>NW_020837967.1:5494250-5542559 GCF_003676395.1 Aethalodelphis obliquidens | reverse complement strand
GTGTGTGTGTGTGTGTGTGTGTGTGTGTGTGTGTGTGTGTGTGTGTGAACTACTTTATTACTAATACAAGTAAGACATTTATTTGATAAGGCAACAGTGAACAATTTGACACATTTAAGAAAATGTCCAAGCTGAGAAAATTGATGTAATTTTGGGGGGACAGGACACCAAGTAAATAAAACTTTTCTATTAGTTAATTACACCCATGCATTTCTTTCCTGAAGCCAGCATGTTAATCACATGTTTACACTTCTCTGACACATCTATTTCCTATTGCTTCTAGTTCCTAAATATTTCAGATTAGCTTCTTTTGACATTACAAAACGACCTCTTTTATAATTAAAAAAATAGACTGAGCCTTATAAATATTTACTTTTTAAAATGTATAGTGTAGTTATTAATGAGCTCTCATTGGCAATTCAATCGTTTTTGTACAATGGAATTCTTCCCCACAGTGTATAACACTTGATGTTGCACCAGAAATCTTACTGTGGATCCTTTAAAATAAAAACTCATTATTAGCCCAGGACAGATAAACATACATGACTGCAATTAAGTTTAGTTATATTTTAGGGTCACAAAGGAGGCCCTCAGACGTAACAGAAAGAAAATCTTTGCAAGATGTACATTGCAGGTTCGTAAGTGACTTCTACCACCTGCAGAAATTGTTGGAGGGAGAGAGTGCTTTGGCCTTGCCTTCTATATTAGAGGGGTAAATCTAATTCTGATCTGTCAGAAACCAGTGAAGCTCGTTTCTACTCAGCATTGATTTGGCTCTGTTTCAATTTGTGCCATTATTGAATAGCTTCTTCACTTTTAATTTTATGAGATTTAGAATGTTGAAAGCCCACATCAAACATGAAAGAGGAAAAATGTTGTATGATTACAGATATAACTCAGCAGAACACACTAAAATTTGCATATGACCTGAAAAGGGAACTTGATATTTGAATGACTTACTCTGACAGTTTTAGAGAAATAGAGAAGGCAACGGACACCTCAGTTGGGGCCATATCCTCATACCCCGTTTTAAATGAGTACTACAGAAATATTCCCACAGATTCAGTTTTGCCATAACCCAGTGCTTTAAGTGCAGCTTGCCGAGATTTCTTTCTTAATTGCATCCCATTCTGTTCTGTAAGTATTAAACCAATACTTACTTTTCAACTATTTTGGGAATCTTCCAGGTGTTCATCAAACAAGAAGGAAGGCGCTGTCTCTGTGAGATGCATCCCTACTTGTTCCTATGGTGGCTTTTAGTCACTGGGACAGCCTTGACTTTTACTTTTGTGTCCATGACCCATATGATAAATGCCACCTGAACAGAACAAAAAAAAAAAAAAAAGGAAAGAATAAATGGAACACGATATTAAAGAAACATTTTAAAGGTATCTAAAAAGACCAAGCAACATTTTTGCTTTTTTTTAAAAAATATAACATCAGAACTCACAGTCCCTGATCTTCCAGCCTGTTATTTCAGACCACTGAGCCATGCTGCCTCTCGTAATAAGTGGACAAAGATTTAGAAATGCCTTTGCAGTGTGAGGTGACTTCGGAAAATATATTGTATCTAGAACAAAGAAGCAATGGTGCCTCTCTAATCGATCTTGTTACCACCACTCCTTCAATCTGAGGGCCACTCCTTTCATATCATTGAAAGGCTATGCAGAGACTCCCTTCTAATGCTGGCAGAGCATAAATATATAGCTGGTTTCAAAAATAAAACGTAAAATTCCTGATCTGATTTATACACATACCCTGAGTGTACAAGAAAGTTTCATTTCAAAATTAACACATTTTTAAATGACGGAGAAGGAATGTAGGTTGTGAATACAAAAAAAGAAGAAATTAACATAAAAGCATTACTCCTGATATATTATTATTATTTTTTTAAGATGTTGGGGGTAGGAGTTTTTATTAATTAATTAATTTATTTTTGCTGTGTTGGGTCTTCGTTTCTGTGCGAGGGCTTTCTCTAGTTGCGGCAAGCGGGGGCCACTCTTCATCGCGGTGCGCGGGCCTCTCACTATCGCGGCCTCTCTTGTTGCGGAGTACAGGCTCTAGACGTGCAGGCTCAGTAGCTGTGGCTCACGGGCCTACTTGCTCCGCGGCACGTGGGATCCTCCCAGACCAGGGCTCGAACCCGTGTCCCCTGCATTAGGAGGCGGATTCTCAACTGCTGCGCCACCAGGGAAGCCCTATAATTATTTTTAATATATTGAAAGATACTTGGCAAATATAGGTAGTTGCTCAAGTTTTCTCTCTGACATTCTAGAAATATTGGTTTCTTTCATAGGATAAAAATTAAAGAATATTAACCATCAAACATAGTGGCTTTTCCTGAGTTTGAAACTAGTAACTGTATCCTCAGAGTCAGCGTTTTCCAAAGGGTACACCAACTAGCCTTACCTACCCATGAATTCTTAGTAAATCAAGGCATCATCTCTTAGTTTCAATTTTCTGAGGTAGGTAGATGCAATTCTTCACTACCCTCAAAGCCTTCCTTTTACACATACCGACACTCAAACCAAAGCGTATACATTTGATTTTGTGGGAAAGAGGGATCACACTCATTCTACAGAGGATTTGATGTTATGCCTCTTATAAACAAATGTACATCTCAGATTTCATATTTATTTTCAAAGTCTATGATGTATAAACTACACGGTTAAACATTCAGGAGGAAATAATTTTATTAGCATTGCAAAAGTACACACTGTTATGAATAAGCCTGTGATTTACTTTCTTCTGCTTTCTACATGATTATAATATATTTAGTAATAAAATATGTATCCTCCATATAAGAAGCACTCATCTAAAGTAGATTCCTGTCAATTGAGTTGACCCATAAAAGTTTTGGCAACATTTTTGTAAAGTTTGAGATTTATTTTTCTTCTGTCACTGTCCAAAGAATAGAATATCCAAAAATTAGAATATGCTTTGGTAATTTTTGATGTTTAATGTCAGTGGAGACTGAAAAAAAAGATTATAGGAATTTGTCCTAATAGTATCAATAGACAAACGTCCAGTGAACTTTCTCTCTGTGTTCCATTGCATAAATGTGATCTGCTAATTTGAATTGGAATTGAACAAAATTCAAAGTGTGAAAAAAACGGTAAGAATTATACTTAGAATCTCTCAACTGAGCTTAATAAAATTTAAAAATTTCATTCATAAGACCTCCAGAATAAAAGATAAATAGTAATTTTGTTCAGAAGTCATTGCTAGGTGAAACAAAGCATCACTTCAATTGAAATCACACCCAGAGATAAAGTGTTAAATATTACACAAATAACAGGTTTCTCTAATACTATGTTGCCTACTCTACTGGTCTGTGATGACACTGAAGATGCAAAACTGGTTAGACTGCAGTAATTGCCATGGTAGTTCTCAGTGCTACTCAGCAGGTTGGCTGGTTTTGCTCCTTGGGGACACACAAGATTGTGCTTCCCTGATCCTGTGAGGTGCAGTGACCATGTGACTTGTTTCCACAATGAAATGAGGGCACTGATGAATAATTCTCCAATTCCCTCTTCTCCTGGGTCAGATTGTACACTCCCGTGTTAATATGGAGGAATGACAGAGAGACCAGATGGAGACTCTCAGTCCTGGAGACCAGGCATAAGATAGTAGAGGAGGAGAAAGAAATATACCTTCACTGTGTTAAGCCACTGAGATTTTGACTCCTTAATTAAGGTTCCTTAATAAAACATGCCTAGCTATTCCGATGGATATATATCTGCTGCCTTAAATAAATAGCTTTAAAAGGAAAGCAAGTTTGCACATTTTCTATTATACAGATCAAGCAAATCCCTATGTTGACCTATGAAGTTCATTCTCAAGGGGGAATGGCATATTTTTTCATCTTCTAGAATATCACCCAAAAGTATTTATGAGGACCTTGATGACAACTGAGAAATGGGTTTCTTTCTGGTTTACAGAGGCCACGAAACAATTTACTGTAATTATGGCACTAATTTACCTTTCTGAGACTTCTCAAAATCAGTGTTATGGTATATTATGGTAATTTCTCTGTTTTTCTCTTTCAGCCTTTCAATCTGCTCTCAGGAGCTTTACTGGACAAGCCTAAAGATATAGTGGGGTGTATTGCTATAACTTCGGAGATTTTATATATATATATATTATATATATATATTATATATATATTATATATATATGTGTGTGTGTGTTTCAAACATCCACTAGATCATTAGAAAACAAAAAACACAGGAAAAACTCTGATAGATTTTCCACATGATAAAAATCTACATAGATGAATATAATTTTAGAACCAAAAGGAAAGACTTTTCATTTGCAAATGAAAGCTTGCAGAAGTTGAATAAAATAACACAATGGATAAATTTCACAACTTTTAAAGCTTTGCCTCTACTGCATTTAATCCGTCAGCACTCAAATCTAGAAATATTGCCTGCCTTTTTGCAGATGACAATAATGTGGCATAGAGTTTTTCTAACTAGTTTGTACTGGAAATAAACATCATATTTGGACTTCACATTCAAGGCAGACCCCAAACCTCCAAGTTATAAAAATAGAAGAGATCTTCTGTCTCTGCTCCCTGCCCAAAGAATATGGCTATGGTATGCGTGGGCTTAATGGAATCCCTGAGGGTTTCTAAATAACTTTTGAAAATTAATGAGCTTATAGAAACTCATATTTCAATAATTAACATACAATTTTAGAGCTTATTCCACTATGCCTCATGAATGAAATTTTAGGTTAATGAACCTAATAGACTATTATCAATGGGTCAAATAGTTTCACAGATGGTTCAGTGGGAAAATCTATCAAGTGACTGTCATTTTCCTTATTGTTTGTTACATCAAAAATGGAATTTTTTTCTATAGTCAGATGCAAGTTATTTTGTGATGTGTTACCATTTAAAATAAGCAGTAGTGTGTTGTATTTTCACCAACTCTTTTCCCATAAAGCATCTTTACATGTAGCACCAGGCAGAAGAGTTGAGATCAGTGTGTAGATCCATCAACTGCTATATTATTTACACTGACTCCACCAAAGTCAGGTAGAAAAACAATGCATGAAGTCCCCAAGAAGCTCTAGAGAATGCAGATGTAATTTAAACCTTGTATTACTAACCCCAATTTTTCTCTTCATAATCTTAGCTGCTATCTGCAGGACAACCATGCCCACTTTCCCTAAAAACTAACACCAAACCAAAAATACCTCTTCCCAAGAACTTCCCTCAAGATGGATCAATCAGTCACAGTCCTGAATATATATTCCCCCTCTCTGGTTGAACCCTGACTGATCTGTCTGTCTTTATATCTATGTATTTATGTATCTATGTTTCTATCTATTGGTCCGTCTGTTTATCTATATCTCTAAATATGTATCTATACACATGCACACACACACATATAATACAATACACACACATATTTATGAGGGAGGGAGACAGACACACCCAAAAATACTCATTGCAAGAAATTTGCTTACACAACAATTGTGAGCATCTGAAATCTGTAGGCTAGGCCATGAGGAAAGAATTAAAGGAATAGCATGGGCAGGTTTGAACTCACAGGCATGGGTAGAAACTGCTGTCTACAGGCTGCATTTCTTCTTCTTGAGAAAGCTTTAGCCTTGCTTTGAAGGCCCTTTAACTGATTGAATCAGGCCCCACATAGTATCCAGGATAATCTTACTTACTTAAAATCAATTGATTAGAGATTTTAATCATATCTACAGCAACACCTACGTTAGCACTTTCTTGAATAACTGGGTACTGCAGCCTACCCAAGTGGACAGAGCAAAAAAGCAATCACAGTGCCCACAAACTGTTTGCTTTATATTTTCCTTTTTTATTAGCCTGACCGTAATTATTTATTGGTTATAGCAATGTTTAAAATGTAAGGAAGTCCAAACGTCAAGGCACAAACATTGAATCATGCTTTGAACAATCTCAGTTGGAACTTTTCTTCCATTTAGTTAAACATTAACTCTCTACTTTTTGTAATGACAAACACACTCAGGTTTTTCTATTTATTGTGTCTATTGATTTTAAGGATTTACAGACCTGTATATTTTTACTGACCTTTTCATATTAATTCACTTAATTTTTTCCCCCCTTTGGCTGCATTGGGTCTTCGTTGTTGTGTGTGGGCTTTCTCTAGTTGCAGCGAGCGGGGGCTACTCTTTGTTGCGGTGCATGAGCTTCTCATTGCAGTGGCTTCTCTTTTTGAGGAGCACGGTCTCTAGGCGCATGGCCTTCAGTAGTTGTGGCTCGTAGGCTCTAGAACATAGGCTCAGTAGTTGTGGCACACGGGCTTAACTGTTCCGCAGCATGTGGGATCTTCCTGGACCAGGGATGGAACCCGTGTCCCCTGCATTAGCAGGCAGATTCTTAACCACTGTGCCACCAGGAAAGTCCCTAATTCTCTTAATTCCTAACTTGTCTTTATAATTTTTATTTCCTCATATATGGTAAAGTTCCCTTCTGTTCAAAACTACACAGCCAGCTATAGGTAAAAGATAGACAGGAGAAGTCATCAGGTTGAAATAAAGAAGGAGCTGGAAAGGTATGCTGAAATTTGTAAGTAAATTAAAATGTCAATAGTATCATAAAGATTTATATGAAACATAGTTATTAACAAGACTGATTCATCAAAAAACTGAATCAGAATGTACAGAAAAGCAATGGTAGAGAAATAATGGTTATGAAAGGTAAAACATGAAGAACCAAACTATAAAGATTTTGTATTTGTTTGATATAAGGAAAAAAACATTTGAGAAGACGCAATAGTCAAAGAACTAATGGATTTAATATTACCTGTTTGTGTATAAAAATTGTCAAAGAAAGATTTGTGTATAAAAATTGATAGGATTTATCATCTGCCAAAAAAATCAATAAACTAATATGAACCCAATATAATTACAAAAATATTTAAAGAGGCAAAGAAAGAATGCTATCAATAGCTAAGTAGTAAAAACAGTTTACACCCAAAGGAACAAAATTAGGCAGGTCTCTCACACTTTTATACATCATTAAAACTTGAAAAGAAAATACAGAGGGAAATTATCTATAGTCTTTTTAGCAAAATAAATTGGAAATCACATTTTATACCTATTGGATTCCTTTTTCTATAAATGCATGGAAAAGAATACTGTAGATATAATACTGTCAACCGTTCCTTAAAATAAATAATCAAAATAAAAATTGGAAACTTCACATGGAAGATGGCAGAGACAACCCAGAGTACAAAGTCTCCATTTTTCAAACTGATAAAATTACACACACAGAAAGATATAATAAACTTGTAAAAATATACACCAGCAGTAACAGAGCAAACAAAGAATTAAAATCTAATGTCAGATTTCTGCAAGCATACTTGATAGAATAACTGGTACTAGGCTTTCTCTCAGTCTGGCAAAAAATATATGAAGTAACTATTTTCCGGCAGAGCAAGACTGTGATTCTGAGCAGAAGGAAAACATCTGAGATAAGTTTTGTATCTGACCTGGCTTTGTAACTGGGGTGCTTTCCTGACTACAGCAGAGGATGGCGGAGCCCCACCAGAACGTAGTGATCTCACTAGGCTGAGGAGGCAGTGATGAGAGTATAGGGTTCAGGTTGTTGGAAGTCTGTTATGGGATTAAATCAAGATTTGGTGGAACAATCTGGGGATGATGGAGGAGTGGAGATTTTGTGTAGGGTATATCAAGTCTGCTGACCCAGTGAAAATGATTGCCTGGGAAGTTATGATTGACCTGCAAGTCATGGGGGGTGGGTTTTCCTTTTTCATGTTGACTCAGAGGATTAATGATATGAGTCATGGTCAGAACTGGCTGACCTCAAGTTTGTAGGAAAAAACCTACAGCAGTGGTTCTCAAAGGGTGGTCACTAGGACAGCGGTACTGTATCAACTGTGAAATGCTAGAAATGAAAATTAGTGGGTCCCAGCCCAGACTGACTGAAGCAGAAACTCTGGGGTTAGGACCCAGCAATCTGTGTTGTAACAAGCCCTCCAGGTGACTGTAATGCATGCTCAAGTTTGAGAACCACTGGTCTCTGCAACCTCAGGGTGTCTGGGAAGGGGACTCTGAGAGCTCTCGATTTATTTGTGGTTCTGAAAGGGACTCTGAGGGACAGTCTAGGAGATGACAGCTGTTGGCAGCAGGTCAGGAGACAAAGCAGTGGATTTTCTTATGATCTTCGAGCAGAAAGTATTAAAATACATTATGAGGGATCATCTATGTTAAAAAGCTTGCTGACATCCACATTTTGTTCAGCTGTATATATACACTCTCGTCTAATTAAAATATTGCTGTCACAGATTGAGGGCTGATAGCTGTGGCATACAAAACACTTCAGGTTGACATGGAATTTTCATTCATTTATTCAAAACATATTTGAGAACACACTGCATGTCAGATATTACAGGCAGTAAGCACTCAAAATTTAACAATAGGTCAATTAAAGAACCCCTTATGTTCTGGAGGACAAAAAAAAGAGTCAAACAAATTATTACAATGCAATAGCAGGGTTAACTACTATTTTAAAAAGACTGCAAGGTCTATAATAAGGAGAGAGCAATGTAAGGTACCTGGTTGAGTGATACAAGTTTTAATACAGTAGGGTACGATTGAGTTGAATCTTTTTTAAAATTTTTTTTTAAATTGAAATATAATTGATGTACAATATTATATGTTACAGTATAGTGTTTGAATCACAGTATAATACAGTGATTCAAAATTTGTTAAGATTATACTCCATTTACAGTTATTATAAAATATTGGCTATATTCTCCATGTTGTACAATATATCCTTGTAGCTTATTTGATACCTAATAGTTTTTACCTCTTACTCCCCTATCCCAATATTGCCCCTCTTCCCTTCCCTCTCCCCAGTGGTAACCACTAGTTTGTCCTATATATCTGTGAGTCTGCTTTTTTTTGTTATGTTCACTAGTTTGTTGTATTTTTTTTTAGCTTCCATATATAAGTGATATAATACAGTATTTGTCTTTCTCTGTCTGACTTATTGCACTTAGCATAACACCCTCCAAGTCCACCCATGTTGCTAAAAATGGTAAAATTTCCTTCTTTCTTATGCCTTAGTAGTATTCCATTGCTTTATATACCACATCTTCTTTATCCACTCATCTGTTGATGGACACTTAGGTGGCTTCCATATCTTGGCAATTGTAAATAATGCTGCTATGATCACTGGGGTGCATGTATCTTTTTGAATTGATATTTTTGTTTTTTTCAGATATATGCCCAGGAGTGGAATTGCTGGGTCATATGGTAGCTCTATTTTTAGTTTTTTGAGAAACCTCCTTACTGTTTTCTACCGTGGCTGCACCAATTTATGTTCCCACCAACAGTGCACTCTTGCACACCCTTGTCCCCTTTTCTCCACATCCTTGCCAACATTTGTTATTTGCATTCTTTTTGATAATAGCCATTCTGACAGGTGTGAGGTGGAATCTCATTGTGGTTTTGGTTTGCCTTTCCCTGATGATTAGTGATGCTGAGTATCTTCTGATATGCCTGTTGGCCATCTGCATTCCTCCTTGGAAATATGTCTATTCAGTTCTTCTGCCTATTTTTTTTAATTGGGTTATTTGTTTTTTTGATGTTGAGTTGTATGAGTTGTTTATGTATGTTTGGTATTAAGCCATTAACAGTTATATCATTTGCGAATATTTTAATATTTAATACTTAATTTTAATTGCAAATATTTACTGAGAAAACGTTTTCCAAGTAGAAAAGTTGAAGAAAATCAAGTAAAACTGCACGTGCAAAACAAAAGTTGTATTATAAGATATGTAATATGGGTTGGAAAGCAGGATGTGTGTTTTTGAAGTAAGCTTTAAAAAGTAAATTGGGTCAGTATATGTGCCTAACACATGCTTTAGAGACACTGAAAACCATCTTAGTTGGTGGTGGTGTTTCATTTCTAAATACTCTGGTTGTATTTCCTACAAGCAAGGACGTTCTCCTGAAAATACAACCAGAAAAATCAGGAAAGTAACAATCAATACAATACTAATTGTATCCTCAGAACCATCTAATCCTCAGAACCCATCCAATTTTTTCCTTTACAGCAAACAGGCCATGGCCAGGAGTACGTGCTGCATTTAGTTGTCATTTCCTTTTAGATGCCTTCAATCTGGAAGAGTTCCTTAGTCTTCCCTTCATTTCCTTGACTTCTGAGGAGCATGGGCCAGTTATTGTATAGAATGTTTCTCAGCTAGGTTCTCCCTGATAGTTCAGTGTGACTATAGTCAGGTTATGCATCTTTGGTGGGAATTTTACTTAAGTTATATGGTTTTCTCATTCCGTTTTATAATGTGGCACACATGATTTTTTTATATGTCTCCAAACTGCCAAACTTGATCTCTTCATGTAGGTGGCATCTTTTCCACTGTAAAGTTGCTTTTTCATCACTATGTAATTAATATTTTGTAGTAAGGTATTATTTATAGACATGTATATCTCCCATTCCTTATCAAATTTTAGTATGTTCCAGGAATACTATTTAATGCTGTTTTATTCTGTTGGTTATAATTTCTTCTTATTTATTTAGATGCTCAAGTGGTTCTAGATTTGACCAAAGGGAGCTCCTACAAGCTGGCCCTTGTGTCCTTTTACCTGTTCCTGACATTCTTTGAGCATGCACCTCTTTAGTTTTAGAAACAAGATATTCTGAGATTATCTTACAATTTCTCTTACCCATACCTGGAATCAACCTCGTTCCTTCAGGGGAAAATAATATCTATTACCCAAGATCCAAGCACTAGGTCTGCTAGTAGTTATTCAGGTATTGCTGCTCCCAGACCCTTTTAGTGGACAGAGTTAGAAAACACATGCGTAAATATATCTGTGTATGTATATGCATACATGCACACACATAATACTTTCACACATTTACATCTCTACTCTGGACCTATCCATATATCTTGAGATCACACCAACAGCTCCAATTCCAAATTACCATTACAGGGCTCATTCCTTTTTTTGTTGTTTTTGTTCTTTTTCTCTCTTTTCCTCTTTGTTTGTAATTCTCTTCTCTGGCACTGATGAATATGACTCTCATTATCCTTATTTACTTATTGGATTAATCTTCCTATAGGTACCAGTCTCTTTTTGCCATCAAGTTGTCCCCACTAACCCCACCAGTACCCTCTTTTAGCCTACTCTGGCTCCAGCGCCCTGCATGGACCACCACCACCCACGAGCACAAAGCCGTCTCACCCGGCCCTGGGCTCAGAAACACTGGGCCAGGCCGGTCCCTGAGAAGAAAGCCCCGATCACTCTTCCTGGGCTTCAAATCTCTGTGGTGGGCAGCCTTTCCCCAGGTCACTTTCCTCACCTTGCTCTGACATTGGGAAACAGGATCCCCTTCCTGGTCCTAGACCCATGCAGACTGGCTGGCACCTCTCACCCCTGGTCTGCCTCTGCACACCTTACACGTAAATGACTTATTCTTAACGCTGGGCTCTCACATCCTGTGGCTGGGCTGCCCCATACTGCCAACAAGCCCTCACCTGCTCACTCTCCAACACCCACCTCGGGGCCACACGGATCCTGCTTCCCACCCACCCATCTTCAGGGCACCTCTGCCCGCCAGGCATCCTCACCTTGTTAGCTTTAGGAGTGAATTTTCAAGAAGAGAAATAGATAAATGGGAAGGGTAAGAGGAGGAATAAATAGGAAGAGAACGAGAACGAGCATTAATGTTTGTAAGTGGAGGAAATGATACAGTGGATTGAATTTCAGAGGGAAGAATCTGGTTGAGGATTTGGGGTTGGAAATAATTCAAGGATAAAGTAAACAATTCTTATTGCAATAAACTTTTAACATTCAAAAGATAGTTCCTGAATGCTAAAGAATCCCCAAATTAATAAATATGAAAATGTTTGCAGAGACTCCTACCTTCTCCTGCTGGACAGTATAGAACATTGCTTAAGTACCCTGGCTTTGGAGACAGGCTTGAGGAGAAATCCCCACTGCCACTTACTAACAGTGTGATCTTAGACAAGTCACATAAGTTCCCCAACTTTCAGTTTTCTCATCTGTAGAATGAAGATAACATCACCTATCTTATATAATTATTATAAGAACCAACTGAAATAACATCTGTAATGTATGCCAAAGCACTTTGCACAATCTTGGCATAAAAACTCAATAAATTTTAGCTGGTAAAAAAGAAAGAAGAGAGAGATGCATTTGGAAATAATAACAGGGCTGGTTCTGAAGCCATAAGGCTAATCAGGTCAGTTTTGACAAATCTGCGTTACTGTAGTACATCAGGTGACGCTGACAGGAGTCTGAAATATGACTGTGACAGCAGGATCATTAAAAAGGAAAAAAAGAAATATTTTTGAGGTTGAAAGAAATTGATAATTAATTAGGTAATCTTTAAATAAGGGATATGAAAGGGTCATACTGACATTGAGTTTAAGCTCCAGTTTGGAATCAACAGAAGGTGATATTCAATCATTTGGGGATCTTCACCTACATACTCCTTTCTTTCACCCTTCTCCAATGTTCAGTCTAGCCTCTAACTTACCTAAGAGTATTCTTTTAGATTTGTGCTCTTTTTTAGATGCACACCTACCATGTGCATCTCAAATTTTAGTATGTCCTTTAAATTTCTCATTATAGAACTCTCAGATCAGTAAAAATTCATCAGATATCTATCTTCTCAAAAGATATAATATTTTTTATAAGCCAAATCTTTCATTTTGTTCTTAGAGACCTTATCTGCTGTCATATCTTTTCTTCAATATCATAGTAATGATAAAACATATATAGTAATGATCTTGACAAAGTATGTGTCTACCTGACTTTATAGCACTATCAGAATCACGAATCACCAGTAGATCACAATATCAATAGAAATCAGGAAAAGTAACACCCCTAAAGTTATTTAAATTGCAGCAGAGTCAGCAATCATGAACTTGAATGTTATTTAAGCTACCAAACTAAGCATTTCTCTCAGAAATGGCTTCTATCCAAAAAAAAAAAAAAAAAAAAAGGCTAAAGTGAACATCAAAGGGTGAAATAGAAAACAAAAAACAGACGCTGATTTTTAATCAAAGTTTTGAAACATGCAAGGGAAGACAAGTCTATACCACCAATTTCTTTTTAATTTCTTGTTCTTGTTACAATATCCATACATTATTATCAGCAGAGGCAAAGCCAAAACCTCTAAGTCATGGAGGACTCCTCCTCACTGGAAGTAATAAGACACATCCAATTCCTTCCCCAGTGACAGTGCCTTAAAAAAAAAATCAGTTAATACATTTTGGACAGAGGAATCTATAGAATCTAGGGAAAGCTTGGGGAAAAAAAATGAATATTTGGAACTTCTTGGGCTATAACATTGGCCTGAAATATCAATAGAGATCTTTTCATATGGTTTCATCATTCCTTGCTTTATTTTCAATTTTCTGCCATTAAATTTTTATTTCCCAAGTCACATTAATACCTGACACATATGAAGTGCTCCTTAAGTGTTTGCAGCTTAAACAAATTTGGCATCCTTTCCTCTCTTTCCATAATTGTCATAAAGGCAGTACAAAATTCTGTTAATATAGAGATAGAAGGTTCTAATATGGTAGATCCCTCCTTATGAAGTCATTTATTCGTGAGCTTATTGAGGGTCTGCTGTCTTCAAAGAACTGGGCATAAATTTGGACAAGAATAAAATGATTGGTTATAAAGGGCTTTATTTTCAAAGAATATTTAATATCATGACAGTGATAAGACATGGAAATTCACCTGTGTATTAGAACTATGTAAATGTTAGAAATTTATGTTAGGATGTAGAGAAGGAAGAGAGGAATCAGTGTAAGTTAAACTGTCATGAAAAGAATCATTACTGAGTGATAATCACTTTAAAATACCTGCATTTGCTGATTTGGATTTCTAAAAGAAGAGATAATAGCCTCACATACTCATACGTTTCACATATTATTCTTT
The DNA here is from genome assembly GCF_003676395.1 of Aethalodelphis obliquidens. Classification (NCBI taxonomy): domain Eukaryota; kingdom Metazoa; phylum Chordata; class Mammalia; order Artiodactyla; family Delphinidae; genus Aethalodelphis; species Aethalodelphis obliquidens. The sequence continues at coordinate 5,528,591 of NW_020837967.1, read as the reverse complement.
CTTAGACTTAGTTGTTACATGAAAAATTTTCTAGCAACCTTGAAATCATTACATAATGATTTCAGTCAACAATGTTGTGTGATGGGTAGAACCTATGTAGTGCAGCAGAAACAGAAATAGCAGAAATTCAGACTTGGCATTCAGGGCCTTCCATGATTTCAATCCATCCTCCTTTTCTAGCTCTATCAGCCAGTATTCCTTGTGGCAGAGATAATGCTATGTGTTCAGCACAACATTTGCTTTTACTCTTGCACACACAGGAAGATGTCATTTCCCTAACCTCCTGGCTTCTAGATGGTACCGTGTGTTAAGTCCTGGTCGATGGAATATGGTCAGAAATGATATACAGTGCATCCAGGCCTGCCCTCTAAGACCTTATGAATGATAATTTTTAATTTTAATCTCTGACTGTGGGCCAGCTGAACTCTTTGCAGAGACATTAGAAAAGGATGTCATATCAGAACTGAAGGACCCAGGTTTCCTGGGTCGTCATGTGTAATGCTGCCTGCAAAACAACTCATGGAACTGTGATGTGAACAAGAAATAAATTTTAGTTTGTTAGGCCACTGAGATTTGGAATTTTCTGCAAAAACTAACATTGATTACCGTTTTAAACACATCTATGTACGTACTGGACTTTTTCTGTTAATATGGCATGCCTCGTGTATTCCTATTCCCACATACTCTTCTGATGTTCAGCTGGGTTACGTTCCCCAACATATCCACTTCCCAATATTTTGCAGATACTTCAAGACCCAAATCAAATATTAGCTTCCCATAGATTCCTTCTCCCTCATTTCCAAAAAGATTAAATCTCACACTCCATTGAACTTCTGTAATCTTTCTTCTAGCACTTATAGTAAAATTTGTCATATGCTACTTATGTACACATTACCCGAGATTCTAGATCTGTTTGATGGTGTACATTCAGTGTCACATTATTATTCTGTATTTCCACAAATAGGTTCTAAAATGCAAATATTTGTTGAATTTGTACACAATGTTTTTTTGACTTAAAAGTATGACAGAATGGGTAGCCCTAGGGTTTTAGCCCTATTAAGCGAAGTTAAGATATTTAGGCTACTGTATAATTGTATTTCTGGTTGTACACATTATTAGAATATTTTCTAAAGCATCTCCCTATAACAAAAAGAGTGAAGCAAGACTAGATCTAACTGGATACTTGAAGGTAAAATGAAGGATATGAAAACTATTATCATGATCAGAGAGCTACCACCATAAAGTTTATAGGGGGATCTGAAACAAACCCGAGGCAAATGCTAAAAGAATATTAAGTAATTCAAACACTAGCACCATGAGTGGTTAAGGCTGCAGTCTCCAAAAGTGTGAAACTGGAATTTTAAAATAACTTTGTAAAAAGAGAAAATGTTCTATTTTTAGATTAAAAAAATTTGGATAGTCACTTTCTGCAAACTGTTTCTTTTAGGTAAATCCTTGGTGCTGTCCTTAGATTCTTATCGTAAAGCACCTTCCCTGCCATTCAGGTCCTGATTTCTGTCTCCTGGCAAAACTTCAACTAGACCCAGGGACATTTCTGACTCATAACCATATGAGCATTTCTTTGTATAGTATCTATTAGTTAATAATTTTTCTTGGTAATCTCACTTGATCTTTTTCTCCTCGATAAATTTTGTCCTTGATTAATACAATGTTCTCAATACAATTAAAATTAATACAATGTTTAATACTAAATTCATCTGAAAGAAGTTATTATTTTCTAATTGACCTCTCAATTCAGAAAAAGGAAGTACACTGGATTTATTGTTTTTTTGTAACAGGAGTAATTCAGTCTCTTATAACTAAAGCAATGGGTCGAGGACTCCACATCCTCCTCGCTTTCCCAACAGACGCAAACACAGAAAGAAGACACATGTCTGAGATAAGAAAGCAACTTGGGACACTGGGTATATTTCTGAATAACTGGATGTACTGGGTTGGCCAAAAAATTCATTCCGGTTTTTCCATACCATCTTATGGAAAAACCCCAACGAACTTTTTGGCCAGCCCAATGTCTCTGCTTCCCACTTGCCATCACCCACTTACAACTTAGATGCAAATACACTGGGCGAGGTGGCACGTTCCTTTAAATGCATATTTTCAAAAAAAAAAAAGGTAAAATGAAAGAATTTATGCTTGTCAAAAGAATTTCAGATAACAGTGAGGAGAGAGGTAAAGTGGGCAAAAAGATGCTGCTCTTGGAATTTCTGCCATTAGAACACAGGAAGCTCCCAATTTTTCAGACTCTCCATTAATGCATATATTGGTTTCCAAAGTCTTATTTTACATGTTTACATAGTATACAGAGTGCATAGCAGCACATATTAATAGCAAAGAATATGACAATGTACATGAGTTTTGTGATAGCATATTTGTATTAATTTTAGGTGCTATGTTTTTACTTTAGCTATGGAAAAATGTCTTCCCATACATAGTCTTAAATTTGTATTCTTGCATTCAGAAAATAACTTCAGGGGGCTTTCATTGCCCCTACATTGCCACTACAAGAGACATGCAACACCCTTTAAATTATACGATCTCTAAATCTTGACAATGAAAGGTTATAACATGAATATATTTTTTCCATTCAAAGACTGAAAATATGCTGCCATGGATTGATCTAAGTAACGCTATTTCAAACTCCTTACAATGGCATTAAATTCTATAAACCTTCTCCTCCTAAAGAATTTCAACTATGTTAGATTAAAAAAGCCCATTTCTATGTGGGATGAAAAGAGGCATAAAAAATTGCATTCATCTCTGAATTCTGGGGAAATGTGGAAATCAACACAAGATTCTTTGTCAGCAAAGAACACACTGTATATCCTTATGTTTAGGATTGTGAACACCAAGCATAACTAGTCTTCAGATGGATTCTTACCACAGATACAGTATTTTATTCTCTTCTATTTCTTTTCTTTTTTTTTTTTTTTTTTTGCGGTATGCGGGCCTCTCATCGCTGTGGCCTCTCCCGCCGCGGAGCACAGGCTCTGGACGCGCAGGCCCAGCGGCCATGGCTCACGGGCCAAGCCGCTTCGCGACATGCGGGATCCTCCCAGACCGGGTCACAAACTCGCATCCCCTGCATCGGCAGGCGGACCCTCAACCACTGCGCCATCAGGGAAGCCCTTTCTTCTATTTCTTAATGCCAGGACCCACAAAGGCTTGGTTTGGTTATGAGGGACCTACTTTATTTCTAATTAGAATTCTATATCAAGAATGAAATACTAAAGAAATACACCCAAGTGCTTGAGAACCCAGATTCTGAAGTATCATTGATCTGGGCTGGAACTGAGACTTGTCCATCCTTCTGATAACCTTGATGAAGTTAACAGTGTGTCCTTCGGTAAGTCGTTTGATTTCTCTGAGGATATGTTCTCAGCCATAAATGTAAAGAACAACAGTATCTTTCTCTCAATTTATTGTCAGAATAAAATGGTATAACAGAACATTTACTTCTGGCTAGGATGTAGAATTTGGCAGGAGAACAACTCCCCCATTAGAAACAACTTGAAAAGCCAGATAATACACAGCAATCATCTGTAAAGTCACCACACACTGTGGAGGTAATGAGGACTAGAGGGATTAAGCTACAGAGTGGGGAAAACCTCTGAAGGCAAGCTGGGAGTATAGAGCTGATGTTCTCTTGGGGACATTTCCTGATTCTTTATGTGGACTAGAGTTTGAGAATCTACATTTCTTTGTACACAATGTCCAATATTTAATAATCACAAGATATACAAAGAACTCATACAACTCAACATCAAAAACAAAGCAAACCAAAACAAACAACCCAATTTAAAAACGGGCAGGGCTTCCCTGCTGGTGCAGTGGTTGAGATTTATCATGGTGATCTTTTTTTTTTTTTTTGCGGTACGCGGGCCTCTCACTGTTGTGGCTTCTCCCATTGCGGAGCACAGGCTCTGGACGCGCAGGTTCAGCGGCCATGGCTCACGGGCCCAGCCGCTCTGCAGCATGTGGGATCCTCCCGGACCGGGGCAGGAACCCGTGTCCCCTGCATCAGCAGGCGGACTCTCAACCACTGCACCACCAGGGAAGACCCATGGTGATCATTTTGAAATCTATAGGAATATCAGATCACTATGTTGTGTGCCAGAAACTAACATAGTGTTGTAGGTCAGTCATATGTCAAGAACAAACAGACAAGCAAGCAAGCTAATGGAAAAAGAGGTTAGATTTGTGGCTACCAGCTGCTGCTGCAGGGGCGTGGGAATTAGATGAAGGTGGTCAAAACGTACAAACTTCCAGTTATAAGATAAATAAGTACTAGAGATGTAATGTACAACATGATAAAGATAATTAGCACTGCTGTGTGTTATAAATGAAAGTTATTAAAAGAGTGAGTTCTTACCACAAGGAAAAAAATATCTTTTTCTTTCTATTTCTTTAATGTTGAATCTATATGAGAAAACGGATTGTGGTCATCATTTCAGGATGTATGTAAGTCATGTCATGTTATATACCTTAAACTTATACAGTGCTGTATGTCAATTATATCTCAACAAAACTGGAAAAAACCCACATGGTTTAAAAAAAAAAAGAAACAGGAAGGTAAATGGAGTTAATATGTTCTAAGGTTCTATCATTACAGAAATTGTAAAAATATTGTAATATTCTAAAAATATTTTTAAAGAATATATCAAAGATACATGTTGTAGGGCTTCCCTGGAGGCACAGTGGTCGAGAGTCCGCCTGCCGATGCAGGGGACACGGGTTCATGCCCCGGTCCAGGAGGATCTCACATGCCGTGGAGCGGCTGGGCCCATAAGCCATGGCCACTGAGCCTGCGTGTCCGGAGCCTGTGCTCCGCAATGGGAGAGGCCACAGCAGAGGGAGGCCCGCGTACAGCAAAAAAAAAAAAAAAAAAAAAAAAAAAAAAAAAAAAAAATACATGTTGTAATCTCTAAGTAAGAACTAAGGAATGATTGAAAAATATTTACTGACCAAAGGGAAAATAAAATAATTATAAAAGTTTCATTAGCCCAAGGAAAGTAATGAAAGATAAAGTGAGTCTACAGCCAGTGGGTCAAATTTTGTAAAAAACAGTGAAATGACAGATATAAACTTAACTATGTCAGTAATTACATTAAATTAAAGGAATAAATTTTTCAAGAAAAAGACCAACATTTTCAGACTAGATTAAAAAGCAAAACTTAATTATATGTTGCTTACAATATACCAACCTTACATATAAAATACAGAAATGTTGAAAGTAAAAGGATAGAAGTAGAAGTATATAAACACTAACCAAAGAAAAACTGATATGTGCATATTTAGTAATATAAAACATAGTAGATGTTCAAGCAAAAAGAAAACAATACTAGAAATAAAGAGATACCTTTCACAATGATAAAGAATTTAGCCTACAGGGAGTATTTCAAAGTTCAAAATCATCATTCACCAGTAATTCTTTTAAAACATATTGAACAGATTTTGGTGAATGAAATTGAGAAACAGAAAAACTCACATTCAAATAAATCTCCCAATCATGGAGATTTGAATATATCTCCTTCAAGGACTAGCAGGAAAAACAGAAAAACATCAGAAAGAATAGAGATCTGAGAAATACAATTCAAAGTGTCTATCTAATTGACATTTATGGAATCTTGCACCCAACAAATAGAGAATTCAATTCTTTTTTAGCATATGGAATACTTACTAAAAATTTATGAAAATTATATGCTAGATCATAAAACAAACCTTAACAAATGTTAAAAGACAAAAAATTTAGATTACATATTCTGTCTTTAGTGGAACTGAGCTAGAAATTGTTAACAAGAGAATGAATGAATGAATATAGATAATTCTCAATTGCTTGGAAATTAAACAATACACTTACATATAACTCATGGATTAAGAGAAAAATAAAGGAAATTCAGAAATATTTTGAACTAATGATAAAGAAAAATACATCAGTGCTCAGAGAGGAATTTATAGCCTTATATTCATATATTAGAAGCAGTGACAGTCTAAAAAAACCAATGGTATAAGTTTATGTATCATGAAGTTAGATAAAAGAACAGCAAATAAACACCAAGGAAAGTAGAAGTAAGGAATAGGAGGAGAAATTAACAAAATAGAAACTAAATGTGTAATAGAGAAAACCAACAAAGCAAAAGTTAGTTGTAGGAAACTATAGAAAAAAAGCAATAGCCCCTTAGCAAAACTGACCAAATAGGGTGATGGGGGAAAATAACAGATTAGTGATTATAGGTTAAAAGGGGGAGGGGCATCTATAATCAGGAATGAAAAACTGAGCATCACTTCATCAGACATTAACTAGATAATAGAAATAATATTATAAACAATTTAATGTAAATTAACTTGAAAGTTTAGATAAAATTTATAAATTGTCTTAACAAACAGAACTTACCCTAGCTGAAACAAGTTTCAAGAAATTGAAATTCTGAATACTACAAAACCTATTAGAGGAATGGAATCTGTTACTTACGACTTTTCCATAATGAGAATCCCTACGCTAGTTGACTTCACTGGTCACTTATCCATCATATTTAAAGAAGAGGTAAGTCCAAACTTATCCCAGTTCTTTCAGAGAATAGATGTGTCAGTTTGGGTTCCCTTAAAAGCACTTTTGTGGATGATGGTCTGCTCTGTGAGTGATGGATCTTAAAACAATTGTTGGTTTTCAGGGTTTTTTTGTTTTAGTTTTTTCTCTTGTTGTGAGAATGCGGGTGATGACTTCCATGTTCTTAACATGTCAGACCAGAATCTGCAAGTTGTTGCTTTTTAAATTATGTAAACATATTACATAATACACATATGTGCATGTATTTAAGGTGTATATATAATAAAACACAGACTTATTTTAAGAATTCTGAACCAATACAATTAAACCTAGGTATAAGTGAATCTTAACATCTCTTATTTTCGACATATGAAAACAAATTAATTCCATTTTTATAGTAATGTTTACATGATGAGTATTTCTTCCTAACTTACACTAAATACCTCTCCATGTTCATAATCAATCAAAGTCTTGGAGGGATAAATATATTTTTCCCTGGAATGTATAAGATATATATATAATATTATGTACTTTGTTCTTCCTTAAGTCCATTATTCGCTCTGAGTTTACTAGCTTCTAAGTGTGTTAGCTTGCTCTGCTTCTCCTCCACAAAATAAGGTTAGACACCTACCTTGCCAGACTCACTCTGCCCTCTCCAATAAAAGAAAGATAACTTCCTTCCAATATCTTTTCTGTCAACTCTGAAACTCCTGTTATCCAGCAACAACCCCACTTTTTCCATTCATATCAAGACCCTTATGGTTTCTAGGGAGCATCAGAGGGGTTTCCTTTCCTGCTGATTATAACTCAAAACCCTATACTATTTCTGGCTCTATGGAGACCCAGCAAAGTGTCTTTCCTTTACGCATCTCAGGCCCTTTTGTATATTCTGTTGTTTTTGCTGTTAAAAAATATATCATGGTGTTATTTGTCTTTCTACATTTACACACATTCAGATATTTATGTGTCATGTAGCTGCAATGGGGAGACCATTTTACCCTAATTACATTGACAAGCCTCTGTCAACTAAATTAGCAGAGGCAGCTCAACTGATTGATTTGACAGTAAGTAAATACACATACCAGTGTGGATGTTGACCCAGGTAACCCCATTTCCTCAACATAGGGTGGTTATCAATGTGTTTTGGTGTAAATAAGCCTTAAGAAGTGGTTAATTTTCTGTATTTCTCTTGTGTTAAGTGCCCTTCTTAAGTCTGTTCTCCATAATATATTCTCTGTAACACAAGCGTCTTAAAATTTGCAACAGTGGAGGAGCAACCAAGATGGCAGAGTAGAAGGACGTGCTCTCACTCCCTCTTGAGAGAACACCAGAATCACAACTAGCTGCTGAACAATCATCAACAGGAAGACACTGGAACTCAACAAAAAACATACCCCACATCCAAAGACAAAGGAGAAGCCACGATGAGACGGTTGGAGGGGTGCAATCACAGTAAAATCAAATCCCATAACTGCTGGGTGAGTGACTCACAGACTGGAGAACACTTATACCACAGAAGTCCACCCACTGGAGTGAAGGTTCTGAGCCCCACATCAGGCTTCCCACCCTGAGGTTCCGGCAATGGGAGGAGGAATTCCTAGAGAATCAGACTTTGAAGCCTAGTGGGAAGTGACTGCAGACCTTCGACAAGACTGGGGGAAACAGAGGCTCCACTCCTGGAGCGCACACACTAAGTAGTGTGTGCATCGGGACCCAGGGGAAGGAGCAGTGACCCCAGGGGAGACTGAACCAGACCTACCTGCTAGTGTTGGAGGGTCTCCTACAGAGGCTGGGGGGGAGGCTGCAGCTCACTGTGGGGACAAGGACACTGACAGCAGAAGTTCTGGGAAATACTACTTGGAGTGAGCCCTCCCAGAGTCTGCCATTAGCCCCAACAAAGAGCCCAGGTAGGCCCCAATGTTGCGTTGCCTCAGGCCAAACAACCAACAGGGAGGGAACTCAGCCCCACCCACCAACAGTCAAGTGGATTAAAGTTTTACTGACCTCTGCCCACCAAAGCAACAGTCAGCTATACAGACCACCAGTCCCTCCGATCAAGCCTCTTAGATAGCCTCATCCACCAGATGGCAGACAGCAGAAGCAAGAAGAACTACAATCCTGCAGCCTGTGGAACAAAAACCACATTCACAGAAAGATAGACAAGATGAAAAGGCAGACAGCTATATACCAGATGAGGGAACAAGATAAAACCCCAGAAAAACAACTAAATGAAGTGGAGATAGGCAACCTTCCAGAAAAAGAATTCAAAATACTGACAGTGAAGAGGATCCAGGATCTCGGAAAAACACTGGAAGCAAAGGTCGAGAAGATGCAAGAAATGTTTAACAAAGACCTAGAAGAATTAAAGGACAAACAAACAGAGATGAACAATACAATAACTAAAATGAAAACTACACTAGAAGGAATCAACAGCAGAATAACTGAGGCAGAAGAACAGATAAGTGACCTGAAACACAGAATGGTGGAATTCACTGCTGCAGAACAGAAAAGGAAAAAAGAATAAAAAGAAATGAAGACAGCCTAAGAGACCTCTGGGACAACATTAAACGCAACAACATTCGCATTATAGGGGTCCCAAAAGGAGAAGAGAGAGAGAAGGGACGAAAGAAAATATTTGAAGAGATTATAGTCGAAAACTTCCGTAACATGGGAAAGGAAATAGCCACCCAAGTCCAGGAAGCGCAAGAGTCCCAAACAGGATAAACCCAAGGAGAAACACACCAAGACACATAGTAATCAAATCGGCAAAAATTAAAGACAAAGAAAAATTATTGAAAGCAGCAAGGGAAAAACGAAAAATAACATACAAGGGAACTTCCATAAGGTTAACAGCTGATTTCTCAGTGGAAACTCTACAAGCCAGAAGGGAGTGGCATGATATATTTAAAGTGATGAAAGGGAAGAACCTACAACCAAGATTACTCTAACCAGCAAGGATCTCATTCAGATTCAATGGAGAAATCAAAAGCTTTACAGACAAGCAAAAGCTAAGAGAATTCAGCACCACCAAACCAGCTCTACAACAAATGCTAAAGGAACTTCTCTAACTGGGAAACACAAGAGAAGAAAAAGACCCACAAAAACAAACCAAAACAATTAAGAAAATGGTCATAGGAACATACATAGCGATAATTACCTTAAACGTGAATGGATTAAATGCTTCAACCAGAAGACACAGGCTTGCTGAATGGATATAAAAATAAGACCCATATATATGCTGTCTACAAGACACCCACTTAAGACCTAGGGACACATAGAGACTGAAAGTGAGAAGATGGAAAAAGATATTCCATGCAAATGGAAATCAAAAGAAAGCTGGGGGCTTCCCTGGTAGCGCAATTGTTGAGAGTCTGCCTGCTAATGCAGGGGACACAGGTTCGAGCCCTGGTCTGGGAAGATCCCACATGCCACAGAGCAACTAGGCCCGTGAGCCACAACTACTGAGCCTGCGCATCTGGAGCCTGTGCTCTGTAACAAGAGAGGCCGCAAGAGTGAGAGGCCCACGCACCACGATGAGGAGTGGCCCCTGCTTGCCACAACTAGAGAAAGCCCTCACACAGAAACAAAGACCCAACACAGCCAAAAGTAAATAAATAAATTAATTAATTAAAATGTGAAAAAAAAAAAAAGAAAGAAAGCTGGAGTACCAATACTCTTATCAGATAAAATAGACTTTAAAATAAAGCCTATTACAAGAGACAAGGAAGGACACTACATAATGATCAAGGGATCAATCCAAGAAGATATAACAATTATAAATATATATGCACCCAACATAGGAGCACCTCAATACATAAGGCAACTGCTAACAGCCATAAAAGAGGAAATTGACAGTAACACAATAATAGTGGGGGACTTTAACACCTCACTTATACCAGTGGACAGATCATGCAAAATGAAAATAAATAGGAAACACAAGCTTTAAATGACAAAATAGACCAGATAGATTTAGTTGACATTTATAGGACATTCCAACCAAAAACAGCAGATTACACTTTCTTCTCAAGTGTGCATGGAACATTCTCCAGGATGGATCACATATTGGGTCACAAATCAAGCCTCAGTAAGTTTAAGAAAACAGAAATCATATCAAGCATCTCTTCTGACCACAATGCTACGAGATTAGAAATCAATTACAGGGAAAATAATGTAAAAAACACAAACACGTGGAGGCTAAAAAATATGTTACTAAATAACCAAGAGATCACTGAAGAAATCAAAGAGGAAATCAAAAAATACCTAGAGACAAATGACAATGAAAACACGACGATCCAAAACCTATGGGATGCAGCAAAAGCAGTTCTAAGAGGGAAGTTTATAGCTATACGAGCCTGCCTGAAGAAACAAGAAAAACCTCAAGTAAACAATCTAACCTTACACCTAAAGGAACTAGAGAAAGAAGAACAAACAAAACCCAAAGTTAGCAGAAGGAAAGAAATCATAAAGATCAGAGCAGAAATAAATGAAATAGAAACACAGAAAACAATAGCAAAGATCACTAAAACTAAAAGCTGGTTCTTTGAGAAGATAAACAAAATAGATAAACCATTAGCCAGACTCAAGAAAAAGAGGGAGAAGAATCAAATCAACAGAATTAGGAATGAAAAAGGGGAAGTAACAACTGACACTGAAGAAATACAAAGCATCATGAGAGATTACTAGAAACAACTATATGCCAATAAAATGGACAACCGGGAAGAAATGGACAAATTCTTAGAAAGGTATAACCTTCCAAGACTGAAGCAAGAAGAAATAGAAAATATGAACAGACCAATCACAAGTAATGAAACTGAAACTGTGATTAAAAATCTTCCAACAAACGGAAGTCCAGGACCAGATGGCTTCACAGGTGAATTCTATCAATCACTTAGAGAACTGCTAACACTCATCCTTCTCAAACTCTTCCAAAAAACTGCAGAGGAAGGAACACTCCCAAACTCATTCTATGAGGCCACCATCACCCTGATACCAAAACCAGACAAAGATACTACAAAAACAAGAAAATTACAGACCAATATCACTGATGAATATAGATGCAAAAATCCTCAACAAAATAAGAGCAAACACAATCCAACAACACATTAAAAGGATCATACACCATGATCAAGTGGGATTTATCCCATGGATGCAAGGATTCTTCAATATACACAAATCAATCAATGTGATACACCATATTAACAAACTGAAGGAGAAAACAAAAAAGGATCATCTCAATAGATGCAGAAAAAGCTTTTGACAAAATTCAACACCCATTTATGATAAAAACTCTCCAGAATGTGGGCATAGAGGGAACCTACCTCCACATAATAAATGCCATATATGCCAAACCCACAGCAAACATCATTCTCACTGGTGAAAAACTGAAAGCATTTCCTCTAAGATCAGGAACGAGACAAGGATGTCCACTCTCACCACTATTATTCAACATAGTTTTGGAAGTCCTAGCCATGGCAATCAGAGAAGAAAAAGAAATAAAAGGCATACAAATTGGAAAAGAAGAAGTAAAACTGTCACTGTTTGCAGATGACATGATACTATACATAGAGAATCCTAAAAAGCCACCAGAAAACTACTAGACCTAATCAACGAATTTGGTAAAGTTGCAGGATACAAAATTAATGCACAAAAATCTCTTGCATTCCTATACACTAATGATGAAAAAACTGAAAGAGAAATTATGGAAATACTGCCATTTACCATTGCAACAAAAAGAATAGAATACCTAGGAATAAACCTACCTAGGGAGACAAAAGACTTGTATGCAGAAAAGTATAAGACACTGATGAAAGAAATTAAAGATGCTACCAACAGATGGAGAGATATATCATGTTCTTGGATTGGAAGAATCAATATTATGAAAATGACCATACTACCCAAAGCAATATACAGATTCAATGCAATCCCTATCAAATTACCAATGGCATTTTTTATGGAACTAGAACAAATCATCTTAAAATTTGTATGGAAACACAAAAGACCCTGAATAGGCAAAGCAATCTTGAGGGAAAAAAACAGAGCTGGAGGAATCAGACTCCCTGACTTCAGACTATACTACAAAGCTACAGTAATCAAGACAGTATGGTACTGGCACAAAAACAGAAACATAGATCAATGGAATAAGATAGAAAGCCCAGAGATAAACCCACGCACCTACGGTCAACTAATCTATGACAAAGGAGGTAAGGATATACAATGGAGAACAGATAGTCTCTTCAATAAGTGGTGTTGGGAAAACTGGACAGCTACATTTAAAAGAATGAAATTAGAACACTCCCTAACACCATACACAAAAATAAACTCAAAATGGATTCGAGACCTAAATGTAAGACCAGACACTATAAAACTCTTAGAGGAAAATATAGGAAGATCACCCTTTGACATAAATCATAGCAAGATCTTTTTTGATCCACCTCCTAGAGTAATGGAAATAAAAACAAAAATAAACAAATGGGACCTAATGAAACTTCAAAGCTTTTGCACAGAAAATGAAACCATAAACAAGACAAAAAGACAACCCTCAGAATGGGAGAAAATATTCACAAACGAGTCAACGGACAAAGGATTAATCTCCAATATATATAAACATCACATGCAGCTCAATATTAAAGAAACAAATAACCCAATCCAAAAATGGGCAGAAGACCTAAATAGACATGTCTCCAAAGAAGACATACCGATGGCCAAGAAGCACATGAAAAACTGCTCAATATCACTAATTATTAGAGAAATGCAAATCAAAACTACAATGAGGTATCACCTCACACCAGTTAGAAAGGGCATCATCAGATAATCTACAAACAACAAATGCTGGAGAGGGTATGGAGAAAAGGAAACCCTCTTGCACTGTTGGTGGGAATGTAAATTGATACAGCCACTATGGAGAACAGTATGGAGTTTTCTTAAAAGACTAAAAATAGAATTACCATATGATCTAGCAATCACACTACTGGGCATATACCCAGAGAAAACCATAATTCAAAAAGACACATGCATCCCAATGTTCATTGCAGCACTATTTATAATAGCCAGGTCATGGAAGCAACCTAAATGCCCATCAACAGACGAATGAATAAAGAAGTTGTGGTACATATATATGATGGAATATTACTCAGCCATAAAAAGGAATGAAATTGAGTCATTTGTTCAGACGTGGATGGATCTAGAGACTGTCATACAGAGTGAAGTATGTCAGAAAGAGAAAAACAAATATTGTATATTAACGCATGTATGTGGAACCTAGAAAAATGGTACAGATGAACCGGTTTGCAGGGCAGAAGTTGAGACACTGATGTAGAGAACAAACATATGGACACCAAGGGGGGGAAACTGTGGCAGGGTGGGGATGGTGGTGTGCTGAATTTGGCGATTGGGATTGACATGTATACACTGATGTGTATAAAACTGATGACTAATGAGAACCTGCCATATAAAAAAACAAACACACAAACAAAAAATAACAACTAATACTAAACTTTCTTTGGGTTATTTGTATGGAAATATGTTAATATAAATATTTCAGACATTACATGAAATTTCTAAAAATCTTATACGTTCTGGTATAATGTCATAATTCTAGTTATTACTTTAAAATGTGTATCTCAGAAACAACTAAATTTCCTTGTCAATTGCATTATTATGAACTTTCATCAAATCTTTAACCGTGGTCATTTTTAAGGCTTTTGTCATTACAGACAGTTCTGGGTGTACTCTGATGCTTTCGCAAAAATGTTCCTATAAAAGGGTTTCATCTTCAAGGAATTCATGGAAAAGACTCTTGACAAGTACAGGTTTCTGGTAACTGACTATACTGCTGAACTGAATGAATAAGCATTTTCAGAACTCTAATGGAAAACTGATGAATTCATAAAAGTGCTAACAAAAGATCAAGATGAAAAAAAATTAATTACATGGGACTGAGTGAACTGATGAGGATGATTATAATTTTTGTGACTTTGTTTGAATAAAAAAAAAATCCCACAAGGACTGAGAGGCAAAAAATATACAAATCACTTTTCACTGCAAAGTAAAGGAGCTGTTACAGTGGAGGATTACTGGACTGAATGTCAATATTATGACATAGTATGAGTGTGTTTCGTGTTTGGTAATTGCAATCATTGTTGCTTTTGTTGTGGTCTTCCATTTACAATGCTTGGTGTCAGTTTATTTACCTGTTGTAAAAATAAAATACAGTGTGTGTGTGTGTGTGTGTGTGTGTGTGTGGGTGTTGTGAAAAAAAAAAGAAAAAGGAAACTTAAAAAAAAAATTTGAAACAGTACAAAAAGCCATCTGGTATTTAATGAGTCTATGTTATATTGTGAGAGATTGTTGGTGAATGGAAGTTTACTACTCTGACTAAGGGAAAGAGTTGAGTTTCGGATGTCCATTTTAGCAGATGTGTAGGGTTTTTGAACAGATGTATAATTTTCAGATCTTTTTTTTCAGGACAGGTCAGGAATATGATACGAATGTCACAAGATCTATGTTTAACTGAATGTGTTTTATTTACTTCAATCTAAATCCTTCTCACATTGAAACATTTCAATTATCGTAACTTTCAAAAAGAAAACAAACTTTATTTTTATGTACTGGGGAAAAAACCCTAGAACTAGAACAACGTTTTTTTCTTTTTATCACTTAATGTTTATAAATTCAAAATTGAAATAAGGTCAGAATACAGGGAGAATAAAAAGGTAGAACATACTTTTTAATTTGGCAAGTTTTTTACAGACTGAGATAGTCAAAGACAGGGATTATGTCTTATTCATCTTTGAAACCCTCACCCAGGTTAGTTACAGCAGATAAAAGTTTCTAAATATATGTTAACCTAATCACTGCATTTGTATCTTTCCTCTGATTGAATTGAGGGCAAACACTGTAGTCCATTGATGTTCTATTATACATAGCAGCTAGACAAATGTTTTATGTAAAGGTTTAAACTTATTGTGGCCAGGGTTAAACACATCTTCTTTCCTCTATAACCTTTCCCATACCAGCACTTTCTTCTTATTGAGGGGCAGTGAGGATGGGGTACGAAGTGGAGGCTCTGGGATCAGATAGCCTGAGGTCAAGTCCCAGCCCTATTATTTACCCTGTGTGTGACTTTGGGTATATAGCTTATAATTGCTCTGCTTTAGTTCCTCATGTGTAAAATTGGAATTATACTAATAGGGCCTGTCTTATGTGGTGGCTGTAAAATAATATATTTTTGGATGTAAATCACTTGGCACTCTGCCTGGCACATAAACGTATTCCATAGGAATTAGCTATTATAAATTCCCATTTTGTTAAAATGATCCTAAGTCTCCCAGTTAGCCAAGAACCAAATGTTAATCATTTATTAGTAATTTGTCAATTGAGTATTAGCTATGTAACAGAAATCCTACTAAATCTGAATTAGTTAACATTAGGCTAGCTAAAAAGGCAATTAAGCAACAAAATGCAAGGAATTTTGTAAGAAAAATAATAGGAAGACATAGAAACAGAAAGTAGAAATACTTAACATGCAGGAAGGGTCAGGGAACTGTGTTCACTGAGAATTTTTATCATGAATAGATGCTAAATTTTGTCAAATTATTTTTCTGCTCCTATTAGGGTGATAACATTTTTATTAGACTTTTGGTATGGTGTATTACATTAATTGATTTTCAACATTGAACCACCATGAATTCCCTACTTAGTCATGATATATTATCCTTTCTTTATATGGTTTAATTTGCTAAAATTTTAGGAAAATCATGAAGGGAGTTGGTCTGTTGTTTTCTCTGAATGTCTTCATCTGATTTGGGTATCAAAGCAATGCTGGCCTGATAGAATGAGTTGGGAAGTGTTCTCTCCTTTTCAATTTTCATGAATAATTGGTGCAGAGTGGCTGTTACTTCTAATATTTGGTAGAATTTAAAGGTGAAGACTCTTAGCCCTGGAGTTGTTCTTGTGAGAAGATTTTAAACTATAAATTCCATTTATTTAACAGATATAAGGTTTTTCAGTTATCTATTACCTTTTGCATGAACTTTGGTAGTTTGGATATTTCAAGGAATGTATCCATTGCATCTAAGTTGTTGAACTTACTGAAATTAAATTATTCATTATATTCCTGTACTAATTAAAAGGAAAACCATATTTCCTCTGCTCACAATACTTCAGACACCAAATATGTGGGATTTTTTTTCCCCCACATCAACCAATTCTTCAACTCTCTGGACACCAACTGAGTATCCTACCAAAACAGGAGAGAAGAGGGCAGGGCACAACCCCTAAAAGAATGACATAGCTCTTGAGTATAGACGTAAACTGGCTAGAACCAATTGGGTCCAAGATGGCAGAAGATTCCATTTCCAGTGGACCTTGAGCCTCATTATACACTCATTTTAATACATTAGCTAAATGACACGCTCATCGGCATCATGACAGTTCGGAGGCTTAGCATAAAAGGTCAAAAAGTGGGCAGTGGGGCTTCCCTGGTGGCGCAGTGGTTGAGAGTCCGCCTGCCGATGCAGGGGACACGAGTTCATACCCCGGTCCGGGAGGATGCCACATGCCGCGGAGCGGCTGGGCCCGTGAGCCATGGCCATTGGGCCTGCGCGTCCGGAGCCTGTGCTCTGCAACGGGAGAGGCCACAACAGTGAGAGGCCTGCGTACCGCAAAAAAAAAAAAAAAAAAAAAAAAGTGGGCAGTGGCCCACTTGGAATTCCAGAATTCCCGGAAATCTCCACCCCCTTCCCCAAAATAGTTGGAATAATTCTCCCACTCATTAGCCTATGAAATTACCCAGCCCATAAAAACAAACCACCCCATATTTCAGGGCCTCTCACCTTCTGAGATGGCCCATACTCTGTCTGTGGAGTGATTCTTCCAAGGCTGTTCTCACCTTTTGAGATGGACTGCATTCTGTCTATGGAATGTGTATCTCTCTAAATAAATCCACTTCTTACCTATCACTTTGTCTCTCACAGAATTCTTTCTGTGACAAGATAGAAAGAACCTGAGCTTCTTTAAGTCCTGAGGCCAGGTGCGTGATCTCAATTAAAAGACTGTGGGTTCAAGTCCCAACCTGAATTTTGGCCAACTGGCTATAAATTGGGGGGTTCCAACAACCCACTCCTCAGGTTTGATAATTTGCTAAGAAGATTCTCAGATCTCAGGGAAACACTTACTTACATTTACCAGTTTATTATAAAGATATGATTAAGGATACAGATAACCAGCCAGATGAAGAGATACATAGGGCAAGGCCCAGAAGGGTCCTGAATTCAAGAGTTTCTGTCCCTGTGGAGTTGAGATGCGACCACACTCCCAGCATATAGATATGTTCACCATCCCAGATGCTCTCCAAACCCCACAGTTTAGGGATTTTTATGGAGGCTTTATCACATATGCCTGATTAATTAATAACTCAATATCCAGCCCTTCTCCCCTTCCTGGAAAATAGGAGTGGGGCTGAAAGTTACAAGCTTCTAATTGTGGCTTGGTTTTTCTGGTGACCAACCTCTGCCCTGAAGCTATCTGGAGGCTCCCAGCCTTGTCATCTTATTAGGATACAAAAAGACACTATTATTACTCCAGAGACCCCCAAGTGTCTTAGAAGTTTTTATGTCAGGGAACAGAATCAAAGATCAAATATTAGAACAAAACATACTCCTAGCACCCCTATTACTAAGGAAATTACAAGGGTTTTAGGAGATCTGTACCAGGAACTGGGGACAAGACCAAATATATTTCTTATTATAATACCATTTGGAGAATAAGTAGAAATATCACTTTTCTCATTCCTGGTACTGGTAATTTGTGTGTGTGTGTGTGTGTTTTCTTTTGGTCCTGATGAGTCTCACTAGACATTTATTAATTTTATTGATCTTCTCAAGAAAAAAAATATTAACTTTCCTACGTGTTCTCTATTTTCCATTTAATTTGTTTTCTCATATTTATTTCCTTTTAATATACTTACTCTGGATTTAATTTGCTCTTTTTTTTTCTAGTTTTTTAATGTGGATGCTTAGGGCATTAATTTGAGACCTTTTATCTTTTTCAGTGTAAGTCTTTCGTCATATAAATTTCCCTATAAGTATTGCCTCAGCTTCATCTCCCAAATATTAATATGCTGTATTTTCATTTATTTCTGTTCAAAATATATCTGAATTTCCTTTTTTTTTTCCTTTGACCCATGGATTATATAATAGTTTCCAAATATTTGGGAAGTTTTAAGATAGCTTTCTGTTATTAATAACTAATATAATTTTGGTCATAGCACATAGTTTTATGGTGGAATTCTTTTAAGTTTATTGAGATGTTTTATGGCTCATAGAGTATGTTCTATGTGTGTACTTTAAAAGAATGAGTATTCTGCTGTTGTTGAGTAGAAATGTTCTAAAAAAATTCATTCCATTCAGTTGGTTGATAGTATTGTTCAGGTCTTCTGAATACTTACTGATTTTTCTGTCTAGTTGTTCTATCAATTATTGAGAGACAGATTTTGTAATCACTGACAATAATTAAAAATGTCTCTATTTCTTCTATCAGTTCTATCAGTTTTTGCTTCATATGTTTTGAAGCTCTGTTATGGGATACATAAACATTTATGGTCATTATGCCCCTTGATGCCTCCTGTATCATTATGAAGTATCCCATTTATCCTGGTAATATTATTTTTTTGCTCTGAAATCTATTTTTTCTAAATATTAATACAGTTACTCTAGCTTTGTTTTATGTGTTAGTATTATATATAGTTTTCCATCCTTTTAAACTATTTGAGTTTTTATATCTGTAATAGATTTCTTACACATAGCATACAGTTGGGACTTGATTATTTTTTAAAATCCAATCTAAGAATCTCAGCCTTTAATTTGGGGTATTTACAACATTACCATTTAATGTGATTATTAATATGGTTTGGCTTAAGTCTATCATCTTGTTATTGGTTTTCTATTTTTTCCTCAATCCTTAGGTCCCTTTAACTTCTTTTCTGCTTTGTTTTGAAGTGTTTTTATAATTACATCCTGTCCCCTTTGTTTATTTATTAGCTATATCTTTGTTTTTTTGATGGTTCATTAGGGTTTACATAATATATTTTTAACTTATTGTAGTCTACCTTCAGGTAACACCACACCGCTTCATGGTTAGTAGAAGAATATACAACAGTGTCCATTTCCTATCTGCCGATCTTTGTGCTATCTTAATTCTACATTGTACTCCAACATTTATTACAAGCTTAAAAAATATATTGCTATTACTTTGCATTATGTAATTCTTTTAAATTGATTTCAAAAACAGAAACTTTAAAAAAATATTTAGTGACAAATTTATCATATTCAGTATCTTTATCCCATTGTGTAGATGAGCATATCTCTATCTAGTATTAGTTTCCATATCTGAAGGAATTCCTTTATCATTCTTTGTAGTGCAAGTCTGATGATGACAAAATTTTTAGCTTTTCTATGTCTAACAATGTCATTTCATATTGATTATTGAAAGATAATTCCATGAACAGGAAATTTAGTTCGACAGCTTCTTCCTCTGGTATTTACAGACTCCCTTCTGTCTTTCAGAGGTTCCTAATAGAAGTCTATCCTCAGGCTCATCTTCTTTCATCACTTGTACATAATGATATTGTGCCTTTCTCCTCTGGCTGCTTTCACACTTTTCTCTTTAAAATCAGTTTCAACCAATTTCATTAACATATGCCTTGTTGTTTTGTTCATGCTTCTTTTGTTTGTGGCTTATTGAGCTTCTTGAATCTATGCATTGGTGGTTTTCACTAAATTTGGAAAATATTTGGCCATTAGTTTAAAAAATATTTTTCTCTCCATTCCATCTCTTCTTTTTCTGAGAATTCAATTTGCATACGCATTTAGTAACTTGAAGTTGTACCACAGCTAAGTTCTGTCCTTTGTTTTGTTTTGTTGTTTCATTTTGGATAGTTTCTATTTATGTCTTCAAGTTCAACAGTGTTTTCTTTTGCAGTATCTAATTTTTTTGTTAATTCCATCTAGTATATTTGTTCATCTCAGGCATTGTATTTTATCTACAAAAGTTAAATTTAATTCTTTTTTATAACTTGCCATGTTTCTACTTGACAAAATCAATCTTTATGAACATATAAAATACAATTACAATATCTGTGTTAATCTTTTGTCTACTAATTCTGTCATCTGTGGTATTTCTGGGGCAGTTATTTAAAAATTAATAGACTACTTTTGGAGCAGTTTTTGATTTACAAAATATTGAGCAGGAAGTACAGAGAGTGTCCATATATATCCTCTCCACATAGATGCCTCTACTATTAACATCTTGCATTAGTGTGGTACATTTGTTACAACTGATGAGGCAATATCAATGCATTAATGTTAACTAAAGTTCATTTCTTTTCATTAGAGTTCACTCTTGTTTTGCACATTCTATGGGTTTTGACAAATGTAAAATGACAGGAATCTACCACTAGAGTGTGATGGAGAATATTTCACTGTCCTAAAAATCCCTTGTGCTCCATATCCCTCCCTCCCTTCCCAAATACCACTGGCAATCATTGATCTCTCTACTGTCTCTGTAGTTTTATCTGTTGCAGAATATCATATATCTAGAATTATACAGTAGGTAGCCTTCTCAGTGTCTTCTTTCACTTAGCAATATGCACCTAAGTTTCTACCATCTCTTTTTGTGGCTTGATAGCTCATTTCTTCTTAACACCGAATAATATTAAATTGAGTGGATGTACCACAGTTTGTTTACCCATTCACATATTAAAGAACATCTTGGGGCTTCCCTGGTGGCACAGTGGTTGAGAGTCCGCCTGCCGATACAGGGAACACGGGTTCATGCCCCGGTCTGGGAAGATCCCACATGCCATGGAGCGGCTGGGCCCGTGAGCCATGGCCGCTGAGCCTGCGCATCCGGAGCCTGTGCTCCGCAACGGGAGAGGCCCCAACAGTGAGAGGCCCGTGAACCGCAAAAAAAAAAATAAATAAATAATAAAGAACATCTTGGTTGATTTCAAGTCTTGGCAACTATGAATAAAGCTACTATAAACATTTGTGCTCATGTTTATGTGGACATAAATTTTCAACTTGGTGGGTAAATACCAAGGAACATGATTTCTGGGTTGTATGAAAATTTGTTTAATTTTGTAAGAACTCATCAAACTGTCTTCCAAAGTGGTTGTACTATTTTACATTCCTACTAACAACTAATAAGAGTTCCTGTTGCTCCAATTTCTCACCAGCATTTGGTATTGTCAGTATTATGCATTTAGCTATTCTAATAGGTGTGTAGTAGTATCTTATTATTGTTTTAATTTGTAATCCTTGATGGAATATGATGTTAAGCATCTTTTCATGTGCTTACTTGCCATCCGTATATCTTTGGTGATGTATCTCTACAGATGTTTATGCCATTTTTCACTTGTGTTGTTTGCTTTCCCCCTCCCCCCAGCCCTGGGCAACCACCATTCTATTCCATTCTATTTTCTGTTTCTGTGAAATCAACTTTAATTTTTTTTTTTTTACATTCCACCTGTAAGTGATACCATATAATATTGGTCTTTCTCTTTCTGGCTTAGTTCACTTAGCATCATGCCCTCTAGATTCACCCATGTTTTCATATATGGCAGGATTTCCTTCTTTTTTATGGCAGTCTATTCATTTACTTTTTTCTCTTTGCTTTTCAGTTTTGAAAGTTTCTGTTGACCTCTCTTCAAGTTCACTGATTCTTTCCTCAGCTGCTTGAAGTCCAGTGATGTGCCCATCAAAGACATTCTTCATTTGTGTTACTATGTTGATTCTTAGAGTTTCCATCTCTCTGCTTACATTACTCTGTTCTTTCACGTTGCTTACTTTTTAAAATTAGATGCCTTAACATATTAATCATAGTCATTTTTAAATCTTAATTTGATAATTTCAAGATCTCTGTCATATCTGGATCTGTAAATGGTGTTTTATCTTTAGTGTCTTGTAAGTTTTGTGGAAAGCTGGACATGTCTTGGGTAAAAGGAATCTGGTACTAGCTCTAGTGGTGGGCTTCTGTTCTGCAGTTCTGCTCTAATAAGCTTTAATTTTCTGTATTCACCTGTCTCTCAAATTTGGAGGCAGAAGTTTGCCAGTGACCTCAGTTCTCTAGTGGATCTAAGAAGAGTTATTGATTTTCACCTTCTTTAGCTCTTTTCTTGTTTTGAGGATTAGAATGACTTCCAGGATCATTACATATTAGACCAGAAAAAGGCTGGTTCAGTTTTCATCGATTTACTTTTCTCTTCATTTTGTATCTTTTTTTTTCTTTCTTCTCTGCATGCTTAATTTTTGCATAGATGAGAGACATTGTGCATTTTTTACTATTGGGTTCCAGATAATTTTGTATTAAAAATATTCTTGGACATTGAACCCAGCTTGATATTTTTGATGTTTGCTTTTAATCTTCATCAGATGAATCAGAGAAGATATTAGTGTATGGCTAGTTTTGCCCTACTACTGTGTCACTACTTAAAAGTACTCTACTTGGGGCCCTGTCTATTATGCAGTTTAACTCTTGCTGGTGGTTCAGTATAAACTCCTTTGTGAAAGCCTACTCCTTTCAGATGGTTCTTATCCTATTTTAATATGGTTTCTTTGCAACATACACCAACCACTACTTATCTGAACACTTGAGGGTGATCCTCTGCAGATCTCTGGAGCTTCTTCTGCAATTCTCTCTCTGTGACTCTGCCTTGCAATTTCCGGCTGCCTTGGCCAACATGATTCCCAATTTTATGTCTTCAGCTAAGGGAGGATGCTAAGATCTACTTCTGTTTCCCCTCCCCTGTGCTAATTCCAGGAAACTCTCTAGGCTGTAAGCTCATCTCATTTTTTATTTTCTCATAGGAATTAATTATTAATTCTAGTAATTTCCCTAATGTTCCTCTTTAGGGAACTTGATTCATTGCTTCTGCCCTCTCAATCTGTCATCTTTTAAATGATTTTTCTTGTCCTATAGTGCTAGCTAGATTGTCCCAGTAAAATGTTGAAAAACAATCGTGATAGCAGGCACCTTTTTATTACCCAGTTTTTAAAGAGAATGTTTCTAATGTTTTACTGTTAAACATGATATTTGTTGTATACTCATCACATTGGTCATTCCCAATTTAAGCAATTATCTTTCCATTCTGTATTTTCCAAGAAATTTCAATACATATGAGTTGAGTTTTATATACAAGCTTGCATTAATAAGGTCATATAGTTTTTCTCCTTCAGTCTCTTAAGATTAACTCTTCCAATATTCCTTTGATGGACTCTACTTAGTTATATATAATATTGTTATTATTTGTACAGTGTTGACTGTAGTTAAGGATTTCATTATTCTTGTCTCCGCATACCCCATCATACCTATGCCTTGCAAATAATGGATACCAAAGGAAGTTAATGAATTAAGTCTATCTGAATTTATGTTATTTGAAATCTCTGAAATAGCATGTAACAATTTAAAACAATTTTTCAAATTCTTCTAATCTTTACTCTTTATCTTACTTAACAACAGTCTAGAGTATCTACCATATGTCAGAGAGGAAGAAAAGAACATTCTGAATGAAGGAAACTAAAAGGAGATAAATACCGTTCATGGAATCACTGAGGCATATACAAGATGGAATACCAGGGGCTAAATTTGGGTTTAACAAATGTAAGTTTCATGGGTCAGTATGTTGGGCTTAACTAGAAACTACTGTGACTACGGAATATTACATCAGTTTCATTGATGTTTTTTTATGGTGCTGCATGATGAGGCTTTTAAGCACTTAAGCTTTATACAATAACATTATTGCTTTCACAAGAGTTCAAACACACACACATACTCCACAGGTTTTCAAGAATAAGTAATTCCCATTACTCTAGGAAGTGGATCAAAAAAGATCTTGCTGTGATTTATGTCAAAGAGTGTTCTTCCTATGTTTTCCTCTAAGAGTTTTATAGTGTCCGGTCTTAAATTTAGGTCTCAAATCCATTTTGAGTTTATTTTTGTGTATGGTGTTAGGGAGTGTTCTAATTTCATTCTTTTACATGTAGCTGTCCAGTTTTCCCAGCACCACTTACTGAAGAGACTGTCTTTTCTCCATTGTATATCCTTGCCTCCTTTGTCATAGATTAGTTGAGCACAGGTGTGTGGGTTTATCTCTGGGCTTTCTATCTTGTTCCATTGATCTATGTTTCTGTTTTTGTGCCAGTACCATATTGGTACAGATGAACCGGTTTGCAGGGCAGAAGTTGAGACACAGATGTAGAGAACAAACGTATGGACACCAAGGGGGGAAAGCTGTGGGGGGGTGGGGATGGTGGTGTGGTGAATTGGGCAATTGGGATTGACATGTATACACTGATGTGTATAAAATTGATGACTAATAAAAACCTGCTGTATAAAAAAATAAATAAAATAAAATTCAAAAAAAAAAAAAAAGAAGTAATTCATTGTGGTGTACAACTTCTATAGAGACCTTGAAAGCCAAAATTTGTCCTGGCTGATCTCTTTCTGGTTTATTTTGCTGTGTTGATTTTTTACCCTGGGTGGACTCTTCTGTATTCAGTTAGCACCACCTTCCGCCTGAATAATAAAATATCTCTACATTCCTGACTAATTAATGGAAATATTGGGCAGTAGTGGTATGGGAGTTGGGATGGAGGGTGAGCATGGAAAACATCCTCAGAAAATGGAATAAATTGCTAAGGAAATCAGACCTTTACAATTTTATGAGACCTAGTCTCTAGCTTTGAGCTGAACTCAAGAAATCATGGAGAAAATCAGCTAGACAATAGCATATTCAATAACTTAACACACTGTTAAATATTCAATTAAAAATTCTCTTTACAAAGCATGGGTTAGAAGCATTATATACAAAGTGCCACACCATATAATAGAACTTACTGAAGGCTTACTTCTTGGCAAGCTCTGAGCTTGATGTTACTCAATTCACCTTACGGATTCTCCAAGTACTATGATCAGTAGGTAGCATTACTCACATTTTACCAGCAAAGGCAATGAAAATATGGAAGTTTAAGAAACCTGCCTGTAATTACAAAGATAGAAGGTGACTGCGCTGTGATCAAAATAAAGATCAGTCTTATTCTAATATTAATGTCAATATATAATTGTTAAAAATAGATTCTTAAATACATTCTTGGCAACAACAACAAAATCTTCAAAAAATTATACTGTATAGTTGTGTTCTTTGGTCCCCAGAAGACTTGAAGAATTTTCACAGTGGAGATGCATATAATTTTAGCCTTTTAAAAAAACCATTCCTAGGATTTTGTTTTTCTAGGGCTATGGTTCTTGTCATTGTAAAGCTGTTCTTTTTTTTTTTTTTTTTTTTTTCCCCCACAATAGTAGCTTAAGTCTATGGCTCTTACAATAACTTTGCCTCCTTATGCTGATGGTGGATGCCCTGTTGGCATTTCCTATTTCTTCTTCAACCTACAAAGGTCAGCATACTGAGATGACTGCTACAGATCTGAGGCTCACCCTTCATTCTGCAATGAATCATTTTCTATGTGTGATTGCTCACATTTTTATTAAGGGAACTTTACTTTTTGTAATTGCATATGATTTTTTCTCCTTTCATTCCCACGTACTTAAAAATGCTTTACTGTAAAATCACACGTTTCTCCCACTTGATTCATGTAATTTTTCTCTTTGAATCATTCCTCTTGCACCCACTTGCTTTCCACATATAATTCAAGCTTCTTGAGCTTACCCTTAGTAATTTACTTCACTTATTAATTTATTTCTATAAACATTTTTTCCTTTTTCCATAGAGTCTATGACTTTAGTGCTACCTTACCTGCCCCCCACCAAATTTCCCTTAATGCTCCTCTCTTCGTGTAAATTCCCATCACAAAAATCATTAGTAAAGTCTTGATTGGCCTAAAACCTCAAAAAAATGTCTCTTTCCTCCCTGTGTTTTCCGGTGTAGTGTGAGACATCTGAAAAATATCAAAATAGGTGCCCCAAAATGTATGTCCTTGTATGTGAACAGAGTCAGTTTAACACTGTGTGTGTGTGTGTGTATGCGCAAATAATAAAGATTTCTTTAATTCTCTTCTAATTGTTCATTCTGTTTCTTTAAAAATCTTGTGTATAACCAAGGCAACTCAAAAGCTATTATATACAAAAGTATATAATAGGGCTTCCCTGGTGGCACAGTGGTTGAGAGTCCGCCTGCCGATTCAGGGGACACGGGTTCGTGCCCCGGTCTGGGAAGATCCCACATGCCGCAGAGGGCTAGGCCCGTGAGCCATGGCCACTGAGCCTGCACGTCCGGAGCCTGTGCTCCGCAACGGGAGAGGCCACAACAGTGAGAGGCCCACGTACTGCAAAAAAAAAAAAAAAGTATATAAGTTCTGTTCATATTAAATCACCAGTCTTTTGTTCCATAATAGGAGGAAGCCATATGCAGTGAGTTCTAATGGAATAGAGGAAATCAAGGTAGGTAGCTTGGTCTGTGCTATAAGATGTTTTCAGTTTAAAAGAAAGTAAAATGAGACTATGAAAATAAATACAATCCTGGGCTGTATATGAGTGCCAGTAAAAGAATGAACAAACTGAGATAAGCATTTAAGAGAGGGAAGTATCCCAAACAGCAGTGGGCATCAGGGAATATTTTATGTAGGTGGCGATGTTTGCGCTGTACCTGAAATATAAGTGAGATTCTGACTGGCAGAGAAAGCATGGAGTATACAAGCATGGTAAATGCACAGAGTCTGGGAAATATTGGGTATGTTCAGAGGACAGAGATGGAAGCCATATTTACTGGCGTACACAGTGCAGTGTGGGAGGTAAGTTTGAAAAGATAAGACAGAACCATAGGATAAGGGGTCTTAGACAAACAACCAAGTTTCTCATTTTAATTGGTAAATAATATCTGTGACGTTTAATAAAATTGTTTGAAAATGTGAATGAACATTTATTGTGTCTTTTTTCATCTTTTCTCCTTCTGACATTAAAGAAGAGAAGGGTCGCTATAACAAGAACCACAAGGTGCCTGATTGTAATTTTTCAACTAAGAGGGAAAATGGAGGCCAACCTTTTTGACACATTCTGAGCTCTGAGAGCTGAGAGACACAAGAAACTGACACATGTGGACTGTACACCTTAGGTGGCCAGGATACAAAAGTGGATGTGTAGGGATAGAAAAGAGTGTCTCTTGCAACCTGAGTTGAGGATATCTTGAGTACTTCTGGAATTTAGAAGAGAAAGTAGCTAGATAAGAATCTGAAATTACATGTGTCTATGTTTTTGTAATTTTACTATTCATTCAAGTGTGTTTATGATTTACCATTTGGGAATGCTCAAACTATGCACCTCTGTGACTTTGTCACCACCTGGTGACAGGATGCTAAATTTTTAGATTTATTTATTAGATATTCATTTAAAAATTTGTGTATAGGGCTTCCCTGGTGGCACAGTGGTTGAAAGTCCGCCTGCCGATGCAGGGGACACAGGTTCGTGCCTGCACCTGCGCGTCCGGAGCCTGTGCTCCGCAATGGGAGAGGCCACAACAGTAAAAGGCCCACATACCAAAAAAAAAAAAAAATTGTGTATAAAACTGTAAAACAGCATCACATATATGAGAATGAAATCTGAAATTGGTGGACCAGGCGTTCCTATTACCAATGGAACATGAAGGAAGAGAGAGCATAATTTAACGTGACACCCTTTCTGTATCCTCTGGATCCATTTTCCATTGTTTCCTTCCCTTCTATTGTTAAGAAATTTGCATGGCAAAAATCAGGGTTACAGTGAAGCAGAAGGTATTATTTCTTCTTGTAAGGAATTAATAATAAGTTTGTAAAGATCAGGTTTATACATAAAAGATAAACTCATGCAGAATAGAGTGATCTCAAAAACAACTGATTATTGTTGAAGAAAGGAAGAGATCACTATGGGTGACACAGGAAAGAAAAGTTTCATAGAAAGGAAGAGACGTCAGTTGGCACTTGAAGGAATAGAACTTAGACAAGTTTAGGCAATTTCCAGGGAGCATGAATAATAAAGTCACGGATGTGGAGGTGGACATGTATAACTGGACAAATGTGAGATAATTGAACAAGTTGTGTTAGCACGGCTGTTATCCATCGTGGAGGGAAAAGAATTCACATGTACAGCCCTCCAATGAACGCCTTCCTAAATCTTGTTTAAATCTTATTTAATGATACTCCATGATATAATTTAAGTATAAATATTATAGGATGGCTCCTTTTTACAATTGTTTTAACGTTTCTTTAATGACATAGTTTTATGTGTATTAGCTAATTGAGCAATATTTGTTAAATTCAAGAAGGAAGGTAGCACGGGAATGAAGAGGAATAAATGAAATGTGCCATATTTTAGAGGATCTGGACTAGCAAAGATAAAACAAAAATACTGACTCACCAATCCTTTCCTTCTCAGGGTGAATCTTGCTTTTGGTAATAAAGACAGATATAAGTTATGGTTAGGCCTTGGTTTAAATTTTAATGGCTATTAACTAGCACTAATTAAGTAATGCTAATTAAGTAACAGCCATTTTGATGGCTAGAAAGCGACTTGCAATTCTCCACTATTTGTATGTTCATTGATATATGTGATTGTGTCAATACTTCTCTGCAGAAACAACCCTACACATGTCCCACTCATGATATAATGCCCACCAAAAAAGGTCATCCATAAAAAGACCTTTTTATGGAGAAACTTCATAAAGTGCAATGGGTTTGCATGAACATGTTAGGACCAAGGGCGAATAAGACTAAGTTTCCTCTCAAAAATCATGCAAGTCAGAATGAAAGGAGTTTTTCCATTCCTCTCTTAAGCTCCACGTTGTAATAAGCCAGGCTGGGTGAGGCTGGAAGTAGCCAACAGGACTTTGCAAACATTCTAACACATATTCTGAATCCTCGTTTTAAGGTTACAAGTAGTGAAGTCTTACTTTCACAGCTTAAATTTCAGTAACGAGTAGTACTTATGAAAGAAGACACTCAGGGATGATTCCTTCATGAGGAAGGCATTTTATTTGTTTTGGTTAGTACCAAAAGGTCACTACCGCATCTCACAGCAGTCAGCCGGGACAGTCAGCCTTGTACCCCATCGGGGAGGACTCTACCAGACCTTCCAAGGCGAAGTCTGAAGGAAGATCTAATTACATGTCACCCTGCTCTCCTCCTCTTCCTTCCTCAGGAGTGGTGAGGATGACAAAAAGAGGCAAAACATGAACTTTATATAAACTGCATGGGCATGTGACATTCTTGAGGAGGAAAGATATTCAGCTAATCAGTCCCCAGCTTTCCAGAACACCAACCTTCCAAGCGAAACACATGAATTTTTTCTGGCATTTTTATTTTTACCATAACAATTGAAAAAGAATTCCAACCACAAAGGGAAGAAAAGCCACCTGTTTGAAAATACTTTTGCCCTTCAACAGACTGTTCCTGCACACCCATTATTTGTACACTGAGGATTTGAAAGCCTTTATTAAGCTCAATTCACTGGGTCTCAAACCATTAAGTTGAAGCACAGTTGCTTATTTTAAAGTCCAAAGACAAGTTCAATCCCTACTCTTTTAGAAGTACTCTTCCACAGTGATATAAAATAGGACAAGGCAGTCTTTCAACTTTCAAAGTTGAGCTCTTAAAGTTATGTTTTTGTGCATTTTGCTTCACACTGGGACAGACTGTCTCATAAAATATCATTCTTTTCATAGAAAATAATTAGGAAGAATAATACAATTGTCTACAATTATTATCTGTTGAGGGGAAAACCAACAAATACTAGACTGCAAAACTAAATAGAAATAGTAGGTGGGACATTTTCTTTGGCATTTCCCATGAATCTACCATCTCTGCTAAACATGAAAAATAATCAAATTTGGTATCAGATATTGGATGTGTGACATTAAAAGTCACATATCATAACAATGTCTTTTTTTTTTTAAGTATAAACATTTCTTGTGTAAATCAGAGTCATTCACCAAGACGGAACAGTAATACCCTTGAATGGACAGTAAAAGACAGAAAGGTAGCCAAGAGCCTAGCAGATTGAGGTTTTTGGACACCCTAAACATGCGGACCAAGTCAAAAGACAAGTTAAGGGGTGTCCCATTACCAAGTTTTGCAAGAAACATTGTTATTAGGAATGAGGCCATGACTAATAATATAAATGACAATATCCTTCTACATTATTATTAATAGAATTCACATGCTAATTTCAGCTCATAATTAATGAGAAAAGGGGATAAAAAGCGTAACAGTGGTTCATGCAGATAAAGAGATTTCTGTTTCCTGTTGAGAATGACTCATTGGGAATACGATGCAGAAACCATGCTATTTAAATAAATGTAGAGCCAATGCCTTCAATTCTTTTAAAATTCATTATTAAGTGTTTACTTCCATCTGTGGAATGGAAGACTTTCCAGAGAGCTCTGGGTGTAACTTTTCAAACTATGGTTCTATTACACAACTTTATTTTTAAATAAAAATAATAATTAAATAATTACAAGAAGTCAAAGATAATTCAGGCAGAACTTTGAAAAGCATATGCTGTGCAATATAATGGAAAGAAATAGACTTTTATAACATTAATGTAGAAATATAAAACCAGCCTCCATAAATAGATACTAATTAAAAACTTGAGAAATTGTTAATGAAAAGACACTTCATTTATTAAGACTCTATTATCTAATAATCTTAACTGTATTTCTCTTTAACATAAAATAGGCTATTCTTATCATTTGCTTTTTTTAAAATAAAAAACTATTTTTAACATCGTTATTGGAGTGTACTTGCTTTAAAATGGTGTGTTAGTTTCTGCTGTATAACAAAGTGAAACAGCTATACACATACATACTTCCCCATATCTCTTCCCTCTTGCATCTCCCTCCCACCATCCCTATCCTACCCCTCTAGGTGGTCACAAAGCACCGAGCTGATCTCCCTGTGCTATGCAGCTGCTTGCCACTAGCTATCCATTTTACATTTGGTAGTGTATATACATCCAAGCCACTCTCTCACTTGGTCCTAGCTTACCCTGCCCCCTCCCTGTGTCCTCAACTCCATTCTCTATGTCTGCATCTTTATTTCTGTCCTGCCCCTAGGTTCTTCAGAAACATTTCTTTTCTTCTTTTTTTTTTTAGACTCCATATATATGTGTTAGCATATGATACTCGTTTTTCTCTTTCTGACTTACTTCACTCTGTATGACAGACTCTAGGTCCATCCAACTCACTACAAATAACTCAAATTCATTTCTTTCCATGGCTGAGGAATATTCCATTGCATATATGTGCCACATCTTCTTTATCCATTCATCTGTCGAAGGACACTTAGGTTGCTTCCATGTCCTGGCTACTGTAAATAGAGCTTCAATGAACATTGTGGTACGTGACTCTTTATGAATTATAGTTTTGTCAGGGTATATGCCCAGTAGTGAGATTGCTGGGTCATATGGCATTTCTATTTTTAGTTTTTAGGGAACCTCCAGACTGTTCTCCATAGTGGCTGTATCGCTTGACATCCCGACGAACAATGCAAGGTGGTTCCCTTTTCTCCATACCCTCTCCAGCATTGTTTGTAGATTTTTTGATGATGGCCTTTCTGACTGGTGTGAGGTGATATCTCATTGTGGTTTGATTTGCATTTCTCTAATGATTAGGGATGTTGAACATCTTTTCACGTGTTTGTTGGCAATCTATATATCTTCTTTGGAGAAATGTCTATTAGGTCTTCAGCCCATATGTGGATTGGTTTGTTTATTTTTTTGATATTGAGCTGCTGGAGCTGCTTGTATATTTTGGAGATTAATCCTTTATCCATCGATTCAGTTGCAAATATTTCTCCCATTCTGAGGGTTGTCTTTTCACCTTGTTTATGGTTTCCTTTGCTGTGCAAAAGCTTGTAGGTTTGATTAGGTCCCATCTGTTTATTTTTGTTTTTATTTCCATTTCTCTAGGAAATGAGTAAAAAGGATCTTGCTGTGATTTATGTCATAGAGTGTTCTGCCTAAGTTTTCCTCTAAGAGTTTTATAGTGTCTGGCCTTACATTTAGGTCTTTAAACCATTTTGAGTTTATTTTTGTGTATGGTGTTAAGGAGTGTTCTGATTTCATTCTTTTACATGTAGCTGTCCAGTTTTCCCAGCACCACTTATTGAAGAGGCTTTCTTCATTGTGTATCCTTGCTTCCTTTATAAAAAATAAGGTGACCATATGTGCATGGGTTTATCTCTGGGCTTTCTATCCTGTTCCATTGATCTATCTTTCTGTTTTTGTGCCAGTACCATATTGTCTTGATTACTGTAGCTTTGTAGTATAGTCTGAAGTCAGGGAGCCTGATTCCTCCAGCTCCGTTTTTCGTTCTCAAGATTGCTTTGGCTATTTGGGGTCTTTCGTGTTTCCATACAAATTGTGCAAGTTTTTGTTCTAGTTCTGTGAAAAATGCCAGTGGTAGTTTGATAGGTATTGCATTGAATCTGTAGATTGCTTTGGGTAGTATAGTCATTTTCACAATGTTGATTCTTCCAATCCAAGAACATGGTATATCTCTCCACCTCTTTGTATCATCTTTAATTTCTTTCATCAGTGTCTTATAGTTTTCTGCATAAAGGTCTCTTGTCTCCCTAGGTAGGTTTATTCCTAGGTATTTTATTCTTTTTGTTGCAATGGTAAATGGGAGTGTTTCCTTAATTTTTTTTCAGATTTTTCATCATTAGTGTATAGGAATGCAAGAGATTTCTGTGCATTAGTTTGTATCCTGCTACTTTACCAAATTCATTGATTAACTCTAGTAGTTTTCTGGTAGCATCTTTAGGATTCTCTATGTATATATATAGAATCAAGTCATCTGCAAACAGTGACAGTTTTACTTCTTCTTTTCCAATTTGCATTCCTTTTAATTATTTTTCTTCTCTGATTGCTGTGGCTAAAACTTCCAAGACTATTTTGAATAATAGTGGTGAGAGTGGGCATCCTTGTCTTGTTCCTGATTTTAGAGTAAATGGTTTCAGTTTCTCACCATTGAGAATGATGTTGGCTGTGGGTTTGTCATATATGACCTTTATTATGTTGACGTAAGTTCCCTCTATCCCTACACTCTGGAGGGTTTTTATCATAAATGGATACTGAATTTTGTCAAAACCTTTTTCTGCATCCATTGAGGTGATCATATGGTTTCTCTCCTTCAATTTGTTAATATGGTTTATCACATTGATTGATTTGCGTATATTGTAGTATCCTTGCATTCCTGGGATAAACCCCACTTGATCATGGTATATGATCCTTTTAATGTGCTGTTGGATTCTGTTTGCTAGTAGTTTGCTGAGGATTTTTGCATCTATGTTCATCAGTGATATTGGCCTGTAGTTTTCTTTTTTTGTGGTATCTTTGTCTGGTTTTGGTATCAGGGTGATGGTGGCCTCGTAGAATGAGTTTGGGAGTGTTCCTGTCTCTGCTATATTTTGGAAGAGTTTGAAAAGTATAGGTGTTACCTCTTCTCTAAATGTTTAATAGAATTCGCCTGTGAAGCCATCTGGTTATAGGCTTTTGTTTGTTGGAAGATTTTTAATCACAGTTTCAATTTCAGTGCTTGTGATTGGTCTGTTTATATTTTCTATTTCTTCCTGGTTCAGTCTCAGAAGGTTGTGCTTTTCTAAGAATTTGTCCATTTCTTCCAGGTTGTCCATTTTATTGGCATATATTTGCTTTTAGTAATGTCTCATGATCCTTTGTAATTATGCAGTTTCAGTTGTTACTTCTCCTTTTTCATTTCTATTGATTTGAGTCTTCTC
>NW_020837967.1:5190789-5494150 GCF_003676395.1 Aethalodelphis obliquidens | reverse complement strand
ACCAGATGGCTTTTGTTTGTTGGAAGATTTTTAATCACAGTTTCAATTTCAGTGCTTGTGATTGGTCTGTTTATATTTTCTATTTCTTCCTGGTTCAGTCTCAGAAGGTTGTGCTTTTCTAAGAATTTGTCCATTTCTTCCAGGTTGTCCATTTTATTGGCATATATTTGCTTTTAGTAATGTCTCATGATCCTTTGTAATTATGCAGTTTCAGTTGTTACTTCTCCTTTTTCATTTCTATTGATTTGAGTCTTCTCCATTTTTTTCTTGATGAGTCTGGCTAATGGTTTATCAATTTTGTTTATCTTCTCAAAGAACCAGCTTTTAGTTTTATTGATCTTTGCTATTGTTTCCTTCATTTCTTTTTCATTTATTTCTGATCTGATTTTTATGATTTCTTCTTTTCTGCTAACTTTGGGTTTATTTTTTTTCTTGTTTCTCTAATTGCTTTAGGTGTAAGGTTAGGTTGTTTATTTGGGATGTCTCTTGTTTCCTGAGGTAAGACAGTATTGCTATAAACTTCCCTCTTAGAACTGCTTTTCCTGCATCTGATTTTGAGTCATCGTGTTTTCATTGTCATTTGTTTCTAGGTATTTTTTTTATTTCCTCTTTGATTTCTTCAGTGATCTCTTGGTTATTTAGCAGTGTATGGTTTAGCCTCCATGTGTTTGTATTTTTTACAGATTTTTTCCTGTAATTGATATCTAGTCTCACAGCATTGTGATCAGAAGAGATACCTGATATGATTTCAATTTTCTTAAATTTACCAAGGCTTGATTTGTGACCCAAGATATGATCTGTCCTGGAGAATGTTCCATGAGCACTTGAGAAGAAAGTGTAATCTGCTGTTTTTGGATGGAATGTCCTATAAATATCAATTAAGTCCATCTTGTTTAATGTGTTATTTAAAGCTTGTGTTTATTTATTTATTTTCATTTTGGATGATCTATTGGTGAAAGTTGGGTGTTAAAGTCCCCTACTATTATTTTGTTACTGTCAATTTCCCCTTTTATGGTTGTCAGCATTTACCTTATGTATTGAGGTGTTCCTATATTGGGTGCATAAATATTTATAGTTGTTATATCTTCTTCTTGGATCGATCCCTTGATCATTATGTAGTGTCCTTTCTCTTGTAATAGCCTTTAAAGTCTATTTTGTCTGAGATGAGAATTGCTACTACAGCTTTCTTCTGATATCCATTTGTATGGAGCATCTTTTTCCATCCCCTCACTTTCAGTCTGTATGCATCCCTAGGTCTGAAGTGGGTCTCTTGTAGACAGCATATACATGGGTCTTGTTTTTGTATCCATTCAGCCAGTCTATATCTTTTGGTTGCAGCATTTAATCCATTTACATTTAAGGTAGTTATCAATATGTATGTTCCCATTGCCATTTCCTTAATTGTTTGGGGTTTGTTGTTGTAAATCTTTTCCTTCTCTTGTGTTTCCTGCCAGAGAAGTTCCTTTAGCATTTGTTGTAGAGCTGGTTTGCTGATGCTGAATTTTCTTAGCTTTTGCTTCTCTGTAAAGCTTTTAATTTCTCTGACGAATCTGAATGAGATCCTTGCTGGGTACAGTAATCTTGGGTGTAGGTTTTTCCCTTTCTTCACTTTAAATATGTCCTGCCACTCCCTTCTGGCTTGCAGAGTTTTTGCTGAAAGATCAGCTGTTAACCTTATGGGGATTCTTTTTTATGTTAATTGTTGCTTGTCTCTAGCTGCTTTTAATATTTTTTTCTCTGTATTTAATTTTTGATGGTATGATTAATATGTGTCTTGGTGTGTTTCTCCTTGGATTTATCCTGTATGGGATTCTCTGCACTTCCTGCACTTGACTATTTCCTCACCCATATTAGGGATGTTTTCAACTATAATATCTTCAAATATTTCCTCAGTCCCTTTTTTTTTGTCTTCTTCTTCTGGGACCCCTATAATTCGAAAGTTGGTGCATTTAATGTTGTCACAGATGTCTCTGAGATTGTCCTCAAGTCTTTTCATTCTTTTTTCTTTATTCTGCTCTGCAATCATTATTTCCACTATTTTATCTTCTAGGTCAGTTTCCATTTTTCTGCCTCAGTTATTCTGCTATTGATTCCTTCTAGGGAATTTTTAATTTCATTTATTGTGTTTTTCATCATTCTTTGTTTGCTCTGTAGTCTTCTAGGTCCTTGTTAAATGTTTCTTTTATTTTCTCCATTGTATTTCCAAGATTTTGGATCATCTTCACTATCATTACTCTCTATTCTTTTTTAGGTAGATTGCCTATTTCCTCTTCATTTGTTTGGTGTGGTGGGTTTTTACCTTGCTCCTTCATGTGCTGTGTATTTCTCTGTCTTCTCATGTTAACTTACTGTGTTTGGGGGTCTCCATTTTGCAGGCTGCAGTTTCATAGTTTCTATCGTTTTTGGTGTCTGCTCCCAGTGGGTATGGTTGGTTCAGTCGGTTGTGTAGGTTTCCCGCTGGAGGGGACTGGTGCCCGTGTTCTGGTGGATGAGGCTGGATTTTGTCTTTCTGGTGGGCAGGACCACGTCCAGTGGTGTGTTTTGGGGTGTCTGTAAACTTATTATGCTTTTAGGCAGCCTCTCTGCTAATGGGTGGGGTTGTGTTCCTGTCATGCTAGTTGTTGCATACG
Organism: Aethalodelphis obliquidens; assembly: GCF_003676395.1. Lineage (NCBI taxonomy): Eukaryota > Metazoa > Chordata > Mammalia > Artiodactyla > Delphinidae > Aethalodelphis > Aethalodelphis obliquidens. The sequence goes on along the minus strand of NW_020837967.1, from coordinate 5,491,520 downwards.
GTGTCCAGCACTGTAGCTGGCTGGTCGTTGAGTGGAGCTGGGTTTTAGCATTGAGATGGAGATCTCTGGGAGAGCTTTTGCCATTTGATACTACATGGGACCGGGAGGTCTCTGGTGGATCAATGTCCTGAACTCAGCTCTCCCATCTCAGAGGCTCAGGCCTGACACCCGGCCACAGCACCAAGACACTGTCAGCCACGTGGTTCAGAAGAAAAGGGAGAAGGAAGGAAGGAAGGAAGGAAGGAAGGAAGGAAGGAAGGAAGGAAACAAAAAGAAAAGAAAGAATGAAAAAAGAAGTAAATAAAATAAAGTTATTAAAATAGAAAAAAGTTATTAAAATAAAAAAGTAATTTAAAAAAAAGAGAGAAAGAAAGAAGAGAGCAACCAAGTGCTTTAGTGCTTGTGATAACAAGCACTAAAAACTATACTAAAAAAAAAAAAAAAGACAGTCCGAACCCTAGAACAAATGGCAAAAGCGAAGCTATACAGACAAAATCATACAAGAAGCATATACATACACACTCACAAAAAGTGAAAAAGAAAAATAAATGTATACATATATACATATATATTTATATATATAATAGAAAAAGGAAGAGACCAACCAAATCAATAAACAAATCTACAAATGATAATAAGCTCTAGATACTAAACTAAGATAAACATGAAACCAGAAACAAATTAGATGCAGAAAGCAAACCCCAATTCTACAGTTGCTCCCAAAGTCCACTGCCTCAATTTTGGGATGATTCGTTGTCTATTCAGGTATTCCACAGATGCAGGGTACATCAAGTTGACTGTGGAGATTTAATCTGCTGCTCCTGAGGCTGCTGGGAGAAATTTCCCTTTCTCTTCTTTATTCGCACAGCTCCTGGGGTTCAGCTTTAGATTTGGCCGCATCTCTGTGTGCAGGTCACCTGAGGGCGTCTGTACCCACCCAGACGGGACAGGGTTAAAGAAGTGGCTGATTAGGGGGATCTGATTCACTCAGGCTGGGGGAGGGGAGGGTACAGAATGTGGGGCGAGTCTGTGGTGGCAGAGGCTGGCATGACGCTGCAACAGCCTGAGGCGCGCCGTGTGTTCTCCCGGGGAAGTTGTCCCTGGATCATGGGACTCTGGCAGTGGCGGGCTGCACAGGCTCCCAGGAGGGAAGGTGTGGATAGTGACCTGTGCTTGCACACAGGATTCTTGATAGCTGCAGCAGCAGCCTTAGCATTTCATGCCCATCTCTGGTGTCCGTGCTGATAACCGCGGCTCACGTCCTTCTCTGAAGCTCTTTCAGGCGGTGCTCTGAATCCCCTCTCCTTGCACACCCCAAAACAATGGTCTTTTGCCTCTTAGGCAGGTCCAGACATTTTCCCATACTTCCCCACCGGATAGCTGTGGCACACTAGCCCCCTTCAGGCTGTGTTCACGCAGCCAACCTCCGTCCTCTCCCAGGGATATGAACTCTGAAGCCCGAGCCTCAGCTCCCAGCCCCTGCCCACCCCAGCAGGTGAGCAGACAAGCCTCTCAGGCTGGTGAGTGTTTATCAGCACCAATCCTCTGTGTGGGAATCTCTCCACTTTGCCCTCTGCACCCCTGTTGCTGTGGTCTCCTCTGTGGCTCCGAAGCTTCCCCCCCGCCCATCCTCCATTCCCGCCAATGAAGGGGCTTCCTAGTGTGTGGAAACTTTTTCTCCTTCACAGCTCCCTCCCCGAGGTGCAGGTCCCATCCCTATTCTTTTGTCTCTGTTTTTTCTTTTTTCTTTTGCCCTACCCAGGTACGTGGGAAGTGCCTTGCCTTTTGGGAAGTCTGAGGTCTTCTGCCAGCATTCAGTAGGTGTTCTGTAGGAGTTGTTCCACATGCAGATGTAATTTTGATGTATTTGTGGGGAGGAAGGTGATCTCCACTTCTTACTCCTGTCCTATCTTGAAGGTACACACACCCCCATTCTTATCATCTTCAAAAGCATATCCCACCCTATAAACAAATCCATCTACAGTGTCTGCTTTGTCACAATTATCATGAAAATGGATTAACAGAAATTTCCTCTTCTGATAGTAGGTAAAAGGAAACTGAATGAGCTGACTGTAACGTTAAAAGCACATAAATGGAAATGTTTGTTATGATTATGCATAAATCCAAAAAGACTAACAAACTCTACTGACCCAGTGTCTTGTCTGATGAACTTCCCCGAGTCCTTCCAATGCATTCATCTTTTTCTACAAAGACGTGCCTTTTGTCCTTTCCTCTCTTCCCATCGACGCACACCTAAAACTTCAGGTTTATCTTAGTTTACGTAATCTATTTGGCCCTTGAAAAAGGGAATATAGACTCTAACCTTACAGTGAGGAACTGTCCATCAACATTTTTTGCTAAGTTCTTGCCCAGACTGATTCCAAGTCTATTGTGTTTTGTGACCTTTAACACTTCTCTGATTGCCTTGCAAGTGATAACCATGACCTAGAAGTAATGGCACCACTTCTTGCCTTTTTCCCTGGTCTTTTCAAAGTCTGCAGTCTGAGCTGGATCTCTACTATCTGATGCTAACTTTGGTTAGCTTTGCCTGTGCAACACAAGGACAGTGAATTATCTCCTATGTTATTAAACTCTGACACTGTCCATGGATCCTCCATCTGGGACCTTCACTCACATTCCTCTCACATCATACTTTTCCTTCTTCTTTGCTACTAATACTATTTTTTATAGCAGCATATGTTCTGCAAATCTCAGTGGGCCCTTTTTGTCCCCAGATCTTCAGTTTAACTTAATTTGGCACATTTACCTCTGATAAAATAGCTGTGCTAATGGCTAATATAATCATGGAATATGGCCAGAAACTGAAAACATTATGACAGTCTCTGAATTAATTCTTAATTAATTCTTTGACCAATTTTGTTTCAACAGCAATTACAAAGAATAGCCTATGTCATATTACTTAGGTGATCAGAATCTTGATATTCAACATGTCCTTAACTTTTCTTTCAGCAACAATATACTTAGCATTAATAATTTGGGTGGCATTTCTAAAAAATGTCAAGAGACATACTGAATCATTACACAGAAGTTGTGTTATAAATGTACTCTCCTGAATTTCAGATGAAGAAAATAAAAGGTTTTATATAAGACAGCATTAAATTTTTCAATCATACTAATGTAGTATGTTAATGAAGAAACCTAATTTTCATTATATGTGTATTAAAATTTTACTCCTTTCATTATGTCTATGGATGCAGCTATCATATCTATGGATGCTCCTTTTGTTATGGACCAGGGTTTAACTAAGGATAAAAAGGGGAAAAAAAATTCATCCACATAGACTTATGATGTACATACTTCTTGGAGCCACAAAGAATGATGTTTTAGGAGATGAGATGACTAATGAGGACATCAGGCTATGAGAAGCTTAATATATAAGAATGATACCAGAGTATTCCTAATAAAGAATATGTTTTTGATCATGACAATGTGATTTACTATATAAACTGAAAAATACTCCAATTACAGGGCAAAGAGAAATTCTGAATGAATATAACAAACATTCATTAAGATGCACAGTTAAGCTCCTGTGGAATTAAGAGGAATCTTCTAAGGTAAAAAGAAAAATTAAAAGAAGAATAGCAAAATGGGTTGACAAAGAGGTTTTCATGGGAAGGCAGCCAGATCTTGATAACCAATGAGTTACAATTTTAATGGCCATGGGGAACAGAGATGAGTACAATTGATTCTTGAATAACTGACCCACAGGTTTGAATTTCACACGTTCACTTACACATGGATTTTTTTCAATAAATAATGACAGTACTACATAATCCAAGGTTAACTGAACCTGTGGATGTGGAACCATGGATACGGAGGGCCTACTGTAGTTCTGGAACATCCACAGATTTTGATATTTGGGGCAGATCCTGGAACCAATCCCCCACAGACACCCAGGGACGACTGTACTTGGTCCCAGGTAAGGTAAAGTTGACATTTAGACCCACCACAAAACGGCAGGGTTTTGATGGCTACAACCTCAATGAAGAGATAGACTAGAAAAGCTGTCCATCAGTCCAGCAGATAAAGACAAAAATGAAACTTGACTCTCTTGATCTGCTCTCTTGCTTGAAATAATATAGTCCGTCTTGAGAATGTGTGATCTTAGACCTACTATCACAAAGTTGCGGTTTCCAATGTGTGCTACCTAAAAGTTATACGAAACCTTGGGCTGGAAATTAACATTAAAAAGTGATCTCAGCCTGACAAGACCTCTGAATTAATTTGTAGAAGTCAATAAAAACTTTTTATAAGGTAAACACATTTAATCAAAACCTCATAGTTAGCTAAAACTGATCTCACACAAGAAACAACATGTATACCCCAAGAACTTCATATACACAACCATTAGATAAGGATTTTAAATATGAAGATTATAAATAAACATGTTAAATGGCAAAGACATGAAACATTACAATATGAGAAAAAACAAGGCACTTACCAAAAGGAGAAAATTCCTTCAAAAGACCAAAATTACTTCAGAAAAGAACACACAGACACAAAGAAATGAAAATTTTAGTCAATAAAATTAAAACCTCGATGGATAGTTATATAAAAGACTTAAAATATTTTCAAAAACTAGAAAAATAGATCTGATAAAACTCTAGAATACATACAGTAACAGAGTTCTAGTATACAGAGGAAAAAAACGTAGAATTTACAGAAGGAACAGGAACACTTCTATTCATCAAAACTGTGGCCTATGTAGTGGCATCATCATACATATTGGTAAGTTCAAATGTCCTCAGCTCTAGAGTTTTCAGTATAATCTTCAGTATAAGGTGCTGAAACACAGACAGTATTAAATCTAAAACTATCTGACAGCAACATTAGCTCCTTAAGTGATGCTTAACTGGGGAGATAACTACTTAATGTAATTATCAATTATCACTCCAATTTTAATATATACAGCTAAGATTCTAGAGAGACACAAGAGGTGAGAAAAGACAATATATGAGAAGGGAAAGACCATTTCTTAGTACTTGGGATTGCTTTTCAACATAGGAAATAATGTGTAAGGCCTCTTGGAAGATGTGTCCATGAATATACAACTAAACAAATGGACACGTTAGTCTACCTTAGTATTAATGCCACTGAATTTTTTTCACCAACAAAGTGAGCAAATATGTATGTTCTTACTTATCATAATGGCAGTCATGCTGAAGTAGCAAATCTCACCTTAGTATTATAATTTCTTTATTTTAAAAGGAAGGAAATGAACCCATGAAAATAAAACCATTATTCTTACCTCTTTGGCATAAATTACAATTCCCCAGAGGTGAAGTCACAAAGCCTGATGGGATAAAAAAGGATATAAGTAATTTGTTATAAATCTGTGATAAATGTGTTCTTTGACCCAGTTATTCTCTGAGACTTACATTGGTATACATTCCTTTACGTTTTCCATTAGAAAAGAGTAGACACTTGCCAAAAAGTAAGACCAAAGGCTGATATTTTCCTTAGTGCATCATGGCTTTCATGTCAAAACATAAAGTTGCGTCTAGCTTCGGAGGAAGGTTTTAATTCCAAGGAAATACCCTGACACTCCCTACCCCTGATGATATATATAACCAAAGTAATGCTATCTGTCTCAATATTATGCACAAGCAAATAGTACATTGTCTTTTTTTCCAGATTTATTGAGGTATTATTGACAAAATTCTAAGACATTTAAAGTGTACATGTGATGATCTATGTATACGCTGTGAAAGGATTCCTTCCACAGGAGTTAATTAACACATCTATCATCTCCCATATTTACTTTTTTGGGGTGATAATATTTGAGTTCTACACTCTTAGTAAATGTCAATTATACAATACAGTATTATCAACTACAGTTGATATGAGTTCAACTTTTTAACATGTTTTTCAATTCCACATGTAAGTGCTAACATGGATTATTTGTCTTTCTCTGTCTGGCTTATTTCACTTAGCATATACTCCAATATCCTCCAGGTTCATCCATGTTGTTGCAAATGACACGATTTCTTCTGTTTTTTTAAGGTTAAATTATATTCAGTGGTGCCCAGTTTAAAAATGGGCAAAGGCCTGAATAGATATTTTTCTAAGTACAAATGACCAACAGGTACTTGAAAACATGCTCAATATCACTAGTCATCTGGAAAATGCAAATCAAAACCCCAGTGAGATCACCTCACACCTGTTAGGATGGCTATTATAAAAAAGAGAAGAGATAACAAATGCTGGTGAGAATGTGGAGAAAAGGGAACCCTTTTGCACTGTGGGTGGGATTGTAAATTGGTACAGCCACAGTGGAAAACAGTATGGAGATTCCTCAAGAAATTAAAAATAGTGCTACCATATGATCCAGCAATCCCATTTCTCAATCTATAGCCAAAGGAAATGAAATCATTATCTTGAAGAGATATTTGCACTCCCATGTTCATAGCAGCACCATTCACAATAACCAAGATATGGAAACAAGCTAAGTGTCTGTCGATGGATTTATGAATAAAGACAATTGTCCACTGTCTTGATAGAGGCACTTTATTTCAGGAATTCAGAGAAATGAATCAGTGACGTTATTATGATAAACTTTGTGAATTATGTTAGTATTTTGTAAGTCAAAAAACAAGTATAGAGATATTAAATGTCTTGCTTCATAAGGCTTCTCCTAATAAACGTGATAGGGTAAAAATTGTTAATATGGAGTCTAGAAGTTTAAGCTCCGCTCATCCAAAGTGAACTCTGATTCCTTAGTTTCTTCTCCTACCCCACCAGTTAATGTTCTTTGGGCTTGTGTCCCATAGAATTAAGAAACATTTCTTTATATACAATAAAGAAAGCATTTGGGGAGAAATGACTTATTGAATAGGCTGGCAAGGGAGGATTTCAGTGAGTTAGAAGAGAGAGCTGAAATATATGAAGAGAGATTCCAGGGTGCTTGCTCTAGGTTATACAGTATTTTCTGAGTGTTAAAAAAAAACATGATTAAGGCATTTATGGAATTTTATCAAATCTGTGGTCCCTGATTAAAAGATATAACATTTTATGTCACTAAGAAAAGTAAATGCTGCCCTTTAAACTAAGACACACTATTAATTAAGAGATGTAAAAGTGTGGGAAAATGTGTGTCTTAGAGTAAATGAAATTCAGTAAGTTAATCAAAAATTGTTTTTTGATTGTCATATTGTGCTTCTTCCACAAGAACTTCATTTTGAAAGTTGGCTTCCCAGGAAGCGGCTTCATTTTCTATACTCCATAAACTCTGGGAAATCCAGCCTCCTGAGAAGATGCAGAATTGCAATGGGAAGTGGTAAAATGAACTAAAGACACCCAGGAAGAATTCTCAGAAGAAAAACAAAGACACAAAATGAGGAACAGTCTCTAAGGAGCCACAGTCAGGACTATGGCAAGGCACGGTGGGAGGAGAGTATTTCTGCCACCATTCCTTGCCACTGCAAAGTAGGCAGTGGTGAATGGGAAAGAATACTGTGAGGATTTGGTGAGTCAGAGGGTCCATGGTATGTGGGGGTAAGGGGGGTGGGGATGAGAGAAATATTGCTAGGGGTTAGAACTTGGAACTCCTTAATATCATTCAAGAAAAAACAATGAATTGTGCATTCCTTTAAATTATTTTGTATGTGTTTTGGACTGTGCTTTTAAAACTGTGACCTGAATTTACAAAAAAAAAAAAAAAAGTAACCTACTGTATCTATATACAGATATAGATGTATTTTTTTAGCCTCAGAAATAAAGTCAAAGAGAGAAATATGGAAATCAAGGAGAATTTGTATAGTAAATTGTTTAGTTCCTTTTTTATTTTAACACCCTCTTTCTACCACACCAACTTCCCTTTTGTATTAGGAACTGTCCACGTTTGCAAGACAAACTCATTGGTTTCAGGTTCAGCCAGGCCGTCACATCTTGGTGATGTGATGGTTTTGTTGTTGTTTTATTTTGCCATCTGTATTGTTTTGTTTTAGATTTCCTGTGTGTGGTGGAAGCTGGGCTCCGTATAAAGGATCAGAAGGGAGTGAGAAGACTGGAGGGGTTGTATGAAAGGGGAGGAATCCTCTCCCACAGAAAAAAAAAGGCTGAATTTGCACAAGACCTGGGCCTGATCATCGTGGATTTCTGGACCCTGAAAGCTTTGTGCCCAGAAAACTCCCTCAGATAGCTCCATCCTTCATTTGTTTTTCCTTCCTGTCCTCTCCTTCTTCTTCTCTGACCCCTCATCCCCCTCCTTCTCCTTCTCCTTTTCAGGTTTTCTGAGATATAATTGATATATAATAAAATTCACCCTTTTTGTGTAAATTTTATGAATTTTGATAAACATACAATCATATGACCACTACCATCACAACAGCATTTCCACCATCCCCAAAAGTTCTACCTCATTCTTTGTATTTAATCTCTTCCTCCCAGGCCCAGCCCCAGGAAATCTCTAATTTGCTTTCTGTTCCCTTAGGTTTGTTTTTTCCAGAATGTCATATAAATGAAATCATACAGTATTTATACAACTTTTTGAATTTGGTTTCTTTATCTTAACATGATGCATTTGAGATGTATTCCCGTTATTGAAAGCAGAGGTAGTCAATTCATTCTTATTGCTGAATAGTATTTCATTATATGGATATTCTATTTACCAGCTCATGAACATTTTGATTGCTTCTAGTTTGGGGCAATTACGAATAAAGCCACTCTAAGTGTTTGCATGCATGTTTTTGTGTGGACATCTGTTTTATTTCTCTTGGGTAAATATCTAGCAGTGGAATTGCTGGACCATAGTAGGGTGCATGTTTAACTTTATAAGAAAGTTCCAAACTGTTTCCCAGAGCGGTTGCACCTTTTTGCATTTCCACCAGCAATCTATGAGAAGTCCACTTGCTTTGCATTTTTTCCAGTACGCATGTGCGATCTTCCCAGACCAGGGCTCAAACCCGTGTCCCCTGCATCAGCAGGCGGACTCTCAACCACTGCGCCACCAGGAAAGCCCTTCAATTTTCTTTTTAAGCCATTCTGGTAATTCTAACAGGTACGCATTGTCAACAGGTTTTTGATGATTATGTCTTGAGCAGAGTCACAGGAAAGTAAAATCTTATCAATAAATGTGTGTTCTGATGAAGTCTGTGCTATTGAGTTATATTACTTTATTATCATTGCAAAAGATTATAAAGGAGGAAGTCGAAATGAGATGAGACATATAGGTTATTATTGGATAATACTGAATAAGTGTTTCTGCAAAAGAAGGAGGAAAAAATTAAAGATTCTTTTGTATTTTCATTAGAGCTATAAGATATCTGTGTATTCCATTGTGAACTTGGTTGCACTTTAAAAAAGACACTGAATTTAAAAATAATAATGACCTAAGAAAAATGTTTCTCCAGGAGAAAAAGAGTCATGTTGAAATTGACTCTAGTATACACTAGCAAAGGTGCCAAATAGAATAATTTACATTTCTCCCTATGTTTTGCATTTATTAACTGAATTTAGGAACTACCATACATATAGATTTCTCAGAATGGTGTTATATTTATGCCAAAATTCTCAGTTTTCAATAGCATTTATTTCCAAATAAGGGGAAAGGTCTAATTCCCTACTTGAACCTGAATATTATAATAGAATAAAATTCTACTTGCATAGAACAAAACATTATTGAATGGCCACAGAATATACTCTTAATTCTGGCTAGTCATCTTGCAAATTGCAAATACTATTCTAACTGGAAAAAAAAAATTCACCATGAATTAATTAGCATCAAGATCAGGCTTGTCACAATTAAATTTGTTTTTAAATAATATTTTTTAAATGCAAACTAGGGGATGAGTTTGATAGATCAGAGACAGAAAACAGAAAGTGAGATAAGAAATACAAATTCCCAGAGTTAGATTTTCAAGCCCCTGTCAAACACCAGATCAAGAGAAGTAAAAGAATGATTAGGCTCATGGGCTCACTGGCCCCACAGTAAGAAAGGCAAAGTGCTGTAAGAAAAAAGAATTCCTGGTGATCTTCAATCTGACTGTGATGTAGCTGAGAATCCACGAAAGAACAGGGTGTTTGAAACTGGATGGATCCAAGTTCAAATTCTGACTATATCACTTATCATTTATGTGACATTGGGCAAATCATGAAAATATTCCACGACTCAACAATGTCTTACTTCAGTAATAGGGTAATGCTGGCCTCATAGAGTGAGTTAGGAAGTGTTTTCTCTGCTTCTTTTAGAAGAGATTGCAGAATTGGTATAATTTCTTCCTTAAATGTCTGGTAGAATTCACCAGTGGACCCATCTGGGCCTAAATCGTGTCTGCTCTGAAAGGTTATTATTAACGAGATTTATTTAATAGTTATGGGCCTATTTGGATTGTCTATTTCTTCATGTGTGATTTTTAGCAGATTGTGTCTTTTAAGGAATTGGTCCATTTCATCTAGGTGATCAACTTAGTGGGCATGGAGTTGTTCATGATACTCCTTTTTTTATCCTTTTGATGTCTGTGGGATTTGTAGTAATGTCCTTTCCTTCATTTCTGATATGAGTAATTTGTATCAATTCATATTTTCTTTAGTTTGCTTGGCTAAAGGCTTATTGATTTTACTGATCTTTTCAAGAGCCAGCTTTTCATTTTGTTGATTTTCTCTATTGATTTCATTGATTTTGACTCTAATTTTTATTTATTTTCTTCTGCTTATTTTAGATTTATTTTGTTCTTTTTTCCAGTGTCCTAAGGTGAAAGCATACATGTCCTAAGGTGAAAGCATACATACATAGATCTTTCTTTTTTAATATATGCATTCCATGCTATATTTCCCTCTAAATTTTTACATTCTATTTTCAATTTCATTTAGTTCAAGTTATTTCAAAAATTTCTTTTTGACTTGTGCATTACTTGGAAATGTGTTGTTTAATCTCCAAGTATTTGGGGGATTTTCCAACTATCTTAGTGTTATTGATTTCTGCTTTAATTCCACTGTGGTGTGAGAACAGACACTGCATAATTTCTATTCTTCTAAATTTATTAAGGTGTGTTTTAAGGTCCCAAATGTGGTCTACTGTGGTGAATGCTCCAAGCTGGAGAAATATGTGTATTCAGCTGTTGTTGGATGAAGTTGTTGATAGATGTCCATTGTATCCAGTTAATTGATGGTGCTTTGAGTTCTACTGTGTCCATACTGATTTTCTGCCTGCTAGATCCACCCATTTCTGATAGAGAGATGTTGAAGCCTCCAACTACAATAGCAGATTCACCTATGTCTCCTTGCACTTCAATCAGTTTCTACCTCAGGTATTTTGATGCTCTGTTTTTCGGTACATAACACATTAAGGACTGTTATATTATCTTGGAGAACTGACTCCTTTATCAATATGTAATTCTCCTCTTTATCCTTGAGAACTTTCCTTGCTCTGACGTCTAAAGCAGCTACTCCTGCTTTCTTCTGATTACTGTTAGCATGATATATCTTATTCCATCCCTGTATTTTTAACCTATATGTGTCTTTATATTTCAAGTGGATTTCTTATAGACAGCATATTGTTGGGTCTTATTTTTGACCCACTCTGACAATCTCTGTCTTTTAACTGGTATTTTCAGACCACTGACATTCAAAGTAATTATTGATATAATTAGATAAATATCTACCATACTTGTCATTATTTTCTTTTTGCCCTTGTTTTTTGTTTTTTTGTCTTGCACACTTTTTTTTGCCTTTGTGATTTTAATTGAACATTTCATATGCTTCCATTTTCTCCTTTTTTAACTTTTTTAAGTGGCTGTCCTAGAATTTGTAATATACATTTACAGCTAATCCAAGTCCACTTTCAGATAACACTCTACTGATTTCCAAGTAGTGCAGGCACCTTATAATTATAAAATATTCCTAATTCCTCACTCACATCCACTGTTTCATTTATTACTTTGAGCATTAAAATTCTATTTAATTTGAAAGTTTTTCCAAATCCTTTAAATAAAATACTGTATCTGAAATTAAGTCTGTACCTATAATTAATTCTGTGGTGTTTCATCTTAGTTTTTTTTTTTTTTTTTTTTTGCGGTACGCAAGCCTCTCACTGTTGTGGCCTCTCCCGTTGCGGAGCACAGGCTCCAGATGCACAGGCTCAGCGGCCATGGCTCACGGGCCCAGTCGCTCTGTGGCATGTGGGATCTTCCTGGACCAGGGCACGAACCCGTGTCCCCTGCATCGGCAGGTGGACTCTCAACCACTGCGCCACCAGGGAAGCCCCCTAGTATTTTTTTTTTTAACGTATTTGAAATTTTGGCTTAAAGATTTATTTTCAATGGAAAAAATTATGTTTTTAATTTTGTCTGTTTCTTTCTCACTATACCCTTTCTTATCTAAAGTTTTAGGTATTTCTTCCACATGATTGCTTGTAGCTCCCAGGCAGGAATGAGGTTTAGAGATCCTTCTCTGCAATTATCTTGGAATATTTAAACACCTCTTCATACAGTAGATGTTATTCTGTCCCAACTCCTTGGCATCAGAATTCATCTTTGTCTTCTGGCCTTCCTTGGCCCAGAGTTTCCTATGAAGTCATGGACCCATGCAGTGTAGTTGTTCCAGTCTTTCCTGTATATTGTTAAGGACCAATTTCTCCAATCCCTGGCTTTAAATGTAGGTATTCATCTTCTCAGCCCTTCTTGCATGAGCACTCTTAGGCTTTGTTCCCTGGCAGGAACCAAGACCCTAGGTACCACTGCCTGCCTCCCTTTTAGCTTTCAGTTTTCTGTACTCTTAGCATGGATGGAAATATCTATCTTGTTTATGAGGCTAGAGACAACCTATCAACTATCTCATTTACATTGTTATTATTATTCTATATTTATATCATTTGGATATAAATGATATACAAAGCATACATTTATTGTGCCATACTTATAAAGTATATTTCTTGCCAATTCATTAATCTTACAATATTCCCTACCTCTAAAAATGTTGTAAGCTGACAAATTGACTGATCTAAAACTCCCTTGCCACAAATTTATAGATTTTTTTCTTTATGGTTATCTTGCTAACACCCATGTGGCTTCCAGAAAGAATCTATTATCAATAAAAGAATTATAAATGCCATACTAGATGGCAATAAGTCTTATTCCTTAAAAAAAAAAAAAAGGAAAAAAAAACGAAAACAAAAAATGAAGAAAAAGTTCCAATTCCTAAATGTAGCAATTTTGAAGAACCATCCAGCCTGGTAAAATGGGATCATTGCATTGCTATTCATTTTCCAGATTTGTAACTTTTATTGTCACCCTCATTAAGAAGCATATAATTGAGTGTTCCTTTGGTATTTGGCACTGTTCTAGGTGTTGTAGTATTTAGCTAAGGAATTAATGAACAGTGGAAGCAAATCAGTATATGAGGTTTTTATCTCTCCAACAAATAGCCAAAATACACCCAGGGCAGCTTTTTGGAATTCAGATAGCCCAACAGAATGTAAAAGACTGTTAGCTCCGTCACCTCTGTGGTAATTATTCCAGCCCTCTAACAGTGTATTTTGCAATGTTGGATTGATCACTTATTGAATAATTATTTTAACAAATGCTTAGAGAGCACCTATTTTGGGACAAGCACTCTACCAGATGGAGAGACAAATTATTGCATATCAATATCTCTGATTTGTGTCTCTTTGCAATCACTCCTAATATTATGCCTAGCTTATGTTAAGTGCTTAGTGGATGTTTGTTGAAATTAACAAGGGAGTGAATCAATCCATGAATAAAATTAAATGCCTTTAGAGGATAAAAGTGATAGAATAGGCAGTTTTGTTCTTCTAATAAAATATATTAGCCCCTTAAATTTTTAGCACAAAGTCATCACACGTCCACTGGAATAAATTAATTTACCCATTAATTTTCTCATACAGCCCAGTCTGTTTACTGATCACTTTCTATGTTTCTAAGATGCAAACGCAACCATATTGCCAAACTTCCCTTATACTTTGGAAATTCCAGCTCAAGCAATGTGGGCAGAAACAATGTAGTATGAAGAAGTGACCACCTACGCAAGATTTTACCTTTTCTTTTCCCACCCAGCTAGAATAGTGAAAAGGCGAACCTAGGAACCATGTATTGAAAAAGGAACCTTAAGATAGAGTGGGAGGGATCTCCAAATAACTCCTCGGAAGAGAACTGTTCAAGTAGAAAGGCTCGCATTGGTTTGATAAGTACACTAGAAACAGACTTTTATTGTGCTAAGCAACAGAAATGTTAGATTTGATCTGTTACAGCTGTTAGTAATACCTTAATGAATCAACTCTTCTCAAGAACAAGTTCAGGTGACAGTGTAAGAATTAAACAATATGATCTCTTCATTATTATATGTAGATATTACATCCTTGCATAGCTTAGTAAATGAGGGTTAATATTTTTATAAATATTTTTCCTTATTTTTTTTATAATAAATACCCACCAGAGATTGAATTCTGTAGAGAATCCAGAGGAAGGGTGCAAAAAGAGAAGAGACTGACAATTTTGCCAAGTTACATATATTGGTCATTTTATGTTTTTTTTTTCTTTTTTAAAAAAATAAACTGAAGCATTACTAATAGCCCAGTCATAGAAAGGATTGTGGTATTACATAAGTGCTTGCCACCAAATCAAATCTGAGGACATTTTAGTCCATCAAATTGCCTGTCATCTCCATAAAGTTTGGTCATTGATTGAAGGAAACTTTAGCAACAGCGAATTGCTTATAGTTCATTAAACCCAGCATGGTGTTTCTTGTCTATTTCTTCTGTCTGGAATGACCTTTCCTGCTTCTTCACTTGGCTACTGACTCTTCATATTGCCTAAGGCATCACCATCTCAAAGGCTGACCCTCCAAGGCTGAACTAAGTGACCTTTATATACTGAAATTATCTTTTTCTGTCTCTTCCACACATCTATAGGCACATCAATGGCAGGGACTGTGTCTGACTCATTGTTCAATTCCTAATACCTAGTAAAGTGCTTGTTACAGGTGCCTGGGCCTTAGTAAAATCTGTGCATGACCAAAAGAGCTACAGGATAGGAGGGATCACTTTTGACTGGGGAGGAATCAGAAAGCATGACCAGAGCAATGTAACATATCACCTGGCTTTTAAAAGATGGGCTGGCTTTCCACTGTGCCGTGAAGAGGTACAGTATTCCAGACAGAGGGGGAGCTATAATTAAGGATGTGAAAGGAGCAATATAAATACTTAGGGAGACGCTGGAGAAATAAGATGTGAATGGATAAAATGTTTATGTATGTCAACAGGACAGTTAAGTCTAGAAAGATAAATTATGAAGAGATTGTGGGAGACTGAATTATTTGCCAAGTTAGGCCATTGGACCTTCATCAGATTAGACTGGAGAATTGTTTTAAAAGGTTTGAAGAGGAAATTGGCATCAATCATTTCACCAGGAATTATAGGTATCTAGGGGTTGTACTATGGTGTCGAGAATGAAATTGAAAAGGTAGGAGTGCATGGGACAGATAACAAAGGGCTCGATGACAGATTTCAGGTTTTGGTGAAGAGGAGGCAGTCAACAATGGCACCCAGGTTCCAAGTCTGGACACCAAGTTCCAAGTCTGGGAATAATGGCTTTGGTTCATCAGTTGGGAATATGTTCAGCTGCAAGTAACAGGAAACCTAATTTACAGAAGTTTATACAACAAGCAGATTATTTCACATATTACAAAAAGTCTGAAGTTGAGTGATCATTGACATTAACTTAGTAGCTTTACAAAGATAAACACACAGGATCTGTGTCATTCTCTTGGCCTTCCCTTCCCAGGCACAAGTTGGATGCTTAAGTGTCAGCAACATACGTGCATTGGAGACAAAAAGAAGTGGGGGAAGGGATTTTAGGAGCTGCAAGTGTCCTTTCCTCAGTAGGCTTCAGCCAAGTCTTATTGTCGAAAACGGTATTATTTGGGCCTATTGAGCTCCATGGGGAGACAGAGTAGAAGAGTTTTTTATATGTACAACTTTCAAAGTGTAAAGCATCATGGAAGAAAAGAGTTGAGAATGCAAGTTAAGTTAGATACTCTATAGTGTCTGCCATAGGTAGTAACTTAAGTAAAGGGATTCAGGTTCAAGATGTTTTCATGGAATTAAGATAATTTGAACTAAGACTTCTGTGGACTCTTGCAGGTTAATTAGAAATGCTGACAGGAAATCCAGGCCTAGACTAAAGTTATTTTTCTGTAAATTATCCTAGATGTTCCAATCAATCAGCTAGTAAGAGCATTAGTAAAGAGAGCAGAATACAGTGGCATTCCCAGGCTCTCCAAAGCATTGCTATCCAAAATAAGTATAATGTGAGCCACATAGGGAATTTTATATTTTCTAGGACCCACATTAAGAAAAAGTAAAAAGCAATGGGAAAATAAATTTTAATAATGTTTTCTGATATCGACATATACCAAATATAGTCATTTCAACACGTAATCCATACAAAAAAACAATAATATAGTTTTCATTATTTTTATCTTTGGTCTTCAACACCCTGTGTGTATTTTATATTCATAGCAAATATCAATTTGGACCAGCTATATTTCAAGGGCTCAATAGTCACTTGTGACTCATGGCTACTGCATTGAACACCACAGCTTTAGTCATTATAAAAAATCACAAGAAATCTCAATCAAAATACCAGCAAGTTATGTTATGGATGGCAACAAATTGTTTCTAAAGTTTACTTGGAGAGTCAAAAGACCCAGAATAGCCAACACAGTATTGAAGGAGAAGGACAAATTTGGAAGACTAATGTTACCTGACTTCAAGATTACTATGAAGCCATAGTAACCAATAAAGTGTGGTATCAGTGAAAGAGTAGACAGATAGATCAGTGGAACAGAACAGAGAGCCAAGAAATAGACCCACATAAATATACTTAACTGTTCTTTGACAAAGGAACAAAGGTAATCTAATGGAGCGAAGATGATCTCTTCAACAAATGGTACTGGAACAAATGGACATCCACAGGTAAAAAATAATTTAGACACTGATCTTACACTCTTCACAAAAATTATCTCAAAGTGGATCATAGACCTAAATGTATAAAACTCCTAGAAGATAACATGGGAGAAAACCTAAATGACCTAGGGTATGGTAATGCTTTTTTAGATACAACACCAAAGACATGAGCCATAAAAGAAATAGTGGATAAGCTGGACTTCATTAAAATTAACAACTTTTGCTCTGTGAAAGCCAATAACAAGAGGATGAGAAGATAAGCCACAGACTGGGAGAAAATATTTGCAAAAGACACATAGAGGACTGTTATCAAAAATATACAAAAAAAAAAAACTCTTAAAATTTAACAATAAGAAAGCAAACAACTCAATTAAAAAAATTGACCATAGATCCTAACAGATACCTCACCAAAGAAGATACACAGATGGCAAATAAGCAAACAAAAAGATGCCCCACATTATATGTTGTCTGGGAAATGGAAATTAAAACAACAGTTAGATATCACTAGATACCTGTTAGAATGGTCAAAATGCAGAACACTGACAACACCAAATGCCAACAAGGATGTAGAACAACAGGAACTCTTATTTATTGATGGTATGAATGCAAAATGGTACAGCCATTTTGGAAGACAGCTTGCTGATTTCTTACGGAACTACACATACTTTTACCCTATAATCCAGCAATACTACTCCTTAGTATTCACCTAAATGAATCTAAAACATGTCCAAGCAAAAACCTGCACATGGATGTTTATAGCAGCTTTATTCATCATTGCCAAAACTTGAAAGCAAGATGTCCTTCAGTAAGTGAATGGATAAATAAGCTGTAGTACATCCAGATAATAAAATATTATTCGCAATAAAAAGAAATCACCTATCAAGCCATGAAAAGACATGGAGGAAGCTTAAATACATATTACTAAATGAAAGAAGCCAATCTGAAAAGGCTATATACTCTGTGATTCCAACTATATGACATTCTGGAAAAGGCCAAATTATGGAGACAACAAAAAGATCTTCAGTTGGCAGGGACTGTGGTGGGGGAGGAAAGACGATTAGGAGAGCACAAAGGATTTGGGGTGCAGTGAAAATAATATATTTGATAGTATAATGACAGATATATATCATTATACCCAAACCCATAAAACACTAACAAGAGTTACCCTAAGGTAAACTACAGACTTTGGACTAAACTGACACATAATCATGATGTTCAATTTAGGTTTATCTTTGGCAAAAAATGTGCCTTTCTGGCAAGTGAGGTTGATAATAGGGGAAGCTATGCATGTGTGTGGGCAGGCGTTATATGGGAACTCTCTATATCTCCCTCCTAATTTTGTTATAAACCTAAAACTGTTGTAAAAAATAATTTCTTTTTTAAAAAATCACAAGAAAACAAAAATTAGAGAGTGGATTGAGTCTACTTTAAAGAAATCCAATCTTAGCCTTTCTTATGCATTGATATCTCACAAAAACAGAAAGTCAGGAGGGTAGCAATGTTCATGATGTTTTTAAAAGAATTCCAGTCGGGTCTTCCTTTATTTCTGCTTCTTGGAGAAGGAAGAGTTGGACAACGCTTTGGAGACCATGAAGGGCAGGACGTTTCAGGGATAAACCTTCTCTTTAATAGGCAGCAGGATGGGCTATTGATAGTACTCTCTTGGATTATCAGGTAAATTCAAATATTTTAGGCTGAAGATGGATATTAAAGGTGCCTCACTGATATTAAGAAGGAAAGAATGGAAACTGACTAACTCCTGAAGAAGGCAATGCTTGATGGTCTTTAAAGTTTTTGCACACCGAACCTGTATGACAAGTGTTACATACTGTTTTGTTTGAGGTCACTGAGGTTACTCTCCCCACCTTGTTGTCGCTTGCTGGGATAGAAGTGAGCATAAGTATTTTTTCCTTGCAGCAAAGCATTAGAGGGGCTACAGAAATGAAAGTGGCTGTTCCCTTAAGTGATAGGGCTCTGTCTGCCCAGGACCACAAACCTAGTGCATTCATGGGGCCTTGAGAACACTATGATTGGGACACTAAGGGAGCAGGCTCTGAGGGTACATTTGGTCTCAGCATTTTCAGAGATGACAGGCATTATTTTAAGCAGATAGGATAGGGGGTTCCTGGAGAAAGAGAACCAGGAATGGCTTTCTGGACATAAGAGAACCCATTTTGGCCTAAGCCATTTTGTGATCTAAGCCTGGTTACAAAGCTTGCCCTTGAACAGGTCTTGGTAATGAAGGATCTTAAGGAAACAAAGGAATGCAGGAACAGAGAAAAGGCAGTCAAACAATAGTGCAGTGATAAAGCAGAGTCCTAGTTCCTCCTCAAGCGATATACATAATAATATATCTTTGAGTTCTGCAGGGACTAAGGCCCCCACCAGGTGGAGGATGGAATGATGATGTTGACTCTCCTAACTTCAATCAACTAAGGCTTGGACTCTGTCAACCTTTGCCCCAATTCTATGCTGAATTCTCCTCTACTCCAGCCCCTTCATGAATATGCATGTACCCTTAGCTTAAAACTTCCCCAATTTTGCTGTTAAGGAGACTGCCTTGGGAAAGATTGCTGGGGTCCTCTTTACTTGCTGCAAGTAATAATAAATCCTTCCTTCTCCTGATCTTTGGCTTGGTTGTACCTATTGGCTCAACAACCACCAAGAGGTGAACCCAGTTTTTGGGTTAATATTATTAACTGACGAGAATAGACTTGTTATGAGAAGAAATCTAGCTAGAAGTCACCAAACGTCCTCCTGGAATGCCATTGCTTCTTTCCTCTTCTAGAGCAATCTGACTTTTCCTTCAAAGGCCATCCAAAAATATCACCTCCTTTGTGAAGCCCTTCCTGATTTCCCCAGGCAGAAGTCCTTACTCTCTCTCCTATACCACCATAGCTATAGTAAACAACTTTTATAGCACATGGATTTTAATTAAATATCTGCTCACATTATGTATTCCTAATTAAGTATACAATTCTTAAGAGCCAAAACTACAGAATGGCTTCTTCAGCCATTATCTTTGGACTTTGAAGGTCATTCCTGACCAATTGTAGGCACTCAATAAACATGAATATTGGTATAATTCTCCTTCTATCTAACATCATAGCTAGCAGTTAGAAATATTAAGTTTTTCATCAGTAAAAAGGGGCAAATTTATCTTTCCTACTAAGAGCACAGAGTTGTGGTACCAATGGAGAGAAACGTCTAATCATGATAGATATTATATAAAGTACTGATTTAAATGTCACTTCTGCCCCTAACGAGTAAAATGTTCATGTATCACATACTAATAATAGCAAACATGTATAGAATGCTTACCATGGGCCAGGCACTGTTCTAAAAACTTTGCTATTTTACCCCTTTAGTCCTCACTGCAGCTTTGAGATAGTTTCCATTATTATTCTGTCCATTTTGGACTTTAGAAAATTGCAACACAAAATATTCAAGTCTCCCTCCTGAGCTAGTAGGCAGTTGAATTACAGTCAAACCGGGCAACCAGAATTACACACAAAGCAATACCTACCACGATAGACCATCTTTCCATCAGCCTGATGGGATGAAGGGGAGGTGGCAAGCAGCCAGCCCTGCATGATATCACCACTAAATGCAGCTCCAGAAGGACTGTCCCACTCTGCCCCCAAACACAGGAAATGAGGATGGACTCTACATTCCCATCCCAGAGAAGTTGGCTTCTTGTAAACACATAAGGGCCAACTCAGATGACTATCAGAAGAACAGTGACTTAAAAATGTAGATGACATATACGCACTACTATATATAAAGTAGATCACTAATAAAGACCTACTGTAGAGCACAGGGAACTCTACTCAGTACTCTGTAATGGCCTATATGGGAAAAGAAGCTAAAAAAAATGTGGCTGTATGTTTACGTATAACTGATTCACTTTGCTGTACACCTAAATCTAACACAACATTGTAAGTCAACTAGGCTCCAATACAAATGTTTTTAAAAATGCAGATGAGAAAGCATAGGACTGTCAGAGGCTTCCAGGGTGGGTGTGGCCTTCCTAAATGGGATGTGAGTCACCAGGAGTCACAGTGCCCAAGGTGAGTCAGTCTCCTTGAAGAATCTCTTGGGAGACTGGAGGGGACACCAAGAAGCCTGAGTTTTGTTTGTGTTTCCACAGGTAGCTGAATAGGATTTTTACATGACAGTCTGTTTTGTGGAGAAGCTGGATAATCAGAGAATACTAATGCCAGCTGCAACCTGAGGTTGGAGTCGAACAGCTTCGCCAAGAGTCCATGCCTGGGAGCTTCCCTGGTGGCGCAGTGGTTAAGAATCTGCCTGCCAATGCAGGGGACACGGGTTTGGGCCCTGGTCCAGGAAGATCCCACATGCCACAGAGGAACTAAGCCCGTGCGCCACAACTACTGAGCCTGCGAGCCACAACTACTGAGCCCACAAGCCACAACTACTGAGCCCACGTGCTGCAACCACTGAAGTCCGCACGCCTAGAGCCAGTGCTCCGCAACAAGAGAAGCCACTGCAATGAGAAGCCTGCACACCACAACGAAGAGTAGCCCCCACTCACCACAACTAAAAAAAGGCCACACACAGCAACGAAGACCCAATGCAGCCAAAAAAAAAAAAAAAGAGTCCATGCCTAGAGGGACAATGTATCTTTTCATGTCATTTAGGTTTTTATTTTTGCAATAACAGCATGTGGTAGAAATTTACAGTATCTCTGGGCCTCATAATTTTGAAAACTTTGCTGCATGCAAATTTACTGCAACAATGCTTTCCTCGATGCACCCTATTGAAATAGGCATTTGATACATATTCAGTGAAGTTGACAATTTAAAATAAATAATTATATATATTGGGAGCAGACATAAGGGGAATACAGGTCACAGCCCTCAGTGGAGTGGACAGGGGATGGAGCACGAGAGATACAAGGGTCTCTGAGTGACCAATTTCTCCCCCAGACATATTGCTATGGTTCTATCTTTACAATTTCCCTTTTGAGATCATGTGGATTTGGGGATAAAAATACCCTATGCCATATGTGAGAGACATGTTGTAATTTAGAAATATCAAGGGATATAGGTTTGCTTGTCAAGTGAATGATATAAGGAGTTCTAATTGGCACGAGAAAGAAGTCTTTCCTTAAATTTTCTTCTCTAACTTGAGCACATATGCTCAGAACTAGTCACATATGTCTTATGCCTTTCTCTGCCTTAGCAATTTTTGAGACTCTGAATTTTCTGCTTGGATGGTGCCCAGTTCTCTGCTCCTTATCAAGTTGGCAGCTGAGCACAGGTGCCTTCGCCTTAAAGCAAAACCAGAGGTGCTCTCACTGAACCCGGTGCCTCTCCTCCAGGAAGCTAATCAACCAAAGCTGATCAGGAGCTTCTTACAATGACATCAGGGGCTTACATCATAATCACTGATAGAGCAAAGTAATAAAAATGGAGATGATTTTCTGCAGAGCTAACAAAAAGAGAAGGAATTTCTAAAGATAACGGCAAGTCTCCCCTGTGTCAAAGCTAAATGAGGCAGCGAGCAGAAGGGGATTTCAAAAGTCATCGCCTGAGTTCATAACACTGGCTACTTAGAAACAGACCGAGGCAGTTCCAGAATGGAAATCTCAAATATTTACCTGGTTTTAGTTAATAGACAATACTCCTCTGAAGGGGGAAATCTAGAAAGAGATCACCTTTATAATTCACATGGGGGGAAATGAATGTCAAAAAATAGGATTGAGACATGATGTTTTTCAAAATCAAATCAAGTTTCATCTCAGATTCATGAAGAGGTTTCTACCTTCACCATACAGGTTAATTCCTAGAGCTCAAAGAACAGGGATATCAGTACTATGGGACTTAGAGATAATTTTATCTAATATTCTGTGGTTGATAGAGGTAAAGTGACTTCCCAAGATCATACATTTAGGTAATGGCAGAAATGAGAATCCATTTATGGATTCAGTCCTGGGTCTTTGAACAATACACTTTGTCTTTTGGTCGAATTGAGACTCCAAAGCCAAGATCTAACTGCTTCAAGCAAATCATCATTTACTCAGTGATATGGTGTAAGCTATATTTTATGCCATTTTAGAAGAAGGCTGTGAGAACCGTCCTACCCAGATACCCTTGGAAATTTTGCCTGGTGTCCCAGAATCACTGAAACTTGCCTTGAGGATGTTTTCATGTTTTTGGACCCTCTCAGAGACATCAGGAAATACTTTGAATTCCCTTAAGGTAAATGGTAAAAACCCCAGACATTGACATTTGTAACGCTGCCCAGTGCATGTCAAAGGCACACACCATAGAGGCATGCAGAATGCATCATCTCAACAAAAAAATTGTCATAAATCTGTATATGCTGAAATGGTGATTTACTCAGTAGGACCTCTACATCACATATAATGTGCAGTTTGATTGGTCAGAAAGTGGTACCTGCAGAACAACCCACATACATTGAGAATACAGTTTAGAACTGATGTGGTCTTTTATATTTTCAAAGTCTTTCACAATCATGCGTTATTTAGATTCAGGCTGAGCTTGGGAGCTGACGCCCCCGTGCTGAGCACTCTTTTGGGAAAAATGAAAGCCAATAATAATACACACCAGAGTTATGGGAGGTCCCTGTATCCCAGCTCTGTCCAAGCCTCAGATTCCACAGAGGTCTTTGCCTACAACAGACTGGAATCTTGACTAATTTATTTTTTCCACAAATACTCATTGAACTCTGATATGTGACAGTCACTATTCTTGATGCTGGGGATTCAGTGGTGAAAGCAAAACAAATAAGGTCACAGTCGAGATCCTTGAGTTCATGATACTTACATTCTAGATGGGAAGGACAGGCAATAAGCACTTAAACACCTACATGAGATCATTTCAGACAGTGAGAAGGGATGCAGAAAGGAAATCTGAGTAATGGAGTAAAGAGTGATTGATGGAAATGGATGAGGCCAGCCACTTTCCTTTAGGTAGGGTAGCTGAGGATGGCTATTTTAAGGAGATGGCATTTATGGGAGATGTATTATGAGGAGAAGCTCGTCACAGGAAGATCCGGGGAAGAGAGTCCCCAGTAGGAGGATCTTAAAAAAAGAAGGTGCTTGGAATGTTCCATGAAATGAAGAAGGTGGCCAGCGTGGCTGGTGCAGAACATGGGGGTAAACATTGGCTGATTTTTGGCAGCCCTCTTCCCAATGTTTAGAGGATTCCTCACCTTTAACAGTCTGGCAGGAAGCAGAATTTGCCTCCTAGCATAGAAACTAACAAGCTGAGTCTCTTGCTTTTGCAGCTTCTCCACGCAAACACCAAACAAGGTGGGGGATGGAAGGCCATGAGCATGCATCCTAGGTTAGACCAATTGGAGAGACCTAGAATTTGGAGCTAGAAATGCATGACAACAAGATATAGTAGTGGCAGGGGTGCCAACAGAGGCCTCCAAGGTCTAATCTGGGACCTCAGAGAGACAGAGAAAAGTCTGGTATCCCATACTTAGAGAAGGCAGCAGATGCATCCCATAAGAAGGGATCTGGAGGGGCTTCCCTGGTGGCACAGTGGTTGAGAGTCCGCCTGCCAATGCAGGGGACACAGGTTTGTGCCCTGGTCCGGGAAGATCCCACATGCCGCGGAGCGGCTGGGCCCCTGAGCCTGCGCGTCCGGAGCCTGTGCTCCGCAATGGGAGAGGCCACGACAGTGAGAGGCCCACGTACCGCAAAAATAAGAAAAAAAGAAGGGATCTGGACATTATTTTCATCGAGTCCATTTCATCGAGTTCATTTGTTTTTTCCAGTTTTCTCTGTCTAGTTCTCCAGTGTCTCCAGTAAGTCTATGAACACCCTAATGCCTTCAAAACCTTTATTTTCTGCTTGAATCATTCAGAGTTTGTTTGGTTGCTAGCAACTCAAACTCTTTCAGATTGATACAGAAAGTGTCTCCGGGAGTGGATACACACAACAAACCATCAGGGGAGAGCTGGAATTGGTTTTCCAGTTTGCTTAGAGCTGAGGCAATAAAAATCAGCTGGTATTAGGGAATCTGACCTCAGCACTTCATAGCAAGCAGTGGTGAAGAAACTAACCTAATTCTTACCTGTGGTCACCTGCTATTAAGTACCACTGAAGGCTAAGCTTTGGGGACCTGAGAGGACCCTTCTAGGAAGAGATGGCTGAATTTGAGGACTGTGATATGGGTGCCTATTTCTAACAAAATGCTGGGAAGCTAAAAAAAAAGGACTGCCAATCTGAAGTTCTTAAATCCTCCAAACAAGTTATAGACTGATTTTTTGTGACTGTGCTAAAAGGGATTTTTTTATGACTGTGTTCAGAGAAACTCTAATTTTAGCCTTCTCACGGAGGCTGAGAGAACTTTTTTCTTGCTGCACCAAGAGGGCTGATCCAATGGGTCCCATGATTGTGAGCTCACTTAAATTTACAGTCTAGGTCTCCCATGAGAATTTTAGGACATTTCCTAAAAAAGTGTATGACCTTGAGAATTGGAATGATAGCCTAAGGTAATCAAGAACATTCTGGGTTCCCTGAATGATTCCTGTCCCCCTAACTGGCAGCACCCAAACCTTCCTTAAGTCTCTTTGAGAAGTGAGCACCCTCCATTCTCTTATCTGGAGGGACTTATCTACCCTTCCAAAGACCCAGGAACAGCCTTACTCACTGTCACATGCAAGGAGATGGCAATTCCTCTCATGCTCTACCACCAGCGATCAGTTTCAAGACTGCTGATTATAACCAGATCCTCGCAAACCTCAGGAAGATGCAAGTACAAACTTCGCCTTGGAAGGAGAAAGTTGACAAATCCCCCAAGTTGTAAAACTTTTATTCCTTTTTTATTTCAGTAAAAACCTGGGGAATAGATGTGGAAATAGATTCAAGCAAAGAGGGCAGAGAATTCTTTTGGATTAGGCTGAATTTTTTTCATAGATGTGTCTATCAGGGATCCTTGATTAAGTGTGCTAACTGGGGTGGACCAAGCTGATAGTACATTTTTGCATGGTTACTTGAATGAATCCTGGATGTAAAATGACTGTGTTTCTAAGGGCCAGGCTGAGGAATATCCCTAGAAAGGAAGCAAGGTTAAAGACAGAAGCAAATACATCAACTCTCTAGATGGGTGTCCTATCAATAGGGACCCAGAGGTAAGCACAGTTGTAGGTCTATTAGTCAAGTATGCTTGCTAATACTGAATCCCAGACTTGGAAAACATTCCTATAATCACAGGAGTGTTGGGTCAGGGAAGATCTCCACCAACTTCCCCCACCCACTTCTTCTCCCCAGGCCCAGAATTAGTCATTTACAACTACAACTCTACCCATATTCACTATGCCACCCACAATCTAGCCACATTAACTTAGAAATAGCAAATATTTTTATCATTCCTAATGCTTAAAAAGCATATAAAAACATTGTTTTCCCTACCATGGAACTCTTAACCAATGACATACCAGGAGCAGGGTGTGGGGGGTGTCAGTCTGCCTGGTTTCAAACATTAAGAAGATGCCTTAAGAAAATTAAGAACCATGGTAAAACTTATTAAAGTTGGTCTGCTTTTTATTATTACCATTTACCAGCAATTCTAAACAATGTCAGTGATAAAATAGTCCTTTCTGATAAAATCTTTTGTTGGTCTAAGTTCAAAACAATTGCCACCATTAAGTTTTAATAATACATAAGCTTTAAATTCACACATTTTTACTTATCCTTTAATAAACATTGCATTTTACCTGGAAGGTAATTCTCAGCACCACCATGTAAATGGTTAATCCCTGACATATACAGACTCATCTACATACATTTGTTTCAAAAGCAAGTATGTAAATGTTGGAAACGGTTCAAGTTTGTTTCAGGTGCAGTTTGTATCCCCAAATGCCCCTGTGGTATTACATATTCTTGCATTTAAACTGTAGTTCGGATAAACAGGATGGCACAGTTATTGCAAAGGCAAAGAAACTAATTTTGTTTTCTTTCGTTCTGTCTTTGTATACACTGAAGTTTTTATTTGTGTTTAACCTTTGCAAGAGTGAAACAGAATGCCAACTGTGAGATGTAGTATTTTTGTTTGTCAAGTCTAAATTTTAGTTCATACATGAAATATTTTATTGAATTTCAATAATACCTTTAAAACAAATTTATTCTTCCCTTTTGTTTTACAACTAAAGAACGAAAATAATGATAATACTGATTATTACATGGTTATTTTGAAAAATAATTTTATCATATAGAGGAGTGGGTATTAATAGAAGATCCAGTCTGGATACCAATACCTATTAGCTCTAACCATGTCTTCGTAGAGAAAACTAAGGCAATAAACTGAGGCAGCCTTCATCCTGAGTTCCTGACACTGAAGGAAACGTAAAGCTTGCTAATGATCCATGTGGCTAGCCTTTTCTTTCTAGGTCCCAATTTTTGGCCTTTCTAAGCCTTTTCTCACCTAAGTCTTTATAGAGGCATGTGGCTAAAACCACCACTACCCATTTGACTCTAGTTTCATTGGTACATGAATAAGTTCAGAATGACATAGAATTATGGTTCATTTAATCAAGTCATTATTCCAACCCTACATGCTTTTCCAGATATGTCTCTTCATTATAAGTCAAGAGACACCCTGGAATTTACTATGCAGTACTCATGTCAGGTCAGGTCAGGCTTTGCTGCCAAATAAGCTACAAAAACTTAATTTTTAGAAATTAAATTTGCAGATAAAAACTCTCTTCCAATTTATCCAGTTACCCGGTTACTTCTTCTCATCCTTAGTCAAAGACATTATCTCCTGCCTGGACCTTAAATGCTGTCATTCCCTACCGCCGAATTCGAAATCCATTTCTCTTCTAACTCAGTGCACTCCCCTTGGTTATTTTTATCCATTCCTGTGGATTCAATTTCTATCTGACTCATGAATTCAAGTCTGTATCTCCCGTCCAAGTATCTCCCATGAACACCAGTTCCATAGACCAGATGGAATTCCATTTAACTCTACCTCAGACAGGTCAGCCTCATCATATTCAAAATTAAGCCTGTAATCTTCTCCTCCAAACCTCCCTTATCTCAGTAAATAGCATGTATATTCACACCAAAACAGTTCCTTCAGCCAGAACACAGAGAGGCATGGCTGCCTGTTTGGGATAAGGAAGCCCAGGGTTCCGGTGCCTGCTCTGCCTCTAATTTTAGGCAGAGATCTTGTGCAAGTCACTGAACATTCTGGAGCCTAAATGGTATTACCTATAAAATGGGATATTTTTAATTGGAAGGCGGCCAAGGTTTGAAACCTGACTCTACCACTTCCTAACTACGTGACTTTGACCATTTTGTCATCTGTACAATGATAATAACAACACAAAGTTCATAAGGTTGTTGAGGGAAAAAGAACACCCCCCAAATCAAAGGAGATACAGATGAACGCATTCTGTAAAATGTACGACATTACACAAATACTTGCTATTACTATTATTATCTCTAAATTTTTTTAAAGTTCTAAATCAGGTTCTATGAGTGTAGAAAGGAACAGACCAGAATATGCTCTCGAATACAACAAACCAACTGGCTATGTTATAAAAATCAGGAAGTGGGAAGGTATCTGCTTCCGCTCTTTTTAATTTAAAATTTATTTATTTAAATTTATTTTTAAAATAAGAATTGTGTATATCTAGGGAACACAACATAATGTTTCTATATATATAATACAAAGATTACTATAGTCAAGCTAATTAACATACACATTTCCTCACATATTTACCTTTTATAAATTTTTCTGGTGCGAATACCTGAAATCTACTCTTTTAGACAATTTCCAGTATGGAAAACACTATTATTCACTATAGTCATCATGCTATACATCAGATCTTAACAATCTTAAGACTTATGCTTCCTATATATCTGCAGCCTCTGTTCTGAATGAAAAGCTTGAAGAGGTCAGGAATTGTGACTGGCAGCTCAGAGGCCATGGCCATTCAGGCCTAAAAGAAAGAATCCTTGGGTCTCGAGTTTTTTTAGCCCACAGTGAAGCTTTGTTTGGACCCAGCTGAATTCAGCACCAGCTCCCTGGGCAAAGATCAGAGGCACTTCTGAAAGTCAAATGTGCAAGGAGAGATCTTCCTGAGCAGTGTAACCCCTTCATCTACCTCCTGCCTCCTCCTTAGGGCTTTCAAAGAGAAAGAGCCATTTCTTTTTCTTATTTCCTTAAAGTCTTTCATTTCATCTCCAGCACGTCTAACTCTTGTCTCATTATAATTTCACTTATTTCTATAAAAGAAACCTGACAGCTACAGAACATTTGCAGCGGGAGTGGAAGGAGGGTGGGGAGGTGGGGGAGTGAAGCAGGCAGAGAGAGAAAAAGGGATGTGCCCACGGCTCAGAGTCCTCTGCGAACTCCTCTGGGTGACACTTTCAGAAAGGCCTGCCTCTCAGCCATATGGCAGCACAGTCCCATGGTGTTATTTTCAGAAGCACCTAGAGCATTAGTAGAAAATGGGATGAAATCAGTGAAGCTTAAAAAGCAGAGAAGTAGCCTGATTTCCGCTTAACTAAGAACACTTAGTTCTTTTATAGGGGCCCTTAGCAAGGATGCTGGGCATGTATATCTCCATCTGTGTTCACAGCAACCATGATGTATGTTCTTGTTAGGAGCAGCAAGTCCTGACTCATTCATTCATTCATTGATTTGTTACCTCATTCCAAAAAGTGAATTGGAGGGTGTTATGGACTGCATGTCTGTGCCCCCCTCCCCCAATTCATGTGTTGGAATCTTAACCCCCAGTGTGTTGATATTTGGGGTTGGGGACTTTGGGAGATGATTAGGTCATGAGGGTTGGAGCCCTCCTGAATGGAACTAGTGCCCTTATAAGAATCCTTCCACAGTGTTAGAGTACAGTGCAAAGCCAGAAGTCTGGGACCATAAGAGGTCCCAGACTTGATCTCAGACTTCCAGCCTCGAGAATGATGAGAAATCAAGCTTGCTGTTTATAAGCCACCCAGTCTACGGTACTTTGTTGTAGGAACCTGAACCAAGCAAAAGGATATAAACTTCTACGGCTTATTACATACCTATCTGGTCTAATGATAGGTTTCTAGTATGGCAGATTTTGCAACTAATCTGAAAAGATTCGTTGTCTTCCTATGGAAACTGAGAGCAAAAGACAAGAAAAGACTTTCATTCCTGACAATATATCTCACTGCTTCAATAAGCTTACAGACGTCATAATTTCTGTGATATACCCACCATTTAGACTCTAGGATTGTACTGGTTATATATGAATCTTTTTTGCAGACTTAATAGATTGTAAATTAAACCCTACTCTGTTTTGACCACCATAATTGACATGGAATATGTAGTATAATTTTGAAGTAAAAGACTGTCACTTACTGATCTATCAAATATTTGAGCAACAGACAAAAAGAAGAATCTAGATGATTTTCCTTGTTACTATTACTCATGCAGCAAAATACAAGTCTTCCCTGTGTTTAGAAGTAAAATAGAAAGAAACGTATGTTTATGTACATTTGTAGATAAAAGCATTAACCTATGACTCATGGTTATAAAAGCTGTAACTTTTACTAGCTTCCTAAAGATAAACCTCTTGAATGAACAATATATTTCCTTTTATAATTTTCATTTCCTTCAAGCTGCTGCTGATCATTTTTTTACATAAATTTTGGAGTGGGAAGAAGATAGAGTTTGACAGCTACAAACAGGAAGCTGGCAGTAGTCCCCATGTGTGGGAATAACTATGATGATACAAATGCTGGCTCACCCACCTCCAATAGATTGACTAGGGATAATTTGATCCTTTCATACATTTTTAATTATTATTCTTTCCAAAAGAAAAAGTCTATGCAGATTCAGGTTCATAACACTGGAAATCATTCTTTTTTTTTTTCTAACTTGCCTTTGTGAGTCTTATCTGTACTTTTGTCTCCTCGGTTCTTTTAAGAATCATAATTGGTGTGATTATCGTTGCTATGAGAATAATTAGCCATAGCTTTTTGACACTCTAAATTGGGAATACAGCATTTTCAAGCAGTGGGGACTGAACAGCTAAACCATATTCCACTTTGAAACTGCAAAGGGCCCCACTGATTGAACTCAGGTGCCATGATTCTGAGTCTTTTGCAGTTTTTACTTAATAAGGCAGAGGGAAGAAATAAAGCAGCTCACATCTTCACATGAGAAACTGAATGGAAATCTTAATGGGCTAGTTGCCTGTTATGACCAATAAATAAAAAGAAGTGAGTGATCAGTATACTGAGAACCAGATTTTTCCTCACTGACTTACTCCATTGCCTTGGATAATGACTGCAATGTTTTAAAAATTCAGACAAGAAAGCTATAATCATGATAGCGGACTTGAACATTTGCCTCTCTCTTCCACCACTGAGAATGTTCTAATATCTGAATGAAATGGAATTTTTGTTCTGAGGATAGATAAGTTGAGGATGCTGTGAAATACCTAGAGGGGTAGCACATTCATTTACATAATCATAGGGTTATATTTCATGTTTATTTTGATAATCTAATGTAGTCAACTTTATTTTCTCCACCATTTAGATTGCTTTTTTATCTGAATCCAAAAATGATCCAGGAACATGGCAAAAATCATCAAACAATGAAGAACATATAAAGAGGAAAACAGAATTTCTCCGAAATTCTTCCTTCCAGAGATTACTGAAATTTGCACTGTGGTTAATATCCTTCCATAAATGAGGCCATGCTATACATGATTTATAAACTGTTTTTACATCCAGTAGTGAATGTCAGCTCATAAATACTGTAGTCACTAAAAATAACATGTTTAGTCCATCTTAATAATATGCCATAATTTATTTAGCCGATCTTCTATTGATGGATATTTAATATTTGCTTCTATGAACAATCCTTAAGGAACACATTCAGGGCACACTCTTCGGGGAATTTTCTGATTAGCCTCTTAACTTTTACAGTTAGATGGGAGCTTAGAGAAGATCTAATCCAACAAGGGTTCAAGAGTTTAAAATTTCTGCTCAAGGTTATAGACTTTATTAGTGACAGAGCCAAAATGATCTATTTGCTGAACGCAGAAGGTGAGCCTCGTATCGTGACAAGTACTGAGGTGAATAAAAATGTAAATTTCAATGCAAGAGCCTCCAACTTGCCATTGGGAAGCTATCAAAGCTGGAGCAAGTAAATTATGAGCCGTGTTAAAGGTGCCTAATAATTGTGTGGTTATAAAATTAGACAATCTCACTTGATACCAGAACTTTCACAACCTGTCCTAACTGCTTCTGCTCAGTTTCTCATTATGTCCATCCAACTTGCCTTCTGCTATGAGTAATCAGTTTAAGAACCAAAGCTCTTTATGTGATGTCCTAGTACAACCCTTTATCTTTGTAAATACTGCTGAAACGTGGCACAAAATTATCACTCCTTGCTGACAGAAAGAGTAAATAGTTTAGATACAATTCAACAGAAAATTCAAAGCTGTTATTTTTATCGAATAGGTTATTAACGAATTAGAATCCGTTTGCCCTTAGAGGTTATATATATGATGATTTACTGATACAAGGTAAAAAGGGAAGCAGTCTTGGACTTAGCTAACGGCTGTGGGACTGGTGAGGAAAGGCCAGTCGAGATAACGTGAGGGCCAACCAGAGAATCAAAGCATTGGGTGTGTGGGGACTCCCCTGGGGGGACAGGAAAAGGAAGTGTTTGAAGCAACACTACACGGATGATTCTGGGGACCTGAAAAATGAACATATTTTTATTTTACAAATATGAAAGCAGAATAGGAGAAGTGCTTAGAGTAAAAGTAGATGACTTCATGTTTTATGTGGGGAATCTGACTCCATCCTTTCTTAGTAACTCTAATTCAACCTGTTCATTGGGTAAGAATGCCTGGGCTTGGGCCAGTGAAGACAGGATGCCCTGAGAGTCTTTGGCAAGTACATGGATGAAATCCTGGTATCTTCTGCAATCCTAAGACTTCATTTTTTGTGACCATCAAAAATTGAAAAAAGTATTTGGCATTCATGGAAGTAAACACATATTTAGACTATTGGCTATTTAATAAATATTCACAATCTATTTGTTTAATAATTTATCTTAACATTTCACTGATGATGTGGTTGTGGATCACCAATCTGTAGTTTATTGTAGGGATTCTGTGTGGTATGACATAAAATATGTTTAGAACCAGATCTAGACTAGAGTAAGTGCTTGTATATTATAGCTATTTTTTTCAGGATAAAGAAGGATTTATTACTTGCAGCAAGTAAGGGGAATACCAGGGATCTTCCCCAAAACAGTGTCTCCATATTATAGCAGTTTTTAAATTCATTCAATAGATATTGAGTACCTATTATGGATCAAGTGAGCACACAGAGGAAGTGGCCAATATATTGTAGCTACATATGAATTCAATGTTCTCCTTTAAAAAAAGAAATTCCTTTCTTTCCTTTCTCCTTCTCTTACTTTCTCCCTTTGATTTGGAGGTAATTTTGATTTGAACTCCAAGCTAGAAAGCACTGTCCAGCTTCAGGGCTTTTGTATCTTCGCTCCTATCCACCTGGACTGCTCTTCCCTGGACATCTGGGGAGCTCGCTCCCTCCCATGCCTCAGGTCTCTGCTTAATTGACACTGTCATGGAGAATACGTCTCTGACAATCCTACAAAAACAGCAATGAATCCCTCCCACCACTGCCTGATTCCTTCATTTTTGTTTCATAGTTTTTTGTTGTCATAGCGTTTTCAGCACCTGACATATTATATGTATTTTCACTTATTTAGTTAGTTTACAGACCCACCCCTTTCCCACCAAGAGCATGGAACTTGTCTATTGTAATCCATGTCATTTGCCTGACACCCAACACCCAGCAGTAAGGAGACACTCAGTAATTATCTGTTGAAGGAATAAAGGAGAAGAAAAAGAATGACAGCCCTCTGTTAAATGTTGTGGTATGCCAGGCAGTATGCTAAGCACTCTGTATACCTGTTTCATTAATACTGAGAATAACCCTATGATAAAGGCTTTATTATTGCCACTTTAAAATGTGAGGAAATGACTGTTAGAGCTCCAAAAAGCATGGGGAGAGTACCCTACGGTCAGGAGGCAGGGATGAATTCTCACAGGAGGTGAGTTTCTTACTAAAAATCCAAACACTGAGAACTCTGTACAATTTGTATAGGTTTGATTTCAATGCAAAGAGATCCGTGCCACAGTCCCTGGGGATGCTTTTGTGCTGGAACCTACACAGTCTCCCCTGATGTGATTTGGTTTGAATTATGTACTTGTTAGTCAGTTGGAACTTTACATTTCATCTGGTGCTTTGCCATATAAATAACCCTGTCTTTACTCAACACAAGATTATGTACTAGCCTGACTGTCCTTTTAAATTAAACATTACAAAATCAATGAGGTATCATTAAGGGTACGCTGCCTGAATGAAAAAACAAAAACACAAAACCCCAAAAATTCCTAAGCAAAATTCTTTCATGGCTCTTTTTGAGTAGGGACTGGGATGGGGACTAGATGTTGGGAACTACCAGATCACATAGGCTGTGTTTTTATTTCTCCCTACACTGATTTGACATATTGATGAATCACTCCAGAATGGCAAATAGTGAACTGATATGAATATCCCAACTTTCCCTATTACTATAAGAACATCCATTAAAATATATCAAAAGTCACCAAAGTTAGGGAAGTTAAGCAACAGTGGGAGAAGAAAGGAGGGAAAACACAAAAACACCACATTCACTTTACAACTGAAATATAAATAAACTCTAGATATAATATGCTTCTTCTGTAAATTATAAGCAGTTGAATTAGAGTCTCTTTGTCCATGTAGAAGTTTCTTTCCTAAGGTAGAAGTGAGAGAGGACAGCTCTTCCTCTACAGGGTTTGGCTATTTAGCTTTATATATATATGTTGGAAGGAAATCTCTGGTTAAAGCAAATTTCTATACAAATCCACTCTAGTGGAAAGACGCTCAGGAGCATATTGGGCCATCCAATAGGTATGACCAGAAAGCCCCTTGAGATTCTTTGTATGGTTGAAGAAGCACTGGACCATCAGTCAGTGGCAGATTTGAGATCGTAATCTAATTTCCTTACTGTGTGTCTTTGCACATCAGATTGCCTCTCAAATGAATAGTATTTTAGAAATAGGAACATCAACAGAAAGTCTACTCCCAACCATATAAATGAATGAATGAATGAGTGAATGAATAAATGTTTATATATATATGTTTATATGTATAATACATGCATACCTAGGCATATATACATGTGTATATACACACATACATGCATATATAGATGTACATACATCCATATGTATATACCATGAATGAGGAGGCTACATGCTGCTCTTCCTAATTCTAAAACAACATAGTACATGAAAATACATTAATTTCTCCTAATTCTGGGACTCTGTTTACACATTATATGATCACTCCCAAGGATCGCTGGCCAGATGAGGAAAGAGATCATGATGTGAAAAACAAATCAGGAAACTAAGTTAACAGAAGTTTTTGAAATAGTAATGCCCTATAAATGGCCCAAGAGCAAATGAATTTGATTTTTTTTCTGATATAATTTACAAACAACTATCAACACCAACCAAAAAAGCTACAACCAACCATGGATAAAACATTTAATAAATGAGTGTTTGAAGATGTACCCTAAGAGATGTGAAGTTGTGCAAGAGTTGGGCAGACACAGACCTCTATGTGGACAGGCTTTTCAGATACCAGCTGGCTGGAGATTCCAAGGCTGAAGTACCAGAATTAGTGGAGTTACAGCCAAGTGCTAGAAGTTTTATGTGCTTTTATAATTTCTGTGTTTCTGTAATAATTAAAAGTTTGTGACTTTTTTTATTGTTAAACTATGCGCTTGGTACATGCGGTTAAAAATATCATGAATCTGTCAGCTAAAATATCAAGTTTTCCACTGGCAATTCTGCCTACCAGTGGGACATATGCAATTTGTGAATTTACTCTCTTTGGCTCTAAGATGAGGGTAATCTCTAAAGACTCTTCCAGCTTTAACATTCTTTAATCCAATAATTCTATTTCTGTACACTTCATCTAGATGGGAGGTAAAGAGTGAGAAACATTATATGGGAGAGAAAAATGATGTGAATTAAGGAATCTTAAAACACAACATCCCAGGGAGAATATGGGTTAAAGGATCAATCATCACATTAATATTTTTTAAAAGCCTGGATCCAATCATATTCATCTCTAGCCCACTCTCACTATGTCCCTAGAACAGTGACTAATAAGACATGTTACCTCTACCCAGAAGGTTTTTTGGAGATTTTTTTACTGTTCCAATGTTTGTGGTGGATGCTAATTACATTGACTAGGCCATAGTGATGCTAGATGTCCTTAAATACATGGTTTTCCATATCACACAAGACTTTCTCATGTTCTCCTAGATAGTTATGAAGATGAAAAGCCCAATTACAGTTGAGAACCTAACTCCATTTTATGTGTAAATACGATAAAATTGTACATCTTTCATATACACTAAATTTTACAGGAATGCAACTAACATGTAAAATGAGGAAAAAAATATATGTTTTTCCTTTGGAACTTTTTCAAGAGTTGTTCTGCATTTTCAAAAAATTATGCCAACTATGACAATTATACTCAAGGCACTTAAGTAACCAATATAATGTGCCTGTATTTTCCTGCTTTCGAAGCTGCCACATGTCTGTTTATTCTACAAATAGATGCAAACATTTGAGTACTGAGTCTTCTATAGTTGTCTGCCCAAGTATTTACATCTGGAAACATATATCATTTTATTATAAATTGTCTTCTTTTAATTGCTACTTTATATTATAGTTATAATAATTTTAAAATGTGTGTAGGTAGGTTCTACAATCTATAAATTTCATTTCAGGATAGTAAATAGGCACTACAAATAGTTGATTGGGCAGGATAGGATTGAGAATCACCCTTCTGGAATATTCTCTTTCCATCCACCTATCACAATATCTTCCTTCAATTATTTCTTCCAACTTCCAGGACCAATATATAAATAATTACACTTGTAAGCCCTGCTGGCCTCTAAAATTTCCAAGTCAACTTGTGTAAAACTAAATGTTGGACCTCATCCTTCAACGAAATGTAGCTCTAACTTGCCTGTTTTGGGACTTCCCTTGCGGTCCAGTGGTTAAAACTCCACATTTCCACTGCAGGGGGTGTGGGTTCAATCCCTGGTCGGGAAACTAGGATCTTGCATGCTGTGTGGCGTAACCAAAAAAAAAAAAAAAAAAATTTTTTAAATCAGATAATTTGCCTGTTTCTCTCATTCTTATCTAGACTCAGACTTCTTGGTACACTTTGATAGGCCTTCCCCTTTGATTTCTATCCCTGAGTCCCTAACAGGGGTTGCACTTCAGACCCTCTGTACTGTCTATATTTTGTGCTAGTAAATATGCTGCTGAGGAGGATGGATCTCATAGACTCGGATTAGGAATCTTTAAGAATAGAAGGAACAGTCAGTTAGGGAGTGTAGAGATCCTCATGTTGAAGGGACACTGTAGAAACACCTGGTATTAAAGTTCCCATTATGGCCATAAAGAACCAAAGTCACAAAAACTCTTAGACTTCAGTTCCTGAGGATCCATACTCTTGGATTGTCTTTGAACACTTAGACTAGGACAGAGGTCTTTGTTTTTCATCTTAGTCTTGCCACCTTCCCATCGCACATTTTTACTTTATGTAACAGCACCCCTGGAGTTCTGGATGCCTGACCTACCCTGACTGGTTATACCTTTCCCTTGGCCTTAGAGTCTAACTCCTTTTAAATAAAACTAGAAACTTTATTCTATGTGAGGCTTAATTAATATGGTAAATGCTGAAAGGGTTTTATGCTTTTTATATGTGTGTGCTCTCTTAGTTGGCACAGAAATGGCATTCATTTAATATTTGAATAAGTAAATCATTGCTAAAATGAATAATTTTTAAAAGTTTGAGAACTGAAAAAA
The DNA here is from genome assembly GCF_003676395.1 of Aethalodelphis obliquidens. Taxonomy (NCBI): domain Eukaryota; kingdom Metazoa; phylum Chordata; class Mammalia; order Artiodactyla; family Delphinidae; genus Aethalodelphis; species Aethalodelphis obliquidens. The sequence continues at coordinate 5,453,620 of NW_020837967.1, read as the reverse complement.
TAAACTCAATCTCTGATAAAATTAGGAAGTATTTCTAAAAACAAAGCCTAATACATGAAATAAAAATGGACTGAAAAACTGGGAAATGACTTTCCAAACAGGGGGGAAGTTGATATTTTTGACACAGGGAAAGGGTTAATAGAGGGACTTAGTAAGTAGTTCAAAATGTTTGGAAGTCTGAGAAAGTGAAGGTGTGGGAAGTCCATTACTAGCATTTAGGAAATCAGAAAGTTGCAACAATAATGGAAAATCAGGAATCAATGGCCTTCAGCACTGAAGTGTGTGATTGCAACAGAATTCCAGGGAACCACTGGCTAAACTTCATGTCTGCCATATGCAAAACCCATGTATCTGCAATGATGGCTTTTGCTTCTCTTCCAATTCCATGACTTGGATACTTGTCTCCTATGAATGGAGTCCAAATTAGAAAGCTGCTACCACAGAATTCTGGAACATGTAGTTCCCAGGCAGCTTCCAGTCTCTAGCAGCAGAAAAGAGAAGGGAATCAGAAGGGAATGGAGATGAATGTTGGTTTCCCATATGTGTTTGGGTGCACGTGTGCATGAATCATGGCAGTTAAAAGAAGTATCTGCAGGTAGAGGACTGCAAAGGAGATGAAATAAACCTGTTTACCCTGAAATCAGCAAGAAGTGCTCAGGAAATTGAAAAATTAGAATATAATGAACTGAGTTGGGAAGCTAAAGAGAAGGAAATTAAAGTCTTTATAACTAGAAATGCAAAAATGAGGCAATTATTTATTTTACTACAGTAGAAATTATAAATGTCTAAGTAGTATAATATGGGAAGAAAATAGGGATATGTGACTTAGAGTATTCATCTGTGAAAAGAGGAAGTAAGTGGATATTTACTAAACATTGATTAAGATCTTAATATACCGATACTTAGAAACTTGGAAGTTTATTTTTTTCAGAAAAAAAATTGTTAAAGAGTTAAAAGTTTTGGTATCTGGGGAATGCAAAGATGGGAGAGGAGGGTGGAAATAAGAGTCTAATTTTTTTTTAATATAACCTTTTGGTGCTCAAGGTATTTCAACTTTTATTTAATATTACATTTGCATGAGATACTTTGATAAAATAAAAGTAAATTTAAAGTGATAAAATTAATGAAATAAGTCAAAATCATACCAAAATACAGAAAAAGATAAACAGTGGAATATAATTTCAGTTGAAGAGGGAACAAATAAGGAAAACATTATTTGAAGATATATTAGATAAATAGAAATTAACTTGTCAGGGAAGAGTAAGGACAGACCCAAGTTTCTGCAGATGACAGATTCTCCACACTTAATCCTTTCAGAATCTAATTAGCTACTCCATTGGAACTCCATTGAGAGTCATATTTCTCAAGGAATGGGGAGTAGGGTTAATCACGTATTTGTAACAGAATTTTGTTTAGAACACTCACGTTCTATAGCCCTCATGGAGCAATTCTGTAGTAACATTTACCAAGCCATCCTCTAACAAACAGTGAATATTGTGATTTTTCTTTTTTTTTTTTTTTTTGGTCCTATGTCATTATTCACTTTACAGGAAGAGAAGAGCACTGTACTTCAAGACCAAATATATACTACTCTACCATGTTCAACTTTTAAATGTACAGCCAAAGGGAATATTTCCTCTTCTAGCTTGTGGGGTAGTTCAAGGGGAAAAAAATGTCTAAATATTTATTCAGGGGCAATAGGTGTAAACCTTCAATGGTTTCCCAATGGTCTCAGAATAGACTAAAAAAACAAAGAACAACCTCAAAGACCTATGTAATCTGGTCTCCCTCTATCTCTCTTGGTTCATCTCATGTCACTCTCTCTTTCCTTCTAAGCCAGCAATGCTCTTATTCACCTCAGGGGGCTTTGCTTGTACTGTTTCTTATTCTGAATTACTGTTTCCTTTCTTTTTTCTTTGCCTAATTAATTTTTACACATCCTTTTATATATCAATTTTAGCATCATTCTCAGGGAAGACTTCCCAAGCCAAATTCCCCATCCCACACCAGATCACATCAGGTCTCCTGATGTTATATTTCTAGAATACCCTGTCCTTTTTCTTCAAAGCACTTGACATCATTTATCAAAATGCATTTCTATCCTAATTTGATTAATAGCTTCCAAGCCAACCCACTACAACCTACTGCTAAGGCTGTGTCTGTTTTGTTCTACCATTTTATTCTTAGAATCTAGCACCAGAAGTGGCATATGGTAGGTATTTAATAATATTTCATAAGTGAATGAATCAATGAAAATCTAGTTTGGGGACTTCCCTGGTGGTCTAGTGGTTAAGACTCCGCGCTTCCAATGCAGGGGGCACCGGTCCATTCCCTAGTCGGGGAACTAAGATCCTGAATGCCACAAGGCACGGCCAAAAAAAAAAAAATTAGTTCAAAAAAATCTAGTTTTAAGGTTGGAAATTACTGAATAAGATAGACCTGGGGAAATGTTTTATAATTATTTCATTATTTGAGAAAAATCATCCCTAAGACATGAATTTGATTCAAAAAGAAAAGGATCATAGAGTCATAAGATTCAAAAGAAATCAGTCAGTTCTTTTTTCTTTTCTTATAAGCGATAATATCTAATCTTCACATTCAAGGCACAAAAATAAGCATTTGAAATAGAGTTGCACCTTTAAGTAGTAAAAGCACTACTTATTAATGCAGTTAGCTGCCTTTATGGTCTAGTTTTGACCAAATTTCAAGAAGGTAATAACGGAATTCCAATTAAGGCACTCTAAAGAATATATTTTTTTTAAAAAAAGAAAATTATTTTACTAAAATCTCAGTGTAATGTCGCAATTGATGGTACACATATAAATGACATTTATTACCATAAACAACCGGTAAGCAAAGTGTCTTATTTGTTGATTCTGAAAATGCATGGCAATTTGTCAAACAAAGTGGTCTGAAAATTATTCTGAAATAAAATGGGTTTATGACTTCTGCTACCTAGGGTGCTTAACGACCATTACTATGAACTTTTACATTAGTTTTATTTTCTTACAATGATACATTATTAAATACTACAGAGCAAGAAAGGCAAACAGAGAAAAAGAATGGAAACACTTTAGGAAGAAACGTAGGGCTTCCCTGATTGGTGCAGTGGTTAAGAATCTGCCTACCAATGCAGGGGACATGGGTTTGATCCCTGGTCCGGGAAGATCCCACATGCTGAGGAGCAACTAAGCCCATGTGCCTACTGAGCCTGTGCTCTACAGCCCTCGAGGCACAACTCCTGAAGCCCGGGCACCTAGAGCCCATGTGCTGCAACAACAGAAGCCACGGCAATGAGAAGCCCGCGCACCACAACGAAGAGTAGCCCCTGCTCACCACAACTAGAGAAAAGCCCGTACGCAGCAACGAAGACCCAAGGCAGCCAAAAATAAATAAATAAGATAAATAAATTAAAAAGAAGAAGAAATGTATCTCTTCCTCTTGATGTTCAATTTATTCAACCATTATTTCATTTCATGCTGAATATGTGCTAGGGAATATCTGAATCCCTATTTTTACAACCTACCTAATTAAAGTTCTCATTTATAGTGTCACCCTCTACTACTTAACGGAGAGCATATTGTGTAATCAAAACAAAAACAAAAAAAGTTTGTTAGTAGAAAGTCCCAGTACAAATGTCAACTGTATACATTTGATCAATATACTGATTCTAATCAACTTTTAGTTTTCTCATTAGCAAAAGATTACCTACCTCATAAATTTTTGTTTGTTTTGTTGAAGATTAAATAATATAGTAAAGTACTAGACATATAGTGAATGGAAACATTTTGGAAAACTTTGAGATCACAGTTGTACTTTGAATGAGAAGGGTTAGGAATAGAATTACTGAACCTCTTCTAGTCCCGAGTGGTATAATTTTATAACATTTTTTTTCAGGGCTTAAATTTAAAGGTTTTTTTCAGAGGGTCAGATATAATAATTATGGTATTTCTTAATTAACTGCAATTTAAATTCAATAATAAAGCTAAGAATATCTGCATTTTTCTTCTATAAACAGTATCTTATTTTAAATGAAAGATACATATTGTACCCAATTTTTCTGATTTTCTAGGATGCTGTTTTGACAGCTGTTCTAAAGCTGTGGTCAATAACAGAAGAAATGGTTTGTCACCAGCTGTGTTCGATAGCTACAGGCCATTAAAATTCTCCTGATAAAATTCTCCTTTGGTGTATGAGGCAATACATTTGTCAGACTGATGGATATAGATATAATTTATAGATTTCTAAGGAAGCAAACAAGGAACATGCATAAATATAGCTTCCTGCAGAAAGACAACTATATAAGAACGAATGAGCAGATACATTTCCAATAGACGCTTGTAATATTCTGATGTCTTCTTTGCCACATTTAATTTGACAAAGTCTTTTAGCTTTTAGAGTTAATGCTTCACATTGACTTCTAAAATTAACATCAACTTGGAGAAGACAAAGATGTAATAAGCAGCATCTGTGTCACAAAGCTGCTTGGTAGATAAAAACTTGAAAGAAGTATAAGACTGGAGATTCTCTATTTAGATATATTAACACACACACACACTTATACCAAGTTTAGGGCTCATTAAATTCACAAGTCTGTTTCAGCTCAGCCATTATTCAAGTGGGAAAAGTTTTTTATTTGTAATTTGTCAAAGTTTATTTTAGTACCTGATAATTGTCTGGGTGTAAATATCTAAATTCAATTGTGAGATCACCAGTCAAATCAATTAGAAAACTTTAACCTGTCTGAAAGACCCCGGGAAACAATCAAGGTACATTTGTATGCAAAAAGCACAGTGCAAATAAGGCATAGCTCTAGATACTTGAAGCAAAAACAGTTTTGAACTATTTCTTTTTTATTAGCTTGAAATATCAGATGAAGTGAGAAGGCTAAGGCCTCAGTTATCTGAGTAATTGCTTTGAATTTTTTTCATTGTTGTATGTATTTGTGACACTTACATGTGCAGGAATCTAAAACTATTCCTTGTACTATCAACTGAAATAAAAAAGTGGAGAAAAGCATCTACAGTAAATTCTTTTCACTTTTATTTGTGTTAGAATTCAAATCTACTAGGTACCACTTTACCATTATTGCTTATCATTGTAACTCAGCACCACTATTCCAACATACCCCTAAGTAATAAGAATAAAGAAAGAAAAAAAGAAAGAAGAAAGGAAGGAAGGAAAAAAGGCAGGAAAGGAGGGAGGGATGGAGGGAGGGAGGGAGGGAGGGAGAGAGGGAGGGAGGGAGGAAGGGAGGGAGGAAGGAAGGAAGGAAGGAAGGAAGGAAGGAAAAGGAAAAATAATGAATTAGTGAAGCTGATTTGGTTGTAAGTGGAGCTGCCTGGCCATCAAAATACTCTTAATTAAGAGTCCATTAATATTCTGTATTAATTTAGCATCTATTAAATGAAAAGAGTGTTTTGGGTTGATTTTCATATTTTAATTATTGGGAGATACTTTCAGACACTGACTTTACTGAACTCTCCTCTATCTTTACTGTATTTATAAGTCCAATAATAATGTAATATTGACAATGAAGTTTAACAATTTAAGGTAAAAATTTGGAATTACTGGTTTCATGCAGACCTTGACAAAACTTTAAAATGTATGAGAGTTGCTAAGGAAAAGAAAAATTATATGTGAGATTATGAAAATTAGCAATGAAAGCAAGTTCTAGTATTACACAGTGTGAAAGATCTTGGAAAGGACCTTAAAAATCATTCATTTATCTTGAGAAAGGATCTCATTAAGAATTTCTCATCCAAAGAAAGAGCAACTAACATATCTTTCAGTAAAACCTACAGCAGTTCACAACCTTATGGGAAATTATTTTTTCAAACTGTTACATATAAAAAGAGAAAGAAAAAAAAAAAACAGTGTTTGAATCTGGCTTTAAATAATTTTTTTAATGCACATATAAGTGCTCATTTGAAAAAGACTAGGTGACTGGATTGTGGCTATTACAATCCCAAAGTAAAGTATGTCTATATGTTGCATTTTTAGAATTTCAGTATTTTTCTGGTTACATCAATATTCAAATTCAATAAAACTCTAAATAAGATAATTAGCATGGGTCAGAAACACAAGTTGAACAGCTTTAAAATAACAGAGAAAAATTTATGTTTCCAACCCAGATGAAGTTCTCCCCAGAGTCAACTAAGAAAAACCCCCAGTAAAATATAAGAAAAATGATTTAAAAGAAATTGGACATCAGGCAACAGAGGACAATGATTTATAAGAGACAAGAAACAAATGAGATGAGCTCTTGCATCATCTTGTCACTCAGTTTATCAAGTGACAGTTTCCAGAGCACAGCATAAGATGGGGAACCACAGCAGTGCCCAGAAGTCTCTTTGTGATGAAATAAAGCTTGAATTCTGTTAGGAAAGATGTCTAAAATTTACAGTACAGAGAGAGAGCTGTACACAGAAAGAGATCACTAAAGATCTGCAGACGACGCCCCCTCCCCAACCCCACCTTAAGTCTTCAGCTGAGTACTGATCAGTGAATGCATGAGAGAACGTGAACTGAAGCTGGGAAAAGTACCATTAAAAGGATTAGAAGGAAAAACTCCTAGGGTTCAAACCTGGCTGAGAATAATTCCTTTTCCTACAAAGCCAGAGTAATTCAGAGGGTAACACATAGAGCATGCAGAAAAGCTATGCTTCAGTAGTGGGACAAAGTTAACCTTAGATAAATACTGCTCTGTTCCACACTTGAAAAAGCAAGACCTAAAAAGATCAATTTCCTAACAGCTTTGCCAAATCTCCCTAAAAATTCTCAAGAATATTTATACGAATGTGAAAATATAAGGACATAATGAGTTAAAACCAGTACAAAACTACTAGAGATGCAAAGGAGCAGAAATATTTTTCATACTTAACAGAAATGACAGTCTGTAAAAACCAAATCAGAAATAGTACCAATGATAGATTAAGTAGACAAATACATCAAAATAGTTATTATAACTGTATTTAATACAGTCAAAAAACTAGGAGAATGATTGAGGATGTTAAATAGAGGCATGAAGGATAAGGGGGAGAAAAGACTGAAATTGGACTTCTAAAGATGAAAACCACAATGTCTGAGATGAAAAATACATAGGAGGGGGTAACATATTAACAGTATATTATACAGTGCAGTAGATAATGTTAGTAAACTTGACGATACAGCAATAAAAACCATACAAAATGAAACACAGAGCAGGGAAAATGGCTAAAAAGTAAACAGAACATCATGATTTGTGAGACAACTTCAAGCAGCTTAACTGGAGTCTGTAAAGGAAAAATATTTTAAGAAATAATGCCCCAAATTTCCAAATTTAACAAAAACAATCATCACACAGATGTTCCAAAAAATAAATATCAGAATAGCAGCAGACTTCTCATCAGAAGCAATGCATGCCAATTGACAGTGGAGAAAAAAATTCAAAGTGCTGAAATGATTAAAACAAACAAAAATACTGTCAACTTAGACTTCTATACCCAATCGATATATTTTTCAGAATTAAAGGCAAGATAAGTACTTTCTATACATAGGAATATTGAATGAGTTCAGTGCTAGCAGAGGTACACTGAAAGGTCAAAGATGGAAGGAAAATGATACAAGGTGAAAATATAGACCTAAACACAGGAACAAAGAGCATCAGAATTGGCAATTATATAAGTAAATATTAAAGACCACACTTATAATTATTTAATCTCTGTAAAGGGGAATGAATCAAGAGAAGGAGAAGACAAGCCACAGACTGAAAAAAAAAAAAATTGGGGCAAAAGATCTGAACAGATATCTCACCAAGAAGATATACAGATGACAAATATCCATGTGAAAAGATGTTCCACATCATATGTCATCAGGGGAATGCAACAATGAGATACTACTACACACCTATGAGAATGGTAAATTCTAAAACACTAACAGCACCAAATTCTGGCAAGGGACTCTCATTCATTGCTGGTGGAAATACAAAATGGTACCGCCACCTTGGAAGACAATTTGACAGGTTTTTACAAAACTAAACATATTCTTATCATGTGATCCAGCAATCACTCTCCTTGGTATATACCCAAATGAGTTGAAAATTTATGTCCACACAAAGACTGGATATTTATAGATGGATATTTATAGAAGCTTCCTTTATTATTGCCAAAATTTGGAAACAATCAAGATGTTCCTCAGTAAGTGAATGGATATATAAACTGTGGTATATCTAGACAATGAAATATTATTCAGTGCTAAAAATAAATGAGCTATCAAACCATGAAAAAACATGGAGGAAGCTTAAATGCATATTACTAAGTGGAAGAAGCCAATCTGAAAAGGCTATGTGCTGTATGATTCCAATTTTATGACATTTTAGAAAAGGCAAAACTATGGAGACAATAAAAAGGATCAGTGATTTTTTTTTTTTAGGGGAAATGAGGAAGGAAGGATGAATAGGCAGAACAAAGAAGATTTTTAGGACAGTAGAACTGTTCTTTATGATACTACAATGGTGGATACATGTCATCATACATTTGTCAAAACCCGCAGAATGTAAAATATCACAGAATGTAGAAAATCCATAGGACAACCCCAAGGTACACTATGTACTATGGGTAATAATGATGTATCAATATGGGTTCATTGATTGTAACAACCCTACCACTCTGGTGCAGGATGTTGATTGTGTGGTGAGCTGTACATGTGCAGAGGTAAAGGATATATGGGAACTCTGATCAATATTTCTATGCACTTAAAATTGCTCTAAAAAGCAAAGTCTATTTAAAAAAAAAACAGAGAATGGACTGTTTAAGGTAAAAATAATAACTGTCTGATGTATAAGTAAAAGTATGACAACACCAGTTCAAGAAATGGGAAGACAAAAATAGACGTATATTGCCTGGGGATTCTTACATGTGAAGTGATTATAATGTCACTTGAATGTAGAATGTGATAAGTAAATGACATATAATACAAATCCAAAAGTAACTGCTAAACCAACACAACAAATAGTTATACCTAAGGTGGCAACAAATGAAATAAAATGCAATTATGAGAAATACTTGATTAAAAGAAAGCCAGAAAAAAGAGAGGAAATTGGGGGAAATTTTTAAACAGATAGATTTAAATCTAACTTTGTCAATAATCATAATGTATGATATTGTCTGGATATCCCAATTAAAAGGCATAGATGATCATTTTGCCTAAAAGAGCAAGATGTCTTTATATAAAGACAAAAATAGGTTAAACATAAAAGAGTAAGAAAAATATATACCTGGAAATCACTAACAAAAGAAAAGCAGGAATGGCTCTACTAATATCAGAGAAAGTAGATTTCAGAGTAAATAATATTACTAACGATAAACTTGGGCATTTCAAAATGAGAAAGGAGTTAATTCATCCAAAGGACACAACAATCCTGAATGACCATGAACCTGATCACAGAGCTTCACAACTCATGAAGGGAAAACTGATAGAACTGCAAGAAGAAATGGCCAAATCCACAATTATACTGAGGAATTTCAATAACCTATTCTCAATTATCACTAAAATAAGTATACAGGCCATAAGTAAGAATATGGAAGGCTTGAACAATACACAACTAAGTTGACCTAGTCGATGTTTTCAGCATATTCCACCTGAAAATAACGGACTCCATGAATACAAGTCAATGTACTTTTTCAAATGCATGTGGAACACTTACTAAAACCAGAATAGTCTGGCCCATAAGACAAGTCTCTGTAAACATAAAAGTAAACAAATCATATAAAATATGTCATCTGACCACAATGAAATTAAATTAGAAATAACAGAAAGAAAACTTGAAAATCTGAAATGTTTGGAACCTAAATAACTTCCTTCTAAATAATTAAGTTAAAAAAATCAAAATAGAAATTAGAAAATATTTTGAAGGTAACAAAAATTGAAACAAAACATATTTCATAAAAAAAAAAACAGAAAGTTTCAAAGCAATAGCCTCAGCATCTACCTGAAGGCAAATTAGAACCAAAAGTAAAGGTAAATTACATCTCAAGTAAGGAGAAGAAGTAAATAGTAAATACCAGGGCAGAAATCAATTAAATAGGGCTTCCCTGGTGGCACAGTGGTTAAGAATCCACCTGAGAATGCAGGAGACATGGGTTCGAGCCCTGGTCTGGGAAGATCCCACATGCCCCGGAGCAACTAAGCCCGTGTACCACAACTAACTGAGCCTGCGCTCTAGAGTCCGTGAGCCACAACTACTGAAGACCACGTGCCGCAACTACTGAAGCCTGCGTGCCTAGAGCCCATTCTCCACAACAAGAGAAGCCACTGCAATAAGAAGCCTGCACACTGCAAGGAAGAGTAGCCCCAGCTCACCGCAACTAGAGAAAGCCTGCGCACAGCAACGAAGACCCAACACAGCCAAAAATAAATAAATAAATAAATTTTTAAAAAGTCAATTAAATAGAAAAAAGAAAAATAATAGAGAAAATGAATGAAACCAAAAGCTGGTTCTCTGATCAATTCAATAAAAATAATCAACTTCTATGTGGGAAATGCAGAGAGAATAGACAAATTATCAGTATTAGGAGCGAGAGTGGTGACATCACAGCAAAATCTAAAATACAAAAAAGATAATGATGAAATATTATAAAAATTTCATGTAATAAGTTTGATAATATAGATGAAATAAAAAAATGTTCATTGCAGCTCTATTTACAATAGCCAGGAGATGGAAACAACCTAAGTGCCCATCATCGGATGAATGGATAAAGAAGATGTGGCACATATATACAATGGAATATTACTCAGCCATAAAAAGAAACGAAATTGAGCTATTTGTAATGAGGTGGATAGACCTGGAGTCTGTCATACAGAGTAAAGTAAGTCAGAAAGAAAAAGACAAATACTGTATGCTAACACATATATATGGAATTTAAGAAGAAAAGAAAATGTCATGAAGAACCTAGGGGTAAGACAGGAATAAAGACACAGACCTACTGGAGAACGGACTTGAGGATTTGGGGAGGGGGAAGGGTGAGCTGTGACAGGGCGAGAGAGAGGCATGTACATATATACACTAACAAACGTAAGGTAGATAGCTAGTGGGAAGCAGCCGCATGGCACAGGGATATTGGCTCCGTGCTTTGTGACCGCCTGGAGGGGTGGGAGGGAGGGAGACGAAAAAGGGAGGAGATATGGGAACATGTGTATACATATAGCTGATTCACTTTGTTATAAACGCACCATTGTAAAGTAATTATACCCCAATAAAGATGCTAAAAAAAAAAAATCCTTGAAAGCCTTAAACTATAAAAGCTCAATCAAGAAGAAACAAACATCCACAGTAGCCCCATGTGTATTATAGGAGTTAATTTGTAGTTTAAAACCATTCCAAAAAAAAAAAAAATTGCAGACTCAGATAATTTCACTTGTGAGTTCTACTGAATTTTTAGGAAAAAATAATACCAGTTCTACATGACTACTTATTTAATGAAGCAAGCATTACTCTGATACCAAAACCATATAAATACATGACAAGAAAACAAATTACAGGCCAATATTTTTCATAAACCTAGATGCAAAAATTGTAAACAAAATCATAACATATCTAATGCAACAATATATAAAAATGATAATATAAAATACAAATTTGATATAACACTCAAAAATCTATCAATGTATTCACCATATTAGCAGATTATGAAACAAAATCCATTTTCTCAAGAAGTCAGAAAAAAAATTTGATAAAATCCAATGTCTATTGTTGATAAAAACTCTCAGCAAACTAGGAATAGTGGCAAATATCCTCAAACTAATATAGAGTGTCTAAAAATATATATACACTTAACAATATACTTTATGGTAAAAGACTGAATGTATTTACACTAACATTAAGAACAAGTCACTCTCACCACTTCTAGTTCTATTCAGTGCAAACTAGAAAATAAATTTAAAATATCCAGTTTAAAAAAGAAAAATTGAAGCTCTCTTTGTAGATGATATGCTCATCTATGTAGAAAAGTTCTGCAGAATCACACAAAGTCATAAAAACAAATAAATGTGTTTATCACGATTGCAAGATACAAGATAAATATGTAAAATTTATTGTATTTCTACATACTAGCAACAAACATTTGGGAATCAAAATAAAAAATACTACTTAAAAGAGTGTTAAAAAATATGACACTCTTTGGAATAAATTTCATGAGGACACATAAGCCCTGTGCACTAAAATCTAAAAACCATGCTGAAAAATAATAAACATGACTTCAGTAAATAGAGAAAGAACGACTGTATTCACAGATCAGAAATTTTAATATGTTAATATATCGATTTTCTCTAAATTGATCTAAAGTTTCAATACAATGATACTCATAATCTCAGTAAATTTTTGTAGAATATTCAACAAATAATAAAATCCACATGGTAATGAAAATACCCTAGAAGAGCCAATACAAATGTGAAAAACAGTAACAATGTTGGAAGAAATATATTACCTGACTTCAGGCCTTATTATGAAGCTACAGTAATCAAGAGTGTGGGATTGGTAAACAGTAATAAACAGATCAGTGGAAAAGAGTAGAGCCTCTAGAAACACACCCACACATATACAGTCATTTTGAAAAAGCTGCAAATACAGTTCAGTGGTGAAAGGATAACATTTTCAACAACAACTAAAAAGGATAAATTGGAGTTTACCAAAATTAGAATATCTGTGTTTTGAATGTCATTCTTAAAGATAAATTATAGACTGGGAGAAAATACTTGCAAATCATAAGTGATAAAGATCCTGTAACAAGAATATATAGAAAGCTCTCAAACCTCAATAATAAGACCACCAACAATTCAATTAAGAAATGTAAAAAAGTCTTGTATAGACACTGCACCGCATAAGATGTTCAACTTGTAGGTCTTTGAGGAAATGCAAATTAAAACCACAATGAGATAACACTGCACACCTATCAGAAAGGCTAAAATTAAAACTGTGATTATACTAAATGTTAGTGAGGATTTGGAGGAACTAGGACTCTTATACATTACTGGTAGGAAGCAAAATGATACAATACTTTGGAAAATAGTCTGGCAGTGCCTTAAAATGTTAAACATACACCTACCATATGATTAGATCATTCTTCTCCTAGCTATTTACCCAAGAGAAATGAAAGCATATTCCATAAAAATGACTTTCACAAGAATGTGCGTAGCAGCTTTATTTAAAATAGGCTAACACTGATAATAATACAAGTGTCCATCAACAAGTCAACGGTGAAACAAACTGGTATAGCGATAAATGTCTTAAATGTCTACTCAGCTGTAGATATTAATTATTAGTATGCACATGAAACAACATGGATAACACTCAAAATAATGCTGAGTGAAAGAACCCCTTCTCCCCAGAAGTACATGCTTTTTTATTTCATTATATACAATTTTAGAAAATGCAAACCTATCTCTAGTTACAAAAAGCAGATCAATGGTTGGATGAGGACTGGGAGAAGTGGAGGAAAAGGATTACAAACAGGCATGAAGAAACTTTGAGAGTGACGGATATGTTAATTAACATCATTATATTGATGGTTTCAAAGATGTTTTCATATGTGTGATGTTATAATTTAAAATAAGACATATATACTTGGTCTCTGTCCCTGTTTCTGACACAGAGTTCCTAAAACCCTTGGAATTTCCTTAGTGTTGAGAGTGATAAAGTTGTCTATTGTTATGTTAACAAGGTGACTTTTGGAAAGCACCTAAGGATGGAGGATGTGATTAGAGCCTAATTCATGCCTACAAGGAGCCAATCAATCTAGGCAGATAGAACTCAAATGTACAAGACACTTAGAGAAAATTAAGGGCCAACTGTGTGACAAGAATGATTTGTAGAGACTTTCCAAAAGGGTAGGGAATCCAGACCATAAAAAAGGCAAACAGAGAAAATAAGAGATGAGTTATTAGCTGAAATATAAATTGAATTAGGTTTGAAATTTGAGTAGTATCTATACAAATAGGGGTTGAGAGAAAATAGTGCAGAAAAGTTAGAAATGAGGAGGAGGAAGAGAAGGAGGACAGAGACAGAGAAAACTGAATAGACCCTTCTGGTTAAAATTAAGTTTTGACTATTGGGGAATGACAGACAATATTCTGGATAGGGAGCTTGAGACATGTTTTAAGTCAAATAGTAGCAGTTGGATTTTATCTGGTAGGTGAAGTCCTTCCAAATCCTTACAGAAGATGTCTAGCTGTAGCGAACAGAATATCCTAGAGAGATGAAAGGGTGGAGATCAGATTAGCTCAGTGGCTACAACAGGAATCTAGGAAGGAAAGCATTAATACAGGCCTGGTCTTTAGTGGAAGAACTGCAGATTCCCCCAAAAGACCATGGAAACTCTGGTGATAAAGCAAAGCTAAGTTTATTGCTGACTCTGATATGAGACCACTCCCTTGACAGGATTCTTAGTCACTTCTTAGAGGAGGGAAGGAAAAGGGAGGCTGTTAATGAAGCTTTGGTTGAGGAGGTCATCTGAAAAAGGGGTATTTATCAGTAGTTGGGGAGTTGCTGATAGGGCCTGAATACAGTTTATGATATAATTAGTGTGGGATTGACAGACAAAGCCCAGTGAGGGCTAAAGTAGCCTTTGATGATCTTAGTTGAAAAAATGTATTGGCCTGAGGGCTCCTCAAAGTCCTCTATTATTTGGATAAATGGATTTGCGGGAGATTTCTGAAACAAAGTTATTTGCACCTCTTCATCTACCTGGGTAAGAGTTTCCTGAAATAAGAAAGGCATATTAATACATGTTGTTGGATAGTGTATTATGTTAATGTTCACAGTAAAATATATAATTACAAATGGTTTTGACTCTCAGTGGTGGCAATGGTTAAATAAAGGAAAGGATTAAGAAATGATAAGATTTGGCAGCCAATTATATATAGGGTACAAAAAATAAAAGAACAATTCAGGATGATCTGAGGGTTGATATTTTGAAAACACTGATTGAACTGTGACGTTAAAATCATAATTTAGAGGTAAAAGCGTTCACAATAAACATTGCAGACAGATGCTGTCGACAAATATTTAGTTTAGGTAATTATTAAACATTCATAATTCAATGTATATTCACTAACATAATTATAATACATTATAGTCACTTCAAATTATTTTGGAAATGAAGCAGGTATCTACGATGAAATAAAAATAAATGATTGTGATGCATTAAAATTCAAGTTAATTATATTGGTTATATGTTCATTGTAAGTGCTTGTATCCGTAATTACAAAGCAAAATCTCTCTTTTTTGAAGGCCTGGGTGACACTTTTTCTATACTAATTCATAAGACTCCTGTTTTGTATTAAATTAACTATATGCATGACTTACTCCTGTAGATTTTGTACTCCTTGGGGGTGCCAAAGAGAAACTGCAGTGGACAGAATTAAACAGGAAGAGCTTATTCAAGACTACGGCAATAAGGGATGGAGTTTGAATGCAAGTCCGCAGAAACAAAAGGCAGGAGGATTTTTAAGCACTGGTGAAAGCGTAAAGCGTGTACTAGAGACTGGTGCGGGGAAGTTGCTCTATGTGATTAGGCCATTTGTGTTTGCTAGTTGTCACTTACCAATGTTAGGCTCCTACCCTCCCAAAGAGACTGGGAAATAGGGGTGTGGTCTCTTTTGATGATGACATTTCCAAAAGATGGTTCCCATGTCCTTGAGAAGGGCATTTCTGGGTTATAAAAGTGAAAGAGGCTGGGAGAATATTTACATCTCAAAAGGACAGAGAAGGAATTTACAATTATAAGTTTTCTAAAGGAAATGCTCTAAGAAAAAGGAGGGCCTATAGACAAGAAGAAATCTGTCTCAAGTTTAGTCAAGCTGGGGGAACATTTAAGGACCTCTTGATCAAGGGCTGAAACATTTGTATCCACTTATTCCTCTTTACAAAGATAAATGCCTTGCACATACTTAGTGCACAGTAAGCATTTAATAGAACCACGAAATGTTAAAGATGGAAAAGAGCTTATGACACATCCAATCCCATCTCTTCATTATATATATTTTATATTATATATATTATATATATAGCATAATATATATAATATATAAATATACTTATATGAATTATAAATTACTACAAATAAATTATACATATCCTACAAAAAAATGATGCGATCATTTCTAAGCAATGCCGCTGTGCTAAGAAAAGTCTGTTTCAGATATTTAAGAGTATTTTAAAAAATCAGAACATAGGCTTTGATCCTACTGGTTTTTCCTTAGATCTTGAAAGACTCAGTAGCTGCTAAAAGTATAAATCAGCTTGAAAGATAAACATCTTGAAGAGTCTGGCTCATCCCAGTGCTATCCCCAAGCTTATTGCACTTTATAACACAAAAATTCTTCCTTCTTTCTTAAATTCTGTCTTCTTTCAGAAAAGATATTTTCAGTCGGTTACATCTAAGATTAATCAATCTTTCCCTTTTAAGAACGGGGACATTGCAACAAGTTCTTTGAAAAAAGGAATATATAATATCCCTGGTTCCTTTTTCCAAATGGTACTTCCCCCAATCCGTGAATTCTAACCATTAAAATGTCTTGCCCTATGAACCTAACAATTGTGTGTTAAAAATTATTTCCAAATCTATACAAACCCTTCCGACCTATTCCGTTTATCAAGTATTTTTTAATGTGAAAAGATGTCAATATTATTTAAAAGACCAAATTTATGGCAGCCTTAAAAAAATTTTCCACCCTTATGATTTACATAAAAAATGACTCATGCAAACTACTCAAGTTTGCAATATTTGTAACACAAAGATTCTGTCAAAAAAACAGTTGGAAATAACATGCTTTTGCAATGTAATTGTTACTATTCACTAAAGCAGAAAAGGGAAATGTAGAGAGTTAAAAAGCTGACACCCTAGTCATTTAAAACTACAGGTTGTCTCAGGAATGACAATGGTTTTGAAATTCAGCTCAACCCATGCCGAGAAGTTGCTAGCTCTAGGTACTGGAGAATATTTAACACGTTAGTTGAATAAGTTTTTACTCTTTCTTTTTCTCCTCAGAACATTTCAACTAACCAAGGAAATCTTAGCCTTTTTATTTTAAACTGTATGAAATATTCAAATGGGCACTGGTCTTCTCTGCAGACAGCTTCTGGAATATGAATTTTTAATGAGGACATTTGTTTAAATGTGTATGATCAACAGAGCTGGAAAGACCACCAACGGTTTGGGGTTTTTTGCTAGGAAAAAAGGAAAAACAGAAAAACACATGCTAGGTTTGCTGTGTGTAACTCTTAATAGACCCACATATTTGCTTATTTTTATTTTTTTAATTTTTAAAACAATTTCAGTCCAAAATTGGAAGTACCCTCATTGGTGTGTCTGACCTGAGTGATTCTTGTGCTCTGAGTGTTCTCTGTATGCACTGCTTGTCCCTGAAAAGTACTCTCTCCTGGACCAAGCTTTAAATAGGCTCCACTGAGCCGTTTCTTCAGGAGGTCTCGACGTTGGCCTGCAACCTGCTAGGCCAGAATAGCTCAGTTACAGCAAGAATTACATTAAGGCACTTTAGGGAGAATCCCCCACCCTTGATATCTGATCACCTTTGTTATGTCACCTACACATGGGCACTTGCCATCTACCTCTACAAGGATTAAATTATGAGCCATTGCAGCTGCTGACAAACACCCACTGAAAACAGTTCAGGGGGTAGATCAGGAATAAGGCTTTCTGTGCTCTGGGAAAAACTGGCAGAACAAGTCTTCAGATACTTAGATATTTTCAGGAGAAGATTTTATTAGCCCAATTCTTGCATCTGCTCATATCTAGAAAAGCACTAAAATCCTTCATGGTGACGTCTGCTCCTCATGACTAGCAGTAACCTTCATGAGACTAGCAGAAACCTCTGCAAAAAATATGTGCTTGATTGTATGTACTCCCCCTTCACCAAAATCACATATATACTGACCTTCCCGACCTGCCTCTTTGGAGCAGTTTTTCCGAGCTGTCTGTAATGCTGTCTCCCAGGTTATAGTCCTCATTTTGCCCCAAATAAAACTTAACTCACAACTCTCACGCTGAGCTTTTTTTTTTTCAGTTGATAGTTATGTGATCAAAGGTACCCCAGGTGATGTCTGATCACCCTGATGAGCCTTCAGCAAGAAACCTATTAGGTCAGTTCAGCAAGAATTCCCCTACCCTTGATTTCTCCTCTTAGTAATTTCCCATCCACTGATCCCCTCGCTCTGCTTCTTTGCTGTAAATCCCCACTTGTTCTTGTATTTGAAGTTGAGCCCAGTTCTATAGTGAAGTCTCTTTTCCCCTACTACAGTACTTCCTGAATGAAACCTGGTTTTGCCACTCTAACCACAGTCTGTCTGGTTTTCTCTAACACCCCCACTGGCCCCATTACCTTGAGTGAAGCTGGCTCCTTTGATGCCCTGATTTATGTTGCAGCTGCCACACGGATCTTCACAAGCCAGAAGGTCTTAGTGGTTGGCCGTCAGCCCTCAGCACATCAGTTTCTGACTTTGTGGTCTTCTGATTGCACACAAGGGAAAGATCAATGTAGAATAGTGCCCTCTTTGTTTAACCTCCTCTTTCTGTGGCTCTTTTTCTTTTCTAAATTTGAGCTCACAGCTACTCAATGACCAGAGAGATAATACCTACCAACCACCACCCTCCCCAATAATTTACATTAGCCTGCATAATTTATCTTAGCCTGAATTGTATTTTAGACATCATCCAATCCACCTATCCAATCTACCACCAATGAGGAAACTGAGGCTCAAGACTCTGTATTTCTACTTAATGGCAAACTTAGTACTAGAGACCAACTCCCTCTAACTTCAATTCATGGTACTTTCTAGTAGAACACACTGTCTCATAAAATTGACATTTTCTAATGAGTTATACTCTTTTTTTGTTGTTGATATTTTATCTATTACCAGTGTACTGAACTGCCTTCAACAACATCACATTTCTCATGCCTGGTATTCCTTTTTCAGAGATGCTGAAATAGGAGGCATGTTATCAGACACTTGTGAGCTTAAGACCCGCTCTCCCACTTACATGTGACCTCTTACCCACTCCATTTGAAATATGTAAGAGAGAGATGGAAGATATTAATGGAATAGTATTTAATTATCATCACAAGTTATAAATGTGATATTGTAATATCCCTGCATGAGTTATAGAAATCTTTGAATTAATTGCTTTGTATGTTTAACTTCAGATCTCATCAAAACTACTTATAACACAAAATTTTTTAAAAACCCACCAATCTATATATTTTGGAGATGAGAGAGACCCTGAACAGCACAATTGGCTCCTTTGCTGATTGCTCCTAGGAAAATCAACCTCAAGTGATTGGATTTTTGAGTGTTGGAATTTGAAGCTAACAGAACAGGACACTGACAATTTCTGTAACACAAAAAAATGGCTCAGCATACTACTTATCAGATCAAAGACAATGCAAGTGGACTTTATCCTTGTTTTTTATACATACAATAGTTTTATACAGAACTGAATTTTGATCCATGACTAAGATGGGGTATTTTTGCATTTTGTAGTGACAGATTGTGTTATATGATGAAACTTTTGTTACCACTTTTTTTTTTCAGGAAAACCTGTCTTCAAATAACATTCAAAATGATTTGCATTGTTTTACAGATAACAAATGAGTAACTACTACCCTATGGAATTTATTTGAAAAGGAGAGTTTTTTCTCTTATTGCAAGGGCTCTTACTTATTCCTTTTTATTCCCTTTTTATTTTTTATTTTTTTGTATACATCTTCTTGCCTTCAGCTAGGAATCCTCCTTTGAAATACCATGGAAACAAGCAAATATGCCTCATTAAACTTTCCTTGCAGGAGAAAAATTGAAAGAATGTTTAAATTGTAGAGTAGATAAAAATAAAACACATTTTCTTTAGGAGTGATTAGACTGTGCTTTCAAATTCTTTAAGGAAAGGTATCAGAGTTGGCAGAAAAAAAAACAAAAGGACCAGGTGCTTTTATATTTGTGACAATTTAAAGAAAAGCTTATTGTATTTCTTGAATGAATACTGAAAATAAATATTCTCAATTATATTTCATATTTAGTACTAAATAACAGTTCAGATATATTGTGAAAGTACTATTTCTGATAATGCATACACATAATTATGAGTGACATTAGAGAACTTCTCAATTAACAAGCCATATTTGCATAATGCCTTTGGTTAAGGAGCAGGAATTAAGAGAAATAAAGCCTTATTTAATTTTGTTCTACAGTAACCCATGAGTTAGACAATGGACATGTTTTTTCGACAGATGAGACCAGAACCTGGTAGGGTCTTAAGCTGTTTCATACTGTAAATGAAGCTTCTAGTGAGTCAGGGGCTATTGAATTCTCTGGTCTTTTAATGGCCAAGTAATAAAGAAAATCGTTTTTTGTCTTACAGACATTTTTAGCTTCCCCCTCAAAACTGAAGCTAAAATTGACAAATTTATTTCATATGAAGGGTTGATACTATCATCACATAGCTTGGACCTTGGGAGTTGATGAAAAAGTTAGCTTTCAGTAGTGTTCACTTTATCTTTCCCTATCAGAATAAGTCTAATGAATGGATCTCAGAATGCACAAACATCACAGTTAGTTAGAATCTCCTCCTCTTTATTCTGCCAACTTTTATTGTGTATTCTTAACTAAGGCAGCAACTATTAGGAACATGTCCTGAATTAAACATCCCCTTTGTGAAAAAACTGAATGATGTTTTTTAAAGCACAATGGGAAGTGAAAGGAGTTATTGATTTTTGTTGAGTTAGTATTTTGTACATTGAAATCCACTTTAACAGCAGAAATCAATATATAACTCTTTCAAATCACTGTTTTGGAATTGTTACTGGTTTTTTGCTTTTTTTTTTCTTTTCTAAACCATGGATGTAATTCATTCAGTAACATGTTAATTTCCTATCCATCTGGATTGAAAGGTTTCTAGGTTAGTGATGTATTAATTGAGGTATCTAAAGGGTATCCTGAAACCTCCAACATATTAAGCAAACACAGTGCTTTGAGGTATAACATGACAGGCCCAAAATATGATTTGTGCACAGCAATTAATCTTCTAAATCTAGACAACACTGTTATGCTTCAGCAGTTGACGGCTATTTCCTGGCAACTGGGAATCTGAGTTTTATTCTATTTCTTCTAAAAAGAGCGTGAGGGAGGAGGGAGTCATTATTCGACTTCACCGAATTTAGGTATCAGATGACAACGGTCCCAGTCCACAAAGATTGCATCTGAGTCTCAATAACCTAAACTTCAACCTAGATTAAATCAAATAAGGTAATTGAAGGTGACTGATAATGCCTGGAATAAATAAGTCATTCCAATAATATTCAGATTTTTTCTTTCTCTTATCTAGTTTTCTTGTTTGCCTTGTCTAGTCATAGACTATATTCACTTGGGCTCTGAAATCCCTTTGCTTGGTTAGAGTGTTATAATGTTATAATAATGATATTAGATAGATTACATATATCATTATATATGATGAATATTTTTTCTTCCCTGATGATCAAATCCATATTGTTTTTTTTTCTTTTTTGTTTAAAATTCAGCAACAGAGTTCACTTTTCAAGTCTTGATAACGGAAGAAAAAAATTTACTGACTCTGCTTGTTACTTATTTTAAACTTGTTGCACATTTTCGTCCTCAATTTTGCAGTCTAATGTCCATGAGAGAACAACAGTATTTTTTAAATTATTGTGTTGACATTGTAGATCTATGCTTTACCTTATGCATTTACTTACTTTCTTTCTTTTTTTCTTTCTGAAATCTGTAAATTTCACAAGAGGAAGAGACATTAGCAGTCTGCCAGGATTCCAAAAGAGGAAAAAAAAAATCTTCACACCTATGTGTGTATATCAAGGAAGTGTGACTTTATGTGGGGTTACTTGATCTACAAGTAGGAAGGTGGGCAGTTAGGTGATGAATAACATTGCTTCTATACTAATTTTGACATAACATTATTTACATAATTATCATCAGTTTTACAGAATTGTTCAGTTTCTTTCATTGGTCTTTCACTTTCCATATTTGTTCACTGAAACACATGCACATGCTGCTTGGGGAGTTTAGTCAATATCAATATTGACTAAAATATTATTATTGACTAAAGTATTATCAATATTTTACTGAGTTTATAAAAGAATCAATCTCTTTAATCCATTTTGATTCTGGATCTGAAGTAGTAGAATGACTTCCATAGGAAAAGAAGCATGAGGAACTAAGAAAGCTCAGAGAGAGCAAATAGAGGTCAGGAAAGGATTTATGAAGAAGGTGGTGCCCTAGCTAAGGGTAGAAGGAATTAGCCAAGCAAATAGGAAGAGAGAGACTGTGGGGTGAATGAAGGAATATATTAAGTAGAGGGAAACCGACTGGTACAAGGCAAAAAGGCACGAAAGATTACAACCTGGGAGAGGGTAGAGGTTGGGGATTGATTATAGATGCAGTAGCAGGATTGACAGGGAAGATTGGAAAAGCAATTATAAGGAGTTTAGATTCACGGTACAACCTCTTCCTAGAAGTCCTATTCACTGCTTATCTGTCTGTCATATATTCACTCATATTTTAGCAATGGACTACACGGTCACGTCTTCTGCAGTTGTCTGGAGTTAAAATCCATCCTCTGAGTTCTGGTATTTTGGGGTTCATACTTCCAGTTTAATGTAATGGAAAAAAAATTTCACCCACAATATATTGAGTCTAACCTGTTATTGATTAAATGACTTGCCCTTGAGATCTTTTCATGTCTGTATATCTAGAACTACTTCACTCTTTAAAGCTCCTGCATAGCTTTCCATAATGTGGGTGCATTTACACAAAACTTCATTTACTTTGCATTTTTGCAAATGTTTATTTGAGACTTAATACTTTTTCTTTTCCTTGCATTTCCTTAGTAATTTGTTAGGTTTAAAATTATTTGGGGCATATTTATTACCTCGTCTGGTTTTTTGCTTTTATATATATTTACCCTATTTTGTATTGTCAACATTTTTATTAATGTATATATCTTTTACATATAATTAACCAATATAAACTTATTAATTTATATATTTACAATATTCTACCTCTGTTTTATATGTTGTAAATATTTTCTCCCATCTTGTTCCTTGTATTTTAATTCTTTTATGGCATATTTTATTTCAAAGCTGTTTATATTTTGATACTATCAAAAGCATCAGATTGATTAGGGATGACTAGGAATGAAAAAACTGTAGTTTTCCTTATGGATTTCAAGTTGTGGATATCCTATATTTTATTCATGATGATTTCATAGTTCTATTTTTCTTCTTTAGTTTTACATTTACGTCTAACTGAAATTTCCCTAAAATAAACCATGAAATTAGATCTTTATCTCCCATCCATGATCAACTGTCTTAATACCCTTCATTGACTAGGCATTCTTCCTTAGTAATTTGTAATGCCATCATTTTCATATTCCAAATTGCCATATATGACTGCACCTACTTATGGATTACCTATTTTGGTCCAGTTGTATACTCGTCCATTTCTGTACAAACATTACATACTTCTATTACTATTAGTTTCATGATACATTTTCATATCTGATAGAGCAAGCATCACTGTACAGTTTTTCTTCTGCAAAATCTTCTTGGTTAGTTTTCTTGATATTACATATAAATTTTTGAGTTAGTTTTAACTCCATAAACTTTCTCTCTTCCCATGTATTCAGATATTTCATACCCTGTAGTCATATTATATAGGCATTTTTAATAAAGATCATGCACATTTCTTGATATGTTTATCCTTATGTATTTTATAATTTTGTTACTACTATTATATTTCTAATTGATTTTCTGGAACATAAAGAGCTATTGGTTATTTTATAGTGATCTCATATCCACTCACCTTATGGAATTCTCTTTGCACATACTTTGATAGTGAATTTTCTATATGTATACAATCATAGTAATGCCAGTTTTATGTCTAACATTACCATTTAAAAATCTCATTTTCATGCTTTATAACACTTTGAATAATTGTATGTATTATAGATAGTAACTACGTTGAAAACAGGCATCCTTTTCTTGTTCCTGACTATAATGTGAAAGCTATAGTTTCTGTTAAGAATCCTGTTTCCATAGGTTTCTGATAAGTACGTTTTGTTGTTGAATTTTTTGCTCCTCTCATTCTGCTGTATAGCTGAAGGAAAATATTTACACCCTTTAACCATTCTTCCTTAAATTAATGGGTACTTATTGGATGCTGGGATAAAAGGCCAGTTCCAGAGACTGAGGCTGATTTCTTTTATGGCTACTGTAGAAAGTTCAGGATGGTTTATAGTATATTAAAAGGTGGAAACTTCTGACTATTTTCAGCAGCTGATGCCATTAATACCTCCCTCTTTATAATGTGAAGCCCATTTAAGAGAGATGAGTTAATCGTTCAAAAGGTAGTGAACAGCCAGTATATTTTTAGACACTTTAACAGAAACTATGCTAAATGGGTTTTATTATATAGTGTAAAAAAGGAAATAGGAAGGCCTCTATAATTGAAAAAAGAATCACTGAATTGTTTTTACTTCCAAATTCCTACTAGATACACACTTATATAGCTCACTAAATGTAACATGGCCATAAATTTGAATTTTTTTACACCATTCAAGCTATCATTTGAATTCTAATCATTTTCTCCACAAACATGTTATCTGATGTTCTTGAGTTGGATTCATTTTTGACAAATAATAAGAAAAATAATTGTGTATTTTACATCTAGTGTTAGAAGGGAAGAGGGAATGCATGTGGATCATTCCACTGCATGGAGAAATTCAGCTCTGCAGAAACTCTTTCTTTGGTTCCTGAGATGGTAGGAAGAAAGCCCAGAAAAGACTAATGCTAAAAGAGTGACAAAACTAACAATAGCAAAGCAAGGGCTTATGTAAGAAAAAGAAAAAAAATACTTTCAGAATTTCATTTAATGGCTAGAGTTGCTAGAGAATAAAATATCCAATTTTTGTGACACATGGCACAATGAAAACCCAGACTCCAGAGAAGCTGGAGCACACATTTTAGCTCATGGGCACCAGGAACTGGAGTAAGTGACCACCCCTGGTCAGGGGCCAGCACTCTGTTGAGAGAACATGCTTAAGAACTTATTTTTCGAAACCAACTGGTAAGTTAATAATATTTTAGATGAAATTTGACTTTAGAATTCTCCCAGAAAAATGAAGTGCGTGACTGGAAACAAAAGAAACCTGCTTTCTTAACTCCAAGAAACTATAAGTATTGTGTTTTCTACTCCAAGCATAAGTCTGACTGCTAAGAAAATAATTCAAAACAATGATTTTCCGTTGTTGTTGTTTTGGCCCAACATTAAATTAACACGACAAAATACTCTAGCAGAAAGGGCATGGAATTTTGATCTCATTTTCACGTAAGTTTGGCATAACAACTTGGATATTTTGTAATTACCTTTACTTCTGCCTTCAGTTTTTCTAAACTACAACATCCCTTAGGATGGCTACTATAAAAAAAAAAAAACAAAAAAAAAACCCAGAAAATAACACCCCACTTACATCAATGGAGAGATAACACAGACAGAAAATCAACAAAGCAACAGTGGTCTTAAATGACACAATAGACCAGTTAGACTTAATAGACATCTACAGAACATTCCATCCAAAAACAGCGGAATACACATTCTTTTCAAGTGCACACAGAACTTTCTCCAGGATAGATCACATGCTAGGCCACAAAACAAGTGCTAACAAAATTAAGAGAATAGAAATTGTATCAAGCATTTTTTCCAACCACCATAGTATGAAACTAGAAATCAATTGCAGAAAGAAAAATGGGAAGAACAAAAACACGTGGAGACTAAACAATATGCTACTAAAACACCAATGGGTCAATGAAGAAATCAAAGAGGAAATCAGAAAATACCTTGAGACAAATGAAAATAGTAAAACATCTTTCCAAAATCTATCAAATGCAACGAAAGCAGTTCTAAGAGGGAAGTGTGTAGTGATATAGGCTACCTCACAAAACACCTCAAACAAATAACCTAACCTACCAACCAAAAGAATTAGAAAAAGAACAAAAAAGCCCAAAGTCATCAGAAAGAAGAAAATAATAAAGATCAGAGAGGAAATTTCAAAAATTGAGGGAAAAAAATAGAAAAGGTCAATGAAAATAAGAGCTAGTTTTTTTAAAAGATAAACAAAATTGATAAACTTTTAGTCAGGCTCATCAGAAAGAAAAGTGAGAGGATCCAAATAAACAATATGGAGGTTCCTCAAAAAACTAAATATAGAACTACCATATGATGCAGCAATTACACTCCTGGAGAGATATATATATATATATATATATATATATATATATATATGAAAATAGGAAAAAACACTAATTCGATACATGCACCCCAATGTTTATAGAAGCACTATTTATTACAGCCAAGATATGGAAGCAACCCAAGTGTCCATCAACAGATGAAAGGATAAAGAAGATGCAGTATATAAATATATACACAGTGGAATATTATTCGACCATAAAAAATGAAATTCTGCCATTTGCAACAATGTGGATGAACTTAGAGAGTATTATGATTAGTGAAATAAGTCAGATAGAGAAAGACAAATATTGTTAGTTACTACTTATATGTGAAATCTAAAAGATAAAACAAATAAATGTATGAAATGAAACAGACTCACAGATGCAGAAAACAAACTAGGTTCCAGTGTGGCAAGGGAAGGAGGGAGGGGCAAGTTAAAGGTATGGGATAAAGAGATACAAACTATTATATATAAAATGGGTAAGGAACAAGGATAGATTATACAGTACAGGGAAATATAGCTATTATTTGTAATAACTTTAAATGGACTATAATCTATAAAAGTATTGAATCACTATGCTGTACACCTGAAACTAATATAATACTGTAAATCAACTATAATTTAATAAATAAATAAACAAACAAATAAACAAGCAGAAAATAACAAGTGTTGGTGAGGATTTGGAAAAATTGGAATGTTTGCACACTGCTCATAGAACCATAAAATGATACAGCTGATGTGTATAAAACAGGATGGTGGTTCCTCAAAAAGTTAAACATAAAATTACCATATGATCCAGCAATTCCGTTTATGAGTATATATTCAAAATAATTAAAAACAAGGTCTCAAAGAGATATTTGCACACTCATGTTCATAATGGCATTATTCACAATAGCTAAAATGCGGAAGCAACACAAGTATCTATCGATGGATGACTGGATAAACAAAACACATTATAAACATACAGTGGAATATTATGCAGCCTTAAAAGGAAAGGAAATTCTGCAGTATGCTACATGGATGAATCTTGAGGACATTATGCTAGCTGAAATAAACCAGTCATAAAAAGATAAACATTGTATGTTTTCATTTACATGAGGTACTTGCGGTAGTCAAATTCACAGAGACAGAAAGTAGAATCGTGGTTGTCAAGGGTTGGGGGGAGGAGAAACGGGAAGTTATTGCTTAATAGGTATAGAGTTTCAGTTTTACAAGATGAAAATAGTTATGGAGATGGATGGTGATGATGGTTGCACAAAATTCTGAATGTATTTAATACCACTGAACTGTGCACGTAAAAATGGTAAATTTTGTTATATTTATTATACCACAATAAAAACAAATCTAAAAAATTTTTACACTGCAGTGTGATTGATACTAAGATCAAGTGATTGGTGTTTGGAGAGCATATAAATAGGACATTTTAATCAAAAAGGAGGGGTAGGATGGGGTTGATCATAGGCCTTGGAGAATTCCAGAGAGAGGAGATGATGTCCTACACCCCACTGCAGGCTATGTCTGAGAAGGTTTCCCTTTGCTGTGTTTCTATGAAATACTATGTAACAATTGTTATTGTAGACTTCTGGAGGATGGTCAGTCAGAGAAGAATATGCTTCTAATCTTTATTTCATTGAGCAGAGATGTCTGCAACTTCAGAGAATAATGAAGTCACATCACATGTGATTTGCTTCATAGCCTTCATTGTGGGGGGGTTTCCTTCGAGAAAAGGAATAGCTGGAAGAAATCTTAGTGATCATTTAGTCTAACTCCCTCACTTCACAGAGGAAGGAATGAGCTCAGGAAAGTTAAATAACTTAGCTAAGGTCACAAGAACTATCTGACTTCTGGATGTGTAAGGCCAATCCTGTAGCCCTAGCCCTATACAGATTACACAGATATGACATACACAGCCCATTGACAGGCAGCAGGATGCTGCTTTTCATCACAAGCTCTTCTTGCAGATTATATCTGAGAGCAAATCTCGATGATATATGCAACTCTGCCATTGATATATCTGGGAATTATCAAATTAATGGTCAAGTCGAAAGTAAAATGTTGGTCTTGGTGGGGTAATGTTAAATAAGTGTAAGAGTTAAGTTACTGTGGTGAAAAATAAGGGTTCTCTCTGAACGTGACTTAGGACATTGACAGTGCACACGAAAACAAATTTTTCTACTCACTAGGCCACAGGTAGCTTCCTAATCTATCACTGAATGATACGTTCTGCTCTGTGATTTCATCTACTTCTCAAATGTTACTGACATCAAAGTAAGCCCCTACATTTGACAAGGGACCTCTACAAAAACTATCCTGTTTCACTCACATATGAGCAAATATTCTATTCTTCTAGAAGAGTCAAGTCATTTAAAAATCTTAAATAGATTCTGCCATAAAAATCAGAAATGCTGCTTTGGGATACATGAGTCTTTGATATTATTACTCATGTAGGGAATGCATTTTTCATGAAATACCATAGAATGGAGTTGGTTTTCATCTATCCCTGGAATAACAGACAGCATATGGGTTATAACTGTTATAACAACACCACATGTATTAATATGAGTGTATGGTATACTACAATATGCTTGATCAAAATGTAACCACCTATTCTTTAAAAGCCTGATCCAAGTAAATGTAAAGTAGGAATAAGGTAGAAAATAGAATAAGAGAGAAAATAAATCTACCAAGAACATTGTTTCTGGATGGTTCTATCGGTTATTAAATATAGGAAAAAAATAGTATTTCCCTTTATCATATCATGTTTCATCTTTTCCTTAATTCTCCATGTAATTTCTATAGCTTGTACATCCTGTTACTGCTGTATTCAGAGAGAGAGCATACTTGAATAAACCAGGCTTGAGGATTAAAGAAAGACATTGGTAAAAACCCAGGGAAAAATTTGGACAGAGCATACAAATAGGATGAATGGAAGGGGTTTGGTAGGGGGAGTGGGGAGAACAAGGAGGGAATAAGAAGAGGGAGGAACAGAGAAGAGAGAGAGAGAGAAAAGCGAATATGCAGTTGGTGATATTTATCTTCTGCCACGCAATCCCCAGTGTAGGTCTTAGAAGTGGGGAGAATCTTAATTACCAGAAACCAAGATGTATGGAGAAGGCTGAATGAATAAGCCAGGACTTCTGGCAACAGTGGAGTGGTTCCTTCCCCACTATAAACACAGAGAAATGATGGATAAATTATGACACACTGATTTTAAATACAAAGCCAAGATACAAGGAAAGGCAAAGACAAGAGCAAGCAAAGAGGGAACTCAAATATAATGTAATGAGCCTGAATTGAAGCTTTGAAAGCCTGGTGGTATATAAGATTTAGATACAGGTTGAAGGAGCTGGTGACTGGGGTGTTGGCACAAAGTCCTTAAGGACTCTTCAGTAGATAAAGAGTTGTATCTCAGCATTTCATAAAGCTGAATTGTCAAAGGTTCGACTTGGCCATGAAAAGCAAGTTAGAAAATATCTCCCATTTGCCTAGAGAAGCAGTAACAAAAGCTTCATATCTGTCGTTGGATTTACAAAAATAAAAATGAACAAATAATCATACAAAATGATTTCACATGAATTGAAACCCCCACCTATGGGGGATGCAATTATAATATCTTTGTAATATTTACATTGGCATGAGAATCCCAAGTCAACAGTTAATATACCATCAAGTCTGAAAAAATGTCACATGGAAAGCCCTATCAGAATAAGGGTTCAGTAAGCTTGCTAGGTAAAGATCAACCTACACAAGTCAATAATGTTCTAATAGAGCAGAACAACCAATTTAAACATGGAATTTAAGAAACCCCCTCACCGATCACAACAAAAAACCCTAAAGCATAAATCTAACCTAAATGTTCCAGATGTTTATGGAAAAAGCCCAAAATGTTATGTGCAAGGATGGAAAGATTCTACATCAAAAATATGATGATTCTTCCCAAATTCATAAGTATGATGCAATATCAATGAATACTGAATAGTTTTACTTTTTTAGAACTGGACAAATTGGTTAAAATGTTTGTGAAAAACTGGCCCATAAAAAAGTAAGGATAATTATGAGTTACCAGACATACAATTTATTGTAAAGCTATGGTATTTAAAACAGCTCCATGTTACTCCGGGGACAGACATATAGACTAGTGGGACAAAACAGTGAACTCAGAAACAGATCCAACCATTTAAGCTACCTTCAGTGTTTACTGCATTAGACATAAATCTTATTTGCATTCTCAGAATCCCTTGACGTTTCTCTTCTTTCTCTCCTGATTAGCCAGTTGGCACCTTCTTCCCATAAGTTTTCCTTTTTTGAACTGGGATAAGACACTCTCCTGTGGAGTATGAAATATATCTTCCTGAAAAGTGGCTGAGGGGTTGGAGATGTAACCCAGATATACAGAGGAGTTAGCTTCCTGTGCTTGTGAGCATTGACCAATGGACCAATAAGAAAGGCGAAGTAGACAGGCAGATATATCTCCTCACCATCCTCTCTCCTATGGACAATTCTAAGGTAACCCATGGTCAGCTTTGCCAGAGGAGCCTGGAGGAAGCTGTGTGTCTTAGAAGTTCATTTGGAGCACCATTTTTAACTGGAATGGCAATGCATTACATGGCCTTGCTTCTCATCTTTTCTTACCTCACTTTCATTTTTTACTCACCCTCATCACGTAGGCTTGCATTTTGCAAATAAAGTGTTAGCCCCTAATCCTGGCCGAGTTTGCTTTCTAGAGAACCTTGGCTAAGAAGTTATTACAATAGTATTACAACACAGCATTTTAAGAATAGACAATTCAATAAATGTGTTTTTGAGGAAAAGTAGATCCTTATTTGACATCAAACAGAAAAATGTTCTAAATGGTTTAGAGACATAATTATGAAAAGCAAGCATTTAAAGTATGAAGAATAAAATACAGGAAAATATCTTTTATTAAATCAGATTAAGGAATATATCTCGAATAAGCCACAAAAGGCAAAGCTTAAAGGAAAATACAGACACATTTGAATCTATTAAAA
Organism: Aethalodelphis obliquidens; assembly: GCF_003676395.1. Classification (NCBI taxonomy): domain Eukaryota; kingdom Metazoa; phylum Chordata; class Mammalia; order Artiodactyla; family Delphinidae; genus Aethalodelphis; species Aethalodelphis obliquidens. The sequence continues at coordinate 5,422,308 of NW_020837967.1, read as the reverse complement.
TTATATATGTAAATATAGATAGGTAGAGAGATGGATAGCTAAAAATCTTTGATAAAAGGTATTAGAAAAAGGACTGCTATTACATGAGATACAGAAATTCTCTAAATCAAACAAAAAATAAGTGCCCATCTAGCATGTTAGCATTGGAAACAGTGAGAAGAGGCCAGATTCTGATGTGTCCTAAAGGGTGGTTTGTGGTGTAAAATAAAGAGAAAAGTCAAAGATGACTGTGAGATTTGGGGCTTGAATCACTAAAAAGATGTAGTTAATGGCAATTGATTCAAAAGGCTCTCCGTGGAGCAAATGTGTGGGAGATCAAAATGGCAGGTTTAGACATGTCAACACATAGATGCTTATTAAACATCTAAGAGGAGATGTCACATATCCTTTTGGATATATGAGTTGCAACTACGTGAACAGTGTGAGCTGTATCTATCCATCTGACATCTGTTAAATGATTGATATTTAGAAGCATGGGAGGGATGGGCTCATCAAACGTTTGAGTGTTTACAGTGGAAAAGAGGGACAAGGAAAAGGACTGATCATTACGATACGCCAACACCAAGAGGCTGGGAATAAGAGGAAAAAAGAGCTAAGGAGACTGAGGAGAAATGGACAGTTTGGTAGGCGGAACACAGAGAATGGTGTCCTGGAAGCTAAATTACAAAGCTGTGTCCAGGAGGAAGTGATCGGCTATGTCAAATGCTGCTGGATTTTATTAAGGAAAAGGAAGAGTGAGAAACAATTCCTGGGCCCAGTGTGGAAATCATTGATGATCTTGACAAGGACATTTTCAGTGTAGTGATTGGCATGAAAGCCTGACTAGAGTGGATTAAGAGTCAGAGAAGGAAAACTGGAGATAGAAAGAATAGACAACTCTTTCAGGAATTCTGCATTAAATGGGTAGCAAGAAATTGGAGGAAACAGATGAAGATAAACACAGAGTCAAGAGAAAAAAAATTTAATATGAGGAAATAGTAGTATGGTTGCAAGTATTAGAGTTCGAGAGAGAGATTTTTTAATGTGGTTTAATTTTTATGTGATGAGACATACAGATGAACAATTTTTCCTTTTTTTTTAATATGCATATCCAATTTTTCCAGGACTGTTTTAAAGACTCTCCTTACTCCACTAAATTGCTGTATCCCTTTGCCAAAATAAATTGAATCCATCTGTAGTTATATTTCTGGATTCAATTCTGTTTCCTTGATCTATTTATCAATCTTTATGTCTAGAGCACAGAATAACTCTTAATGTTAGATAGTGTCCTCTTTTGCAAAGTTGCTTGAGCTACTTTACGTTCTTTGCATTTGCATTTGAATATTAGAATAAGATTGTCAATTTGCATTTTTATTGGGAATGCATTGAATTTGTAGATCAATTTGGGGGGAATTGACATCTAAATAATATTGAACCTTTGAATCAATGACATCTTATATTGCTCAATTTACTTATATCTTCTTTAATTTCCTTCAGCAATGTTTCGTAATTTTCAGTGTATTGGTATTGCTTATCTTTTGCCAAATTTTTATCAAAATACTTCATATTCTTAATGCTAACAAAGTGGTTTTTGATGAAATATGAATTTTATTTTTAAAACGAATTCCTAGCACTTGAAAAAGAATGCATAGATTTGTTTTTTAATGCAAAGGGAGGCCTACATCCTTTTCAAATAGATTTCAAGAAGTGCATTAGTCATTTAAAACATTTTTTGTGATAAGAATTCTTAACATGAGATCTACTCTTACAAGTGATAATATTTTTCAATTCAATTTCCAATTGTTCATTACTAGTATATAGCAATACAATTAGGTTTTGTATATTGGTCTTGAATCCTGCGTATGTTCTAAACCCACTAATTAGTTCTAGTACTATTTTACTAAGAGATTACACAGGATATTCTACACAGACAATGTCTTTGAAAAAAATCTTTCCAATCTTAATACCTTTAATTTCTTCTTCTTGCCTTACTGCACATGCTAGAAACTTACTACAATGTTGAAAGAAGTGGTGAATGTAGGAATCTTTACCTTGATCCTCATGGTACGAGTAAGGCATTCAGTCTTCGGCCATTAAGTAGGTTCTTGGCTATAGATTTCTTGAAAGTACCTTTTATTGGGTTAAGTAAGTTCCTGTCTATTTCCAGTTTGCTGATATTTTATTAGGCATTAATGTTGCATTCTATCAAATGCAGTAAACTGCCCCCTTTGAGAGGCTCATATGCTTTTTTATCTTTTTTAGTCTCTTAATTATATTGATTAATGTTAAATAAACCTTGTACTTCTGGGATAAACTACACTTATTCATAATGTATTATTTTTTATATATTCTTGGATTCTATTTGCTAAAATTATGATAAGAATTTTTCTATTTTCCCTAGGGATAATGGCCTGAAGTTTTCTTTTCTTATAATGTCTTTGTCTCATTTTGGTCTCAGAGTAATATGGAACTCATCAAGTGAGTGGGGAAGGACTCTCTCCTCAATTTTCTGGAAGAATTTGTGTAGAACAGACATTATTTCTTCCCTATAAGTTTATTAGAATTTACCACTGATGCCCTCTGGGCCTGGAGATTTTGCTGTGGGAAGGCTTTTAAAAACAAATTCAATTCCTTATATAATAAGAGAAGGGCTAATCAGGTTAGCTACTTTTTCCTTCAGCGAATAGTCCACATTTTTCAAAGAATTTATTTTACCTAATTTTTGGAGTTTATTGGCAAAGCTGTTCATAATATTCCTCATTATTCTCTTAATCTCTGTAGAAATTTTTGACATCTCACCTAACTCCTAATATTAATAATCTGTATTTTCACCTTTATTGTCTTGATTAGTCTGGCAAGAGGTTCATCAATTTCTACTTTTTCAGAGAATCAACTTTTCGTTTCATTTATCTTTCCTATTGTTTTCTATTTTCCATTTCATTGATTTCTCCTCTGATCTTCATTATTTCTGTTCTTCCGGTCTTTTGGGGGTTCATTTGCCATATTGTTTTTTCTTCTAATTTTAAGGTGGAAATTGAGGTCATTGATTTGAGACCTTTCCTTTTTTTCTAATACAGGATTTTTAAGGTGATACATTTCCCTCTAAGTACTTCTGTAGCTGCATTCCACAAATTTTATGTTTTGCTTTCATTTTCCCTTAGTTTAAAATAATTTCTAATTTGCTTTTGATTTTTTTCTTTGATCTAGGAGTTACTTAGAAATGTGTTATTTAGTTATTTGGGGATTTTCCAAATATTTTCTGTAAGTTATTTCTAATTTATTTGTACTGTAGTCATAGAACATATATTTTATGACTTGAGTCTTCTTAAGTTTGAGATTTGTGTTATGGTCCAGAAAATGGTTGATCAGTATAAATTTTCCTTGTGCCCTTGAAAAAAGTGTGTACTGTGATGTTGTAAGTTGAAGTCTTCTATGCATGTCAGTTAGGTTGAGTTGATTGATAGTGTTATTCAAGTCTTCTATATCCTTACTGATTTATTGTTGGCTCGTTCTACAAATTATTGAAAGAAGAGTTCAAATTTATCTGTTTCCGATTGGTGCTCCATAATTTTTTTTTCTTCATGGGATTTTAAGTTTTATTATCAAGTTCATGCAAGTTTAGGATTATTATTTCTCCTTGGTGAATTAAAACTTCTATCACTATCAAATTATCCTCTTTTTTCCCTTTTTTAATATTCTTTGTTCTGAAATCTGATACTATAGTCACTTCTACTTTCTTTGGAACAGGGTGAGCTTAGTATATCTTTTTCTATCCTGCCCTTTTAACCTATTCTTGTCTTTAATTTTAAAATGAATTTCTTATAGACAGAATCTATTTGGGTCTGGCCTTTAAAAAAATTAATCCAATCTCTCAATATCTGGCTTTAATTGGGATATTTAGACTATTTACATTTAACGTGATTGCTGATATAGTTGGGTTAAATGTTCCATCTTGCTCTTTGACTTCTATTTTTGCCATCTGTCCTTTGTTCCTTTTTTTCTTTTTTTGGTTTCTTTTCTATCTCTCAAGTACTTTTAGTAAATTTTAAAATCTCCTTTGTTATCTTATTAGCTACAACTCTTCCTTTTGTGTTATATTACTAGTTGCTATAGGGTACATAGTAAGCATCTTTAACTTCTGAAAGTCCACTCACAATGATATTATACTACTTCACATATAGTAAAGAACCCTTCAGACTCACATTTTTCTCTGTACTTAACTTTTGTTCTATTCTTATCCTATATTTTACTTGTACACATTTTTAAACTCCACAGCACATTATTATTGCTTCTGTTTTAAACAATTTTTTCTTTAAAACATTTACTTAATAAGAAAAAAAATTATTCATATTTACCTTTGAATTTACCATTCTGGTTCTTTACATTCCTTTATGTGGATTATGTTTCCCTCTGGTATCATTTTCCTCCTGCCTAAAGGAATTCCTTTACTATTTCTTGTAATGCAAGAGCTGGTAATTAATTCTTTCAACTTTTCTATGTATGCGAAAGTTTATATTTCATTTCCAAAAAAATATTCTTGCTGGATATAGAATTCTAGACTATTTGTTTTTAGTACTTTAAAGATGTTGTTCTACTGTTTTCCTATTTGCATTATTTCCAAGGAGAAGTCTGCTGTCATCTTTTTCTTTGTTTTTTGTACATAGTGTATACATTTTCTCTTGTTGCTTTTAGGTTTTTCTTTTTACCACTGGCTGTAAGTTATTTGATCATGTTGTGTCCTGTGGTCTTCTTTAAGTTTCAAGAAACTGAGGTTTGTTGAGCTTTTGAATCCATGATCTTCTATTTTTCTTTCTTTTCTTTTTGTCCGTTTTACTTTTCTTTTTAAGTAAACTTATTATTTCAAATACACAGTAAGAATTAAAATACAGTAAATCTATTTCAATATTTTCTTCCTTCAGGTACTCAATCCCTCTAACAGTCTGCTGTATGTTTGGCTTCTTTTATACAAAATGATCCCCCTGAATAATAATTAATCCTTCAGTCCTACCCTTTTTATCTCTCCTCATACAAAAGCTTATAATATTCTCAACGAATATTTCCCAGAACAGAGAAAGTGACTCTCTTACTACTAATGTCACTTCATGCAAACTTTTGTTGTTAGGTGAAGTTAGTTTTATATTTTATGCCTATTAGCAACATTTGTAAATGAGCATGGGACGCCTAAACACAAAATGACAACCTATCATGCATAGGAAAATCCTAAGAATAGGATCATCAGGCAGAAAACATAGCTGATAAATGATATATCCATGGACAGAAAAGCTTCCATAACTTATGTGAATACCTAGGTCGACATATAAGACTGGCCCTATATAACATAACCGAATTATTCAAAAGTCTTCATTTATCAGGACATATTTCTAAAAGCAAGGAAGTGAAACTCTTTGGATACTACCTGTTAAGTCTTTGTGGGCTTTGTGTGTCTGTGTGTGTGTGTGACTCGATGTTGGAACTGAATAGGGTATAAGAATGCCCGGTTGAGAGATCTTCAAGACTGCGGAGGACTAAGATGAGAAGATCACATTCCTCCCCACAAACACATCAAAAATACTTCTATAAGTGGACCAACTCCTGCAAAACAGCTACTGAACGCTGGCAGAAGACCTCAGACGTCCCAAAAGGCAAGAAACTCCCCACGTACCTGGCCATGTGGCTGACAGGGCCTCGGTGCTCCAGCTGGGTGTCAGGCCTGTGCCTCTAGGGTGGGAGAGCAGAGTTCAGGACCCTGGACCACCAGAGACCTCGCAGCTCCACATAATATCAAACGGCGAACGCTCTCCCAGAGATCTCCATCTCAACACTAAAACCCAGATCTGCTCAAAAACCAGCAAGCTACAGTGCTGAACACCCTACACCTACCAACTAGCAAGGCAGGAACACAAACCCGCCCATTAGCAGAAGGGCTGCCTAAAATTATAATAACGTCACACACACACCAAAACACACCACCAGATGCGGTCCTGAACACCAGAAAGACAAGATGCAGCCTCATCCACCAGAACACAGGCACAAGTCTCCTCCACCAGGAAGCCTACACAACCCACTGAACCAACTTCACCCACTGGGGGCAGACACCAAAAACAATGGGAACTATGAACTTGCAGCCTGCGAAAAGAAGACCCCAAACACAGTAAGTTAAGCAAGATTAGAAGACAGAGAAACACACAGGAGATGAAGGAGCAAGGTAAAAACCCCCCAGACCAAACAAATGAAGAGGAAACAGGCAGTCTACCTGAAAGAGAATTCAGAGTAATGAGAGTAAAGATGATCCAAAATCTTGGAAATAGAATGGAGAAAATACAAGAACCGTTAAACAAGGACCTAGAAGAAATAAAGAGCAAACAAACAATGATGAACAACACAATAAGTGAAATTAAAAATTCTCTAGAAGGAATCAATACCAGAATAACTGAGGCAGAAGAATGGATAAGTAACCAGGGAGATAAAATAGTGGAAATAACTACTGCAGAGCAGGATAAAGAAAAAAGAAAGAAAAGAATTGAGGACAGTCTTATAGACCTCTGGGGCAACATTAAATGCACGACCATTCGAATTACAGAGGTCCTAGAAGAAGAAGAGAAAAAGAAAGGGACTGAGAGAATACTTGAAGAGATTATAGTTGAAAACTTCCCTAATATGGGAAAGGAAATAGTCAATCAAGCCCAGGAAGCACAGAGTCCCATACAGGATAAATCCAAGGAGAAACACGCCAAGACACATATTAATCAAGCTATCAAAAAATAAATACAAAGAAAAAATATAAAAAGCAGCAAGGGAAAAACAACAAATAACATACAAGAGAATCCCCATACGGTTAACAGCGGATCTTGCAGCAGAAACTCTGCAAGCCAGAAAGGAGTGGCAGGACATATTTAAAGTGATAAAAGGGAAAAACCTACAACCAAGATTACTCTACCCAGCAAGGATCTCATTCAGATTCAACGGAGAAATTAAAACCCTTACAGACAAGCAAAACCTAAGAGAATTCAGCACCACCAAACCAGCTCTAAAAAAAACGCCAAAGGAACTTCTCTAGGCAGGAAACACAAGAGAAGGTAAAGACCTACAATAACAAGCTCAAAACAATTTAGGAAAATGGTAATAGGAACATACATATCGATAATTACCCTACATGTAAATGGATTAAATGCTCCTACCAAAAGACACAGACTGGTTGAATGGATACAAAAACAAGACCTGTATATATGCTGTCTAGAAGGGACCCACTTCAGACCTAGGGACACATACAGAATGAAAGTGAGGGGATGGAAAAAGATATTCCATGAAAATGGAAATCAAAACAAAGCTGGCATAGCAATTCTCATATCAGACAAAATAGACTTTAAAATAAGGACTATTACAAGAGACAAAGATGGACATTTCATAATGATCAAGGGATCAATCCAAGAAGAGGATATAACAATTGTAAATATTTATGCACCCAACATAGGAGCACCTCAATACATAAGGCAAATGCTAACAGCCATAAAAGGGGAAACCAACAGTAACACAATAATAGTAAGGGACTTTAACACCCCAGTTTCACCAATAGTCAGATCATCCAAAATGAAAATAAAAAAGGAAACACAAGCTTTAACTGATACATTAAAAAAGATGGACTTAACTGATATTTATAGTACATTCCATCCAAAAACAACAGAATACACTTTCTTCTCAACTGCTCATGGAACATTCTCCAGGACAGATCATATCTTGGGTCACAAATCAAGCCTTGGTAAATTTAAGAAAATTAAAAGCGTATCAAATATCTTTTCTGATCACAATGCTGTGAGACTAGATATCAATTACAAGAAAGAATCTGTAAAAAATACAAACACATGGAGGGTAAACAATATACTACTAAATAACCAAGAGATCACTGAAGAAATCAAAGAGGAAATTAAAAATACCTAGAAACAAATGACAATGAAAACACGAAGACCCAAAACCTATGGGATTCAGGAAAAGTAGTTCTAGGAGGAAAGTATAGCAACAGAATCCTACCTCAAGAAACAAGAAACATCTCAAATAAACAAACTAATCTTACACCTAAAGCAATTAGAGAAAGAAGAACAAAAAACCCCAAAGTTAGTAGAAGGAAAGAAATCATAAAGATCGGATCATATATAAATGAAAAAGAAATGAAGGAAATGATAGCAAAGATCAATAAAACTAAAAAGTGGGTTCTTTGAGAAGATAAACAAAATTGATAAACCATTAGCCAGACTCATCAAGAAAAAAAGGGAGAAGACTCAAATCAATAGAATTAGAAATGAAAAAGGAGAAGTAAGAACCAACATTGCAGAAATACAAAAGATCATGAGAGATTACTACAAGCAATTATATGCCAATAAAATGGAAAACTTGGAAGAAATGGACAAATTCTTAGAAAAGCACAACCGTCCAAGACTGAATCAGGAAGAAATGGAAAATATAAACAGACCAATCACAAGCACTGAAATTGAAACTGTGATTAAATATCTTCCAACAAACAAAAGCCCAGGACCAGATGGCTTCACAGGCGAATTCTATCAAACATTTAGACAAGAGCTAACACCTATCCTTCTCAAACTCTTCCATAATTTGGCAGAGGGAGGAACACTCCCAAACTCATTCTATGAGGGTACCATCACCCTGATACCAAAACCAGACAAAGATGTCACAAAGAAAGAAAATCACAGGTGAATATCACTGATGAACATAGATGCAAAAATTCTCAACAAAATACCAGCAAACAGAATCCAACAGCACATTAAAAGGATCATACACCATGATCAAATGGGGTTTATCCCAGGAATGCAAGGATTCTTGAATATATGCAAATCAAACAATGTGATAAACCATATTAACAAATTGAAGAATAAAATCCATATGATCATCTCAATAGATTCAGAAAAAGCCTTTGACAAAATTTAACACCCATTTATGATAAAAACCCTCCAGAAAGTAGGCATAGAGGGAACTTACCTCAATATAATAAAGGCCATATATGACAAACCCTCAGCCCTCATCGTTCTCAATGTTGAAAAACTGAAACCACTTCCTCTAAGTTCAGGAACAAGACAAGATTGTCCACCCTCACCACTACTATTCAACACAGTTTTGGAGTTTTAGCCACAGCAATCAGAGAAGAAAAAAGAAATTAAAGGAACCCAAATTGGAAAAGAAGAAGTAAAATTGTTACTATTTGCACATTACATGGTAGTCTACACAGAGTATCCTAAAGATGCTACCAGAAAACTACTAGAGCTAATCAATGAATCTGGTAAAGGAGAAGGATACAAAATTAATGCACAGAAGTCTCGTGCATTCCTATACACTAATGATGAAAAATCTGAAAGAGAAATTAAGGAAACACTCCCATTTACCACTGAAACAAAAAGAATAAAATATCTAGGAATAAACCTACCTAAGGAGACAAAAGACCTGTATACAGAAAAGTATAAGACACTGATGAAAGAAATTAAAGATGATACAAACAGATGGAGAGATACATACCATGTTCTTGGAGTGGAAGAATCAACACTGTGAAAATGACTATACTACCCAAAGCAATCTACAAATTCATTGCAGTCCCTATCAAACTACCAATGGCATTTTTCACAGAACTAGAATAAAAAAATTCACAATTTGTATGGCAACACAAAGACCCTGAATAGCCAAAGCAATCTTGAGAAAGAAAACTGGAACTGAAGGAATCAGGCTCCCTGACTTCACACTATACTACAAAGCTACAGTAATCAAGACAGTATGGAACTGGCACAAAAACAGAAATATAGATCAATGGAACAGGATAGAAAGCCCAGAGATAAACCCATACACATATGGTCACCTTATTTTTATAAAGGAGGCACAAATATACAACGGAGAAAAGACAGCTTTTCAAATAAGTGGTGCTGGGAAAACTGGACAGCTACAAGTAAAAGAATGAAATTAGAACACTCCCTAACACCACACACAAAAATAAACTCCAAATGGATTAAAGACCTAAATGTAAGAACAGACACTATAAAACTCTTAGAGGGAAACATAGGAAAAACACTCTATGACATAAATCACAGCAAGATCCTTTTTGACCCACCTCCTAGAGAAATGGAAATAAAAAAAAAAATAAACAAATGGGACCTAATGAAACTTAAAAGCTTTTGCACAGCCAAGGAAACCATAAGTAAGATGAAAAGACAACCCTCACAATGGGAGAAAATATTTGCAAATGAAGCAACTGAGAAAGGATTTATCTCCAAAATTTACAAGCAGCTCATGCAGCTCAATATCAATAAAACAAACAACCCAATCCAAAAATGGGCAGAAGACCTTAATAGACATTTTTCCAAAGAAGTTATACAGATTGCCAACGAACACATGAAGGGATGCTCAAATCACTAATCATTAGAGAAATGCAAATCAAAACTACAATGAGGTATCACCTCACACCAGTCAGGATGGTCATCATCAAAAAATCTACAAACAATAAATACTGGAGAGGGTGTGGAGAGAAGGGAACCCTCTTGCACTGTTGGTGGGAATGTAAATTGATACAGCCACTATGGAGAACAGTATGGAGATTCCTTAAAAAACTAAAAATAGAATTACCATATGACCCAGCAATCCTACTACTGGGCATATACCCTGAGAAAACCATAATTCAAAAAGAGTCATGTACCACAGTGTTCAGTGCAGCTCTATTTACAATAGCCAGGACATGGAAGCAACCTAAGTGTCCTTCCTCAGGTTGAAACCGAGTTATGTGTAGTGAGGTGGATGGACCTAGAGACTGTCATACAGAGTGAAGTAGGTCAGAAAGAGAAAAATAAATTCTGTATGCTAACACATATATATGGAATCTAAGGGAAAAAAACAGTTCTGAACAACCTAAGGGCAGGACAGGAACAAAGATGCAGACATAGACTTGAGGACATGGGGAAGGGGTAGGGTAAGCTGGGACAAAGTGAAAGAGTGGCATGGACTTATATATATTACCAAATGTAAAACAGCTAGTGGGAAGCAGCCACATAGCACAGGGAGATCAGCTTGGTGCTTTGTGTCCACCTAGAAGGGTGGGATAGGAAGGATGGGGGGGAGACACAAGAGGGAGGAGATATGGGGATATATGTGTATGTGTAGCTGATTCTCTGTTATAAAGCAGAAACTAACACACCATTGTAAAGCAATTATACTCCAATAAAGATGTTAAAAAAAAAAAAAAAAAGAATGCCTGGCAATGGTCTGTAGAAACGGGTTCCATGAACCTATCTTTACCTTTAATGAAATCGCCTTGAGGGGCTTAGTAATAGTCTTTTAAGTTCCCAGTCCCTGAAAAAAGTGCTCATTTCATTCTCTTCCTTTTTTTTTCTTCTTCTCATTTATGAACTCATCAGCAATGAGACTTAATTGAACACACCTTCTCTTAAAATGATAAGCATTCCCAAGTCTATTATTACTTTATCTCTAGGATTGATGGCCCAAAAGGATTCAGTGGAATGTACTGTTCACTTTAGTGAACAAAAACTAAAGTTCAGTGATATTTTCTCCTATTGAAAATGAATATGCTATCATTGCTCACTCATATTTTTACAATACCAATGCAAATTCTCAGATGACAATTCTATGCTTTTTTCCCCTCAAGCTTGTAATAATGGGTCTATAAAATGTAGCCTTTTGGCTCACATATGTACTTAGAGGTTAAATTATATCATCATCACACTATAATAAAGTCTTATAAACAGCTCTCATGGGATGTTAGACTGAACTCTTAGGTCAGAGCTCTAAAGGTGTTGAATAATTGTCTCATGTATTTAGATAGTAGAATCAGTATTCGAGCATCAAATCCATAGGAAATAACATTTAACTGTGCCCTTTCTATGTCTTTGTATTGTGGAATTCTTTGGTAAGTTTTTTTTTAACTCAGTTATTTTTTCCCTCAAAATGGCCAACGATCTCTGCTATATGATGGCCCTGAATATAATTAGAGGTGATAGAGAATTTCGATATGTTTTCTATTTCTTTGCTGCTCAGTCCTTCTTACAATTGCTCACTTTGGGCTTCACTTAAATATACTTAATCTCAAAAGAGTGGATTCCACCAGATTCAGCAAAGTGAGCCTGCTATATAGTAGTGTTCTGGCTGGACTATCTGAGAATGATTCTGATTCTAGTTATTATTTTATTGTTATTATTACCATTTACTCAGCAATAACTATCTATCTGATAAGGTGATATGCACTTCATAGTACTACCTCATTTAATTCTCAAACGAACATCAGATACTATTAACCCACACAAGAAATATAAGAGAATTGAAGTGTTTATAACTTTAGTATGTCTCCAGGCCTTAGATTTAAAATCATGGTCCTCAAAAATATATCATACTGCTTCTGATCAAATCTACTTCCATAAAATCTACTTTATAATAATATATAATACATAATCTAGGAGGTAGAAACTTCTATATATTTCGGCAGTTTCTATCAACTTGTGGAGTCATACATTCAGAGAGATATGCTGTCTTCTAAATCTGGGTTAACTCTTCAGATAATATATAGAGTGAAATTGTGTCAATTTTTTTCTCTTTTAAGACTCATAAGCAGTGTTGAGCCTACACATCTACACAATTATAATGACTCATTATATAATGAGGGGAAAAACCTTAGAGGATATTTTTTGTAATTGATTAGGACATGATTCATTTTGAGCTAACTTGGTTCCCAAACATGTGAAAACTTATCCGGAAGTTTGCAAAGGGACTTAATGTCAAGGGATAAACTAAACAGGTATGGGGGAGATAAAGAGAAAAGGAAAATTAATAATAAAATGCTGAGCATGAGTAAAATGAACATATTAGCCACAGTCTTCCTTATAGTGTTGGAAGGCAAATGAAAATGTATTGGTATAGACTTTACAATAGTGACTTTATGCAGAATTCATAATACACAGCAAAGTCTTTGTCACTGTATCCACCTGCTTCTGTCATAAGATTGATCTCTCTCTCTCATACACACACACACACACACACCACAGAACCATTCCCAAGCAAAAGAAAATCTCACCTTATGGTTATAAAAATAATAGAGATTTCTTCTGAATATATGCAATTAGAATTAAATCTTTTGAGAAAAGGTGGGGGGAAAACGAAAAAAGGTTAGCTGAAGAGGAAGAGAGTGGAAAGACATTTAAATTCAACTATAATCATTGTCAAAAATAAATAAATAAAGCTGTCATCCAGAACACTATGCATAAATCTTCCAACAAGCTGTACAGAACGAACAGTAGTTGCTTCAGGAACAATGCACAGTCATTTAGTGGGCCTATCAAGCTGACAGACCTGATACACATGAATGCCCAAGAAGACTGTCTCTGGATGTCAGCCCTGTGTATGTCAATGAAACAAGAGTACGAGAGTATCAAAGCACACTAACAAACCACTGGTAGGCTTGTTTCTGCTACAAATACAAAACCAAAGGCTAACTGTGATCTACTCTTTCAAACTTGTGCTGTAGTATTAGTGGCCCTTAAGGCACTGACCCACACATACTGGATATGGTAGGAAAAATAATAGCAACTGAGACATGAACAGGAGTTTGCATTGCATCTGAAAAATGGTAAAACTCATTTGAATGGTCACAGTTATCTAAATTTTGGCTTACTTTTTGTGTTTCTGCTCTCTATAAGCTCTAATGAATTGGTTATGATGGCCATTCTGCACTTAAATAACCCAAGTTTCAGAGCATTTTGTGACATTTAATCATCTTTAGGGTGAAGTCCCTCAAAAGACTGCACTGTCCATAGTGCTGATTTTCATAGGTATGAGCTAAATGCTTTAGGTTCACTAATTTACACTGGAATTAAACTTGGAATAGTTATTTTATGAAATCCTTTAGTTCACACAGAGAAAACAATCCCTTTGTGTCTTAGTTTTAAAAAAAATTATTAACTGATAAAAACCAGTGCTTCTGGGAAAGTAGTTTGTACTTTGTGACTACAAAATGAATGGGGTTTTCATCTTAATATCCTTCTTAGACACTCTATAACTAAAATATTATGCTTTACATTACAGACCAAACATAGTATTATATGATCCCATAGAATTTAAATATATCTATTCATTCTAAGATCAAAATGCTTCCTCTGAACCATAACAATTGCCTATATAAAAAAGTCTGCTGTAACATGGTCCACCTGCAAGATAGTTAGCATTATCCCTTTCCCGAATGCTAGTATTGAGAAAAGTTAATTGTTTTCTAGAAAGGATTGTAATTACCAATGCTAACATATAATTTATACACCTGGACTTCTGAACAACAAATATTCAAACAATTTGTCAATGGTCTTAGTAGTATTAGGAATATACTGTTAGTGCCCACCCCCCAACCCCTGCCAAAAAAAAAAAACAACCCTGATATAAATCCTTAGGCTGTAGAGGGTCAGGGAAATTTATATGGCTCTTTCTCTGTTAAAGCCACATTTGTTCCTGAATAGTGGCTGAACTATTTGAATTGAATTACATCATATGCACCAGTGATTTGAGTGGAAATACCTCCCTCATTAGTAAATGCATAGTCTTTATTTTCCCCCCACTATATAAACCACTCGATTGTTATTTGCCTCTTTGAGAAATATATAAAATATTATAAGATACATAAAAATAATCGTATCTTTATGCTGATTATCCCACTTCTGAGAATTTTAAGAACATAAATCAGCCTAAGCAAAGCCCCATTTGTATAAAGGTCCTTATATACATTTATAGTGAAGATTGCATGTGTTCTAATAATGTTTAATAATAGAGGAATTTATGTAATTATTTAAGATGTATAAACCAGGTAAACAATAAACTATTAAACATCCATTAAAATTATTCTTATGAAGACTACAGAAATCTGAAGAATGCTTATGCCATTTTAATAAAAGACGGCAGAATGTCAAATGTTATGTGTAATACCTAGGCAAATACATATGCCCAAATATTTTTCTTTAAAACTATTGTGCTCTGAATTCAGCCTTCTTATATGTGAATCTTTTGTTGTAAATTTATTCCCTAAGGGATCTTGGACAAATTACCTATCCTCCCTGTGCTCGAGTTGCTTCAGATGTAAAAAGGAAACTAGTACTGTATAGTACAATATATTATCAGGGTTGAATAAAATAATACCTGTAAAGCACTTTGTAGATAACTATCGTAACACCAACATTTAATAAATATTTACTTACTACCTTTTCAGTAATGAGGAACATGCACAGAAATTGCTCTTCCATACCTCACTGAGATACCATGAGAGTAAATAAAAAGGAAAGAGTGACAGAGTTTGAATTCTGTACAGAGAAGGTGTCAAATGCATGACTGTTATCATCCTCATGGTCAAACTCATTGCTTTTACTCAGAAACTGTCTTTCATAGGGGCTGTGCTACTTGAAGGAAACAGGAATGGATAACTGAATGAGCTATGAAGTCGGAGCAAAAGAAAAAAACTAATTTGCGTCATTACAGTGAGAATATGACCCACATACACTCCCTTTAATTGTATAATGCTAGCATCCAGCAATAGAATTTATGTAGAAGGCACTATTAGTATTAACTCAAACATAAAAAGTTTAAAGGTATTAAACTAGCAATTGTCTATCCTGACTTTTGCTAAATGTCCACTGTAAACACAAGTGAATGCCATCTCTCACCCTGAAGAAGTACACATGGTTTCAAAGGTTAGGTGAGCAGGACAAAGAGAAAATATCAAAGTTTGGGATGCTTCCAAGAGATGCCAATAAATTTCCACATCTGCTCTTTTATCTCAATTGCACCAAGAAAAATTCTCCCAATTAGTTAATTAACTTTAAGAACAAACCAAATTAGTTTAAAATGCAACTTAAACTCAAGCCTATAAATTGTAATTAAAACTGCAGGCTGTTGGTATAAATTTTTCAAAATATTTAAGGAGGGTGAATTTCAAACAGACATACGTTTTATGGAAGACTGATACATAGAGGAAAATTTATTCAAATGATGGATTTTAAAAGTAATATTTTAATTAGACCTTTAGTCACAGTGATTTAGAATTTATAGATAAGGAAACAGTATTTACTCATTGTAGATGATTAATATGAGATTTTCTTTTGTATATCTCAATGGCCAGTTATTTTTCATAATAAAAAACTGATTCATTGATTAATAAAAATAAAATCCCAAATTGATTAAGAATGAAAGACTCTTAAAACTTGCTAACAACGCTAGATTATAAACTCCTATAAGGCTATTGTTAATGTGTTATGCTAACATCATTATCAATACCAATATTTTGCATTCATAAATAGCACTGTTAATGTTAAAATTTCTCCAGCTTGAACTTATTGTATATATAGAACAGAAGCTTTTTAAAATGTATTTATTAATTATAAATCAAGTTAATGGCTTTATTCTCTCTAGTCATCTGTCATTATCAAGTAAATGCCTCATTAATCAAATAAAACCTGAAAAAGTAGGCTTTTTTTTTTTCCTTAAGATAAGGGTAATTCCAAAAGATGAGAGTATTTTTTAAAAATGTCTAGAGTGGAATGTTGATACTTTAAGGCAAAGCATGAACCAAATTGGATTCTTTCAACAATATGGTACTCTAGGTAGATCAAACTTTTTGACTGATCTCATCATTCTTTAGAGCTAGAAGGGACATTCAAGAGATTTACGGTACTGGTAGGACTGGATATTTAAAAATTATTTATTTTATCAAACTGTTCTTTCTCATGTCTTTAGTGAATCTCTTCTTTTTGCCACATAAATCTGTTTTTCTTTCCTTTCTCGTCCTATTATCAACATCATTAGAGAACAGATGAAGATCAGCATACTCAATTTAGACTTGAAGGAATTTATTAAGTCATTCCTCAGATTTTCTTTCTTCAGATAAAATTTCTCTGCTTTTTTAAAAGATTAGTGAAAAGATTTCTAAGAGGCTGAATGTGATAAAATTCAGAAATCACTGAAACCTGTGGTTAATTCTCTCTTTTCAATTTTGTTCATTTGCTTTGTCATTACAAGGAATATAGTTCTCTTTAATCTGGTAGTTTTCATT
Organism: Aethalodelphis obliquidens; assembly: GCF_003676395.1. NCBI lineage: Eukaryota > Metazoa > Chordata > Mammalia > Artiodactyla > Delphinidae > Aethalodelphis > Aethalodelphis obliquidens. The sequence continues at coordinate 5,405,255 of NW_020837967.1, read as the reverse complement.
AGAATTACTAGTATTAGTTTGCTCCTAGATAATTAATATTAAGTTTTATGTATGATACAAGTCACATGTTCCATTCAAAGAACATTAAAGAACTAATGGAAAGGGAGTTTCTTACAAGTAAAAAAAGAAAAAAAAGAGCAAAATGGTAAACATTTGAACATGATATGATAAAGCAAGAAGGTAAAGTTTTGCTTGGGATCTATTGGGTTCTTACTATTTAAGTATAAAACTGTTAAATACTGTATGTTGAATAAAATGTTCTGGGGAAGAAATAAAAATGAAGCAAAGAAAGTAATGACCGTATTATAGAAAAAACAATAATTATTCAAAAGAACAACTATTTCTTTTAAAAGATAGTTCCCATATGGTAAAGAAGTATCCCACTGTAATTCCTAGCCTCAAGAAGCTAGAGCAAAGAGCGTGCACTATCAGTCAGCAAGAAGAAGGGTTATTAAATCCTCATAGCCTTTTTTTTTTTGGACTATTTTCAGGGCTGTTTTAGTTTCACAGAAAAATTGAGAGCTAAGTACAGAGTTTTCGTATACCCCCTTCCCCAACACATGCATATCCTCCCTCATCATCAACATCCCCTACCAGATGGTACATTTGTTACAACCGATGAACTGACATTGATACGTCATCATCACCCAGAGTCATCGTTTACATTAGGGTTCACTTTTGGTGTTGCATACTCTATGGGTTTGGGTAAATGTATAATGCCATGCATTCACTGTTACATTATCACACAGAAGTTTCACTGCCCTAAAAATTCTCTGTGTTCCATCTATCCATCCCTGAACCTCCCTAATCATAGTCTTTTTCTAATTCCTGATTAATTGAGCTGAATTAGGTGTGAGACTAAAAGAAACCCTCCCCCTCCCCACCAGGCACTGACTGGAGTGAGTACCCTTCACCATTCCTGTCCTGCGCTATGATAAGCAGAGGAAGTGTTGCTTCCCCTCACCCGCCACCCCAGAGTCACTGCCTAGCAGGCCTAGCTTTATGGGGCCCCTGCTTGCTGAGACATCTGATCAGATACCACAGACTCCTTAGAAAGTTACAGAGAATCTCCCTTTAATAGATACCCCCTAAACTTCTGTTATAATTACGGAGTCACCACCTCTGTCACTCCAACTAAATCTCTATTGGGTATTTTCTGCTGTAGGAATGTTTGTGTTTGGAATTATTGTGAAGGTTTTTCCAACTCATAATATTCGAGGTTCTTTCCTATTTGCTGCAATAGACACACACCTAGTTAGTTTAGTGATTAACATTTCTTTTTAAGAACATGCTAGAATGGGAGCTGTAGTTAGCTACTTTCTGCTTGATGTACAGACTGGATCTAATGAGAAGATACTTCTTTTCAGAAAAAAAAGTCTAAACAAGTGCACTATTTCCGTAAATAATCAAGACATATCTAAAAAATATAAACTGGGAACACAGGCATTACACTTTAAAGGATGGAACACAGTGCTGAATAAAACCGTGGCATGGACTTTTCATGCATCTCATTTTGACCAAAGTGTGAGTTATGAAGTGGGGAGGTGGGCAAATGGTAGCCCCAGAAAGGCTACCTATGGCCAAATTGCTCTCTTAAAGATTGTCACTTATACAAACTGCATATAAGGTGAGCCAATTCCCTGTTTGTTCTTTGTTCAGAACATCTCCCCTACTTATCTATATACCTAACTAATAGGTGTTTCTCAAAATACAAAAGCTTTAAGTCTTCAAGAAAATCACCCCTTGGTAACTCATCCCAAATCACTCATAATGTTTCTTGCACTGTTTATTTTTAAACTTATCAATATTGCTTGGTTTTGCTTGGACTTGTTACTTATCCTGATATAGAACCTATTATATACATACATTAATACGTTTTTTAAAACACTGCATGCAACACTTCATACACTGGTTTTGCCTGTCCAGGGTAGATTTTCTTTCCTCTGATAACAGCATCTATGTCTTTCCTTGGGAAATTATCCAAAAGTCTGTTTGTATTATTTAAAAAATAAATCCTTTATGGAAGGATATTATGCATAAAAAAAGTTCACAAGTAATGAGTAGATAACGATACAGTTTCATGAATTAAACCCAAATATGGAACCAGAACCCAAAATAGGAAATAAAACATTGCAAGCACTTTACAGGCACTACCTTTCCCTCAGTTGTAAACACCATTCTGATTTCTGGGCCATGGAGTAGTTTTGTCTATTTTTTTTGAACCTTACATGAACAGAATCAAATGCAGAGTGTGCACATTTTTGTGTGGGGGGCTTCTTTCACTCTACCTTATACTTATGAAATTCATCTGTATTATTGCTCCTAGCAATACAATACAGTATTCCAATTCATGAACACACCTCAAGGTAAGCAGAACAATGACCTCCCAAAGACTTTTGTCTTAATCCTCCGGAAGCTGTGAATAGGTTAAGTTTGCATGGCAAATAGGGATTAAGGCTGCAGATGAAGTAAAAGTTGCTAATCAATGGATTTTGTAATAGAGAGAGGGTCCTGAATTAGCCAGGTGGGCCCTAATATAATCACAAGTGTCCTTAAATGCAGAGAAGGGAGGCAGAAGAATCAGTGTTAAAGGGATGGGATATGAGATATACTTGACTGGTCATTGTTGATTTTGAAGATGGAACAGGGCTAATAGCTAAGGAATGGGGGAAGCTTCTAAAAGCTGGAAAAGGCAAAACAACAGATTGTCCCTTGAAGTCTTCAGAAAGGAATGCAGCCCTGCCAAACATTCATTTTAACCCAGTGAGACCCATTTCAGACTTCTAATCTCCAGGACTGTAAGATAATAAATTTGGGTTGTTTTAAGCCACTGAGTTTGTGATAATTTGTTACAGCAGGAATAGGAAACTAAAACAATTTATATTTGTTGGTAATGTATACTTTGGGTTATGTTTAGTTTGACTACTATGAAAAATGCTTTCAATCAACATGTTTGAATTCTTTTTCTGTTGAAAAGGGGTACATATCTCTGTTAAGTATATGCAACATTTATAAGAGGAAGATGCTTAATATGACATGTATGTTTTCCTTTTTAGGAGATAGTGTCAAATAGGTTTCCAAATTGGTTTGACACATTTACACCTGCTCCAGTAACTCATGGAAGTTCGAATTGTTCCAAACACTTGTTATTTTGGTTAATTTTAATTATTCTGTGGATCTGTAGTGATACCTCATTGTGATTTTAACTTGTATTTCCATTTCCTTCTCATATTATATAGCTCATTTGATCTGGATAACCTTATTTTTGTGAAGTAACTGCTCAAGTCTTTTGCTCATTAAAAATTATTTTCATATTCTTATTGATTTTATGAGGTTTTTGCATACAACCTTATAAAATCAATAAGAATCTGGATACAAATCCTTTAAAAATATATGTATAAAAATCTATTCCCACTTTGTGGTTTCTATTTTCTCTGCTAATGGTGTTGTTTCATGAACAGAAGTTCTGACCTTGAAATTAGTACATTTTTTTCCTTCAGTTAGTGATTTCTTCTGTAATACTTCCTACTTCCAACCAATAAGTTTCCTCTAAGTGCTTTATTGCTTTATTTTTTACATTTAGAAGTCTGATATATCTGGAATTGACTATTTCATGTGCAGTGAGGTAGAGGTGAAAATTATTTACTATATAGATATCTAATTTATCCAGTATCATTTCTTGATAAGACCATTCTTACCCTCACTGTGTTGCAATGTCATCTTTTTAATGTACTTGACTACTGCTTGCAACAAGGCCACACCTCCCACTGGCTTCTTCCAGCCAATGACTGACTGACACACACAGATACTAATGCACACATAGGGCTCTTCTGACAGCTGTCTTTGGCTTGAAGATTCCTCTATATCTTTGCCCATCTCTCTTTCCTGAGACCACCTGCAGTCTAGGACCCTTTCACCCAAGGTTTTCTCCCGCTCTCTTTCACTCTGGGTCAGAATTTCATCCTGGTCTGACAACTTTCCCATATTTCTCTGGCTCCCTCCCAGTTTCCCGCACACAAGCATTTTTCCTAATAAAATACTCACATGTTTAATTTCATCTCGGAGTCTGCTTCTCAGAGGATCTGGGCTAACATAAGTGGTGCCAAGAGTGGTCTGAGAAATCAGACAGTAAGACGGGTATTTGGAATTGACTCAAAGGTGGGATGGGGCATGGATATAGGCAGGATAAAGCAGCGACTTGACTGTGAAAGACTTCACCAGTGGTGACCTGGGAAATTATCCCAGTGGAGCAGGGATGCTGTTGCAGGTGCAGTGATATAGGCATGTGAAATACATAAAGCAAAGTCTGCAAATGCAGTGGAGTTGGCCAGTGCTTGCCAAGTTGTATTCACTCCCTGTAGAAGGATAATGAGAAACCAGGGGCTGTTAACAAGCAGCTGTTAATGGCTAAGTGTGAGAGCCAGAGCGCCTCAGTGGTACATATAAAGGGCTCTTATCACCTGTACTGAAAGGGCAGACACAGATGAACAGGAGGTTGAAGACTTAATTGTGTGAGCAGAACTCCAGAAATTCTTGAATTCTCAGCTAAGGCAGGTCTGTTATGTGAAGGTCAGGGTGTGGTAGAGGAAACCTGGGATCCTGGAAACTAGGATTAGGCCACCTGGATGACTGTCCCTGACTGTCTCCCTGGACTTTTGGGGTACGCAGAGGTGGCCCACCCTCCTCTAGTAATGGTTAGCACTTACACTGTGCTAGGAGACACTGCAGAAGTCTCTTTTCCCCAAAGCAACATATGTCCCCTCAGGGGCTGTCCCACATTCTATCCTAGAGGCTAGGCTGATACCAGGGGTTAAATCCTAGTATAAACTGCCCCTTCCCTCCACGCTGAGCCTGTAAAGAGAAGATATAAATAGAGAAGTATAAGAATTATGTGGCACGTACCAACAAAAGCTATGGGGTTATGCCTGGGGTTGTATTTTAGGGTGCATCATCAAGAAGGCTGGAATTTAAGCCTGAATAAGTAAGAAGTGACTTAGGGGTGCTTCTTTAGGACACAAAATTTAACACCCTACAAAAACACTAGGGAATGTGGCAAATTTGCTGCTAGGGTGGCTCTTAGATACCTGGAAGAAACAATGGACAACTCTCAGCAAAGTAAAAAATTCCTGAATTACCCTAGAAGATGTAAATGAAGGAATAAAGAGCTTAAGGTAAGTGAATGTGATGGTTAACTTTATGTGTCAACCTGACTGTCAACTTGACAGCATGCCCAGATATTTGGTTGAACGTTATTTCTTGGTATGTTTCTGAGGGTGTTTCTGGGTGATTTTAATATTTAAGTCAATAGGCTGAATGAACCAGATGGCCCTTCCTAATATAGGTGGCCTTATCCAAACCTTTGAAGGCCTGAATAGAATAAAAGGCTGAGTAAGAATTTTCTCTCTCTCTCTCTCTCTCTCTCTCTCTCTCTCTCTCTCTCTCTCTCTGACTCAGAGAGACATTTGTCTCTGAAGGCTTGGACACAGACTGGAACTATAACCATCAACTCTCTTTTCAGATAAAAGAAAAATGAAACAAACAAAGTATTATTCAATTTTTTTCCCCCAGGAGTATTTCTTTGCACTGATGTTTTTTAGGGCCACACTACTACTGAAAGGCTGTAGTGCTGAATCTGTCCACTTTTGAAAAGGGCCAGCACGTTGTTCAGAGCTATCTATAAGTCAGACTGAATTTTTCTTCCCCAGTCAACTGCCACGGGAATCAGAGCCACTCGCTCACTACTTGCGCCTTTAGGATGTGCTCAAATAAAAACTTCTACAGAGTTTCATGTGATGATGGAGGGCTACTGCCCACGCCCAAAATTATGGTTCAGGCAACTCAGTTCATGGTGGTCAACTGGTGTCACATGGCACATTGAAAGCTTGTTGGGAAGACATTCAGCCTTCACTAAGGCCCAGGAGCAAGCCAGCAGTTGGTTTTCAAATAAATATCTGAAAAAGACAGAATAGCTTTTTCCCTGAAATCCCAGGGCTTTTTTGTGATTCATTTACACAATCCTACAGGCTCCATAACGTATCACTGTCTTCCACAGACACTTGAAGTAACATTTGATATGCTTAGTCTCATGGTCTATTTGACAAGGTAGCTTTTGTGGCAGCAACTATTTCAGAGCCTTTTTTTTTTTTTTTCCAGAGGTCCACTAAAAACTGGCAACTCTATATGAATTAGAATACCTCACAAAAGTATACAATCCATCAAAAATTCAGAGTCTTATTAGGCACTGTGCTTCTTCTACAATGATAAGATATGCTAAATAAAATAATTTGTCCTTTACCTTGGAGAGGACATCTTGACATAGCCTGGGCCACTGGACCTCTAGAAATTTCACCAAAGTGACAGGACCCTGAATTTTTGTTGTTTTATTTTATTCCTTGGAACCAATATTTCTTTACAAAGCATCTAGAATACTTCCTAGTTTTTGATCAACAGATATCATTGTATCAACAATCATCATGATATCATCAATGTTGTGGACCAGGCTGATTTCCTGTAGAATGTTTGGAAATCAAGTTTTCTGCAGATTAAATTATGATAGAGTATGGAATATTGGTGAGTTAAGACTGTGATGGTATATCGTTGTCCTTTTCAGGTGAAACCAAATTTCTTCTAAAATATATATAGGAAAAAAAATTGACAGATAAATACCTGCATACCAGGTACTTATATGATGTTATGCTTCCCCAAAAAAACCATATTTGCAATAGTAGCTGCATCTCTGCAACATTTCCAAGAATGTGGTATTGATTTTGACTTACTATTTTGGTAGGTGGAGGCATTCTAGGTGTTTAAACTTGGTATTTCCTACCATAATGATCCTTATTTCATGAGAGGGAACCAATATAGAGACTTTACCAGTTGCTGAGTATGTCTATTTCAACCATATTTCAGAAATGCATAAATGATCATGGGGTTTGTTCTGGTATCCATCAGGCCTGCTGTGAGACAGACCAAAGTAAAAACTCAATTAATTACCTAATGCCACAAGTTCCCACTCTTAACAGATCTCAATTGTTTTTTGGTTCATGAGGATTTAGCATATTAGTTCAGAGTTAGTGTTCAGTAATCCCCCCCAAAACCTTAGTATTTTCCTTTCTCTAATACTATAGCTGTAGGTCCCTTTGAGGCAAGTCTACAGGGAAGATTTATAGTATACAGTTTAGGCACTGTTGTAGGGTTCTTCCTCAACAGGATTTCAGTCTTCATTAAGAATTCCTTTCATTCAAGGGATTCTGGGATTGTGAACTTACTAAAGTTTGGGAACCAGGGAGAGAGCCATGATTCTAAATAATGATTTATGTCAGAGATCCATGGCATCTAACCAATTCACTTGTATACGTACAACTACATGTATATATCTTTTGTCTCCACAAGATCATGAGGATATAAGGCAGAAAATATTTATTTCTTTTTCTATAACACATTTCTGAAGCTCGAATATTATCTTTACTAAATATGTAATGAATCAAATTGAATTTTATACTTTATATTTCAGATTAAAATAGCCAATATTAACAAAATATTATATCATCAAAAGTAAGCCTAAGCTGAAATTCAAATAAACCTGTAATGTAAACCATGAAAACAACAAATCAAAAACACTGACTTACTGTGCTCACTTATGGACATGATTATGATACATTCTAAAACATTGCCTTTCTGATACTAGTTGTCAAATCTAATTGTAATGTGAAGCATATACTAAATAGTCAGTGTGTATTCAAAATTATATTTTTACAAAAAAGAATGAATAAAGCAGGGAAAATAGAATGACCACTTTTACTTTAAGAATTAGTAGTAACTTGGAATTTAAAATTTGTTTCTAATGCTGTGTGTATTTCATGCACAAAGAACTAGAATCGACTGCCGAAATAAAAGTAGAGACTTCTATAAACATAATAGGCTGTATTAAGCCAGCCATTATGTTGGATACAATTTCCATTTAATGTCAGAAATTGGCTTCTAAAGATGGCACTCTAGAAATCAAAGCTTTCAATTTTTGCAGCTCCTAAATTGATTAAAGTTGAAAAAGAAGTAAGTGTCAAAGAAACATTTTGAGAATATAGTCATTGAAATCTCATTTTTTGAAGGGTTGGGGGCAGGTAGTGCTTTGTTTTTATTACATCAGGAAAGGAAAAGAGATGATTGAGACCAGCAATAAAAAGATAACTATGTCAGGGAAGAAAAAGTATTCACATCAGAGCTCTCTAGCCCTTCACTATTAGAATATAAATGCTACATCTTGAAATAAACTAGAAAATGAAGGAATATATCTTTCTCTTTAAAGTGCCAGATCAGAAGAGGTGAGCTCTTCTCTGAGATTGGGAAAGCTGCCTTCTAAGGTTTCTGTGATCAAAAATGGGGAAAGCAATGATGTGGAAAGACTGATATTTGAATCTCATAAAACTGGTTCTCAGCACCAGTAGTGTTAATAGAAAGAATAGCAGAGGCTCCAATACTGTCTCACCCATTCATACAATGAATTTTTGCATGGGCAGCTGGGGAAATCTAATTCCAAACTTACATAGGAAAACTATTCAGTAGTATTTTGGTACATGAATATGCTGTATTCATATAATATTTTTTGTTTTATTAAAGCAATAAGGGAGCATTGTTATTTGCAGCAAGTTGGAGGTGGGAAAAAAGGAACACTTTGTGCCCTGAATAAGCTCAGCTTATTTGTGGGGAGTTTTTTTTTTTTCTACTGGCATTATCATTATCTCTTTTTTTGTTTGTTTTTGTTTTTGTTATTTTTTAAACAGCACACACCATTATCTCTTAAAGACAACATCTCAGTGGTATGAACTCAGCTTTATTCCAACTAAGTCACTGAAAAAAAGAAACCAGGAACATAGATATTGAGCAAAATAATTAGCAAAGCCCTTTCCTCCAAATTCTGATCCAGGTTTGACACATCAAACCTGGTGCTTTGGTGCTTTTTCATAAATGATTTCATCTGAACTGTGGTTGCCCCGATTACTTACAGAATTTTATTGAAACTGCTTTAGTCCCTGTTACATATATACTTTTCATTTAAGAAATCCTTAGTGACTAGTGCTTAGCATAAATTTCATGCTCAATAAATATTTATTAAATTAAGTAACCATTCTAGTCCACATCTGCTGGAATTCCAATAAACTGGCATAAATTAGGACTAGTTCCACAATTCTACAGATCAATTAGGAACATCATTTACCAGGTATATGACCTGTACATTGAACAATTTACTTAACTTCCCTTAATTTCAGTTTTATCTTCTATAAAACCGTAAGTGATTGTCCTGCAAATTATAACGTCACATCTATAAAGGGCCTTCCACAGAGCTTAACACATCAGTTAACACATCAGTTAAATAACCTGGTTATTATTTTTAATGTTATTATCAACATTCGCAAATGACAAATAAGCCTTCATCTCTGAGATTTGTGACACTGCTGCTTCTTTTCATTCAATATCTTAAAAATGATCATACACAGGAAGCCACATTTCAAAGTCCCAAATCATCATGGGTGAATTACAAACGGCACTTTGTTTCTTTGGTTATTTTTTTTTCCAGGACACACATACGGCAGTTTTACAGAGTTTCCTGTAATTCCTGTTACAGATGCTACTCTTTCTCCTGTTATCTGTCTATCATAAAACTCTGAGGACAGGGACCTGATTTTCAATCTGCTTTCTTATTCACCAGGGCTCCTATTCACCCTCCTTAAACAGGGAACTCAAGTGCTCAAGAAAAGGCTCTGAATGTCATAATGGTGGTGGTTGTTGTTTTACTTTTTCCAGGAATTGTCAAGAGGGGCTATCTGAGAGAACATTTATTTATTTTTATTTATACCATTTTGCGGCAGCCACTAAATAACAAGGAACAGGCGACTGAGACTCAATGAACTGATAAAGGGCAAGGCATCCCTATGAGTATGAACATCAGGACAGGGCTGTACTCAGTTTTGGATGATAATCTATTTGTTCAATGGAAAATATTATGGCTGGAAGATGCTCCTGCTGCAGTGAGAAAGGCACTGCACACATTCAGCCTATAAATGGAACAACGTTGGTTTCATCTATGAAGCAGAGTCAACAGGTAATTGCTCTAAACCACAATGTACAAATGAGTGGAAATGACTTGTTGGTCACAAAGTGAGGACAGCACGGCTCATGCATAGAAAAATAGCCAGAATGGGGTATTATTTGTCTTCAAATAATAGCTGTCACTAGCCTCTTCAACCTTTACCATTATGATCACTTATTGAAATGAAGCTATAGAAGATTCATGTTAAATTGGGAACACCATGAATTCTCACCTCTCTCTCTCTCTCCATTTTTAACCATCTGCCCCATCCTGTGATCTCTACCTACCAGAGTCCTCACCTCTGTCTACACTGACAGTGCATCATGACTGGCCTCCAGCCTGCCTTTGCTTCTGATTTTGTTCCATGCCACCCACTCTCCTAACTGCTGAGTGAACGTGCTAAACTAAAAGGCCTTTTTTTTTCCTTCCTGTTAAAATCCCTCAACCTTCCCCTATTTCCTTTGGGAAGATAGTCAAGTTTCTTTTACCAGAGCCTCTCACAATTCCCCAATGTAACTTTTTTTTTCTCTTTCAGAGAACAAATGAAATCAATAAATTGTAACTTTCACTTTGAAAGCAAGATAAGCCAAAGGGTTTGTATACATCAGTACTGAGGAGGAGTTTTCAGGGTCTGAAGGCCTGACCATCCTCCACTAAAAGCTTCTTAACTAATAATGTGTCTGAAAGGTTCTTTGTCAATACCTCTCTTCATTTAGAAGTTATGACTGCTTTATTGTCTAATGAGATACATGTATTTATTGGGTGTGTGTGTATGTGTATTTCATTCACATTTCAGGTTTCACTCACACTAGGCTTTGGTGTCCTCTTGTTGAACAGAAACAATTTCACAGAGCAACATCAGACCAGGCTATCATGTTACTAAAATCAAGATCCTTTCATCTTTATGTCTAATCACAGATATTAACAAGCTCCCTGTACATCCCACAAAACAGTGAACACTCCCCAGCTCTTGGCTAATATGACTGACTGCTACTTCTTTAACAATTATGGCTTCAACCTCACTCTAGTTTGCCTTTTTTCTAGATAAGATTTATCAACATATCCAATCATAGAATTATCCCGTTTCCTGATGTCACCCAATGCAGAGAAAGTCCCTACTTCCTTGAATCTTCATCAGAATCACCAAACTAAAGCCCAGATTCTTTAAGAAGCCCTTTCTTACATCCTCTTACTGAGATGCCCCCCAGTTTCTCACTTTGCATGTTCTCCCCAATTGCAACAAGAATGAAATCCAATTTATTCACCACTATGGGTGTGCTCCTACTAATCTTTGACTAGTATACACTCACTGATTGGTTGAAAGCATCCACCTTCAGGCTGAGGAACCATAAACTCCTTTGCTCTTATTTTTCCTTATTTACCTGTTCAAGCACAAATGCAACCTATAAGTATTTCCTGCATTTGTTTGTTTTTGTGCTTTTTCCCACTTCCCCCCAAAAGACTAAAACTCCATTAGGGGAAGAGCCTGTAAAGCCTTTTCTATTTTTGATGCCCATTGCTTTACATATAGCAGATGTTCAATAAACTTCTGTTGAATGACTGAACTAAAAAGTATATCAGCAATAATTATTTAGGGGCTTCCCTGGTGGCACAGTGGTTGGGAGTCTGCCTGCCAACGCAGGGGACATGGGTTCGAGCCCTGGTCCAGGAAGATTCCCACATGCCACAGAACAACTAAGCCTGTGCACCACAACTACTGAGCCTGCACTCTAGAGCCCGCGAGCCACAACTACTGAAGCCCGCACACCTAGAGCCCGTGCTCTGCAACAAGAGAAGCCACTGCAGTGAGAAGCCTGCGCACCGCAACGAAGAGTGGCCTCTGCTCTCTGCAACTAGTGAAAAGCCGACACATAGCAACAAAGACCCAACACAGCCAAAAATAAATAAATAAATAAATAACAAGTAAATAAAAAGTGAATAAGAAACCCACCCTTCCTTGATTCCATTTTAAAAAAAATGAAAATAATTATTTAGAAAAAATTCTATTGCAAATGATGACAAAATATATTCAAGAAAAAACCAGCAAGATAACATCCAAAACCTAAAAGAAAATGATAAAAAAAAAACCCAAGGAACATAAAGACAAAATTAAATTAAATAATGAAGAGTTTAAACATTTCTAGAACCAGAAGCCAAAACTATAAATATGTAAATTCTCCTTAAAAATGTATTAATTTGTGTTTAGAATCTTGAAAAATTAGATCAATAACTCAGTGCACAGTAAAACAAATTTCAAAGGATCCAAAATTTTAATGCCAAGTAAATGTCTCAATTCCATATCTTGAATAAATTGTACCGGATTGTAGGTACGACGATTTTTACACAATGTTGGATTAATTTGCTAATATTTTGTTGAGGATTTTTACAAGTATGTTCATGAGAGATACTGGTCTATAGTTTTCCATTTTTGTAATGTCTTTGTCTGGATTTAGTAGTGCTGGCCTCAGGGAGCAAGTTAAGAAATGCTCCCTGTGTTTATGTTTTCTGGAAAAGACTATAGAGAGTCAATATAATTTACTCTCTAAACATTTTGTAGAATTCACCTGTGAAACTATCTGTGCCTTGTACTTTCTTTTTGGAAGATTATTAATTATTAATTCAATTTTTTAATAGATATATGGCTCTTCAGTTTTTCTCTTTATCTTTGTGTGAGCTTTGGAAACTGTGTCTTTCAAAGAATTGGTCCACTTTATCTGTTTTAAAATTTGTGACAATCATAGACCCCACTAAAGTTTAGAAGTGGCAGAAATGACACTGAAGAATCCTCTCAGATTCAACATTGCAAGGACAAAGTCAAATAACAGAATTTACTGAATATCACCTAAAACCAAATTTTGGTACATCACCAGTCCTATCTTATTTTCTATTATATCTTCAGTGCCTGGAACATTATGGATATATAGATAATACATAAATAAACTCATGAATAGTAGGGGAATAAATTGTCATCTTTCTCAAGAGCTAATTGGCAATATATTTCATGATCCTTTGACTTTTCAACTTCATTGATTCCAATTTTCAGAATCTTATCTATGGATTTCTTAATACTGTGTTCAAAGATAAATATATAAGATGTTAACTATAAAATTATTTATAAGCATGAAACAATATAGACTAAATATGATAGAATAGGGAAATGGATGTACATACCATTTCAGGTATATACTAAGTCATGAAATATTACACACCTTTCAAAATCATGATTTCAAATAATAATTAAATGGATGAATTTGTCTTCAAAATAAGGATTTCAGGGTACAATCTATAGAGGAAATAAGTCCATCTTTAGAAAATAGGACTAAAGGGAAATGCCAATTGTTTTTCTGAATTGTGTGATTACAGGTGATTTCATAAGAAAAAAGTGCCCAGTTTGTGTTGGCTATTATTTTTTATTAATATTTTTAGCTTTCCCTTAATTAATCTCCTTTAATTTCTAAATGTCCTAAATTAAGCATGCTTTATTTTCATAATGAAAAAGATGTTCAGTAATATAAAGAAAGCATTTAATAATGTTCCTTTCTTACAAATTAATTTCTTTAGAAAACAAAAGAAAAAGAGTAATCGTTGAGTTTTTAAGGTACTTTAAATGCTCATGATTAGAAATGAAGAGTTACGAACTATATTTATCCCACATGGAAAAAAAAAAGCTTAGCCATACAGAAAAAATTGGCGAGGATTAAGAATTTTTCCATTTCATGTAAAATCTAACTGACCTATTCAGCACTGTCAGAAAGGAATCATTAATAATGAAATAAATTAGGCTTTATTGTAATAAACCCTCGAGCAGGCTTCATACAGTTATATTAAAAAATAGCTTAATGATAAAGCACTCTAGCTTTATCTATACTATGGTACCCACAAATTGGAGTGTCCATCCTTCTGACTTTTGATTTGCAGCTCTTATTTGAAGTTACTATTTACATTTTTGTCCCTGGTGTTTCTGTTGCTGACATTTAATAACGTCAAGGGCCACTCATTGCACCTCAGTTTCAGCTGCTCAAGAGGGAAATGCCTGTATCTTTGAGAACTGAGAGCCTTACAAGAAAAATTTTAAGTATATCCTAGAGTCTATAATTTATGGAAGAATATTCCAAATACAACTTCTTGGTATGGTGAAAAAATTACCACCATTTTAATATGTTACGGTAACAATCAAATACACAGAGCTTCATTTTATTTATGAAAATGTTATTTGTATGTTGGAAGTGAAATGGCACTTTGAGTGTTTGAAGAATCTCACTCTAAAATTCTAAGGACTTCATGGAAACAAACTATTATGATGTAAGAAAAATAGACTGCAATTGAAAAACAGCCTTCATCTATCTAAAGTCCTGTGGAACATTCATTATTTGTATTTCTTCTTTGATAATGTGATTATGAGGTTTGACCTTCTACTTAGAAATGAGAAAATCTAATCATGAGTTTATATCCCTTCATATTTCTAGTAGTCAGAGTATTGCCTGAAGAGGGGCACTATATAAGCATGTTCAAAATGATAAAAAATGACATTTTTTTAATTGCAGTGGTTGAATGCTGAGGCTGTACCCGTCTATCAATACTCAAAGTGCTGTTTTTGGGATAAATAGATGAGGCTGTTTCATGTCCATATCCATTAGTCAGGATTGGTTGAGTTTTCTTATAATAATAAAGAATTCTAAAATCTCTAGACCTTGAAACAATGGTAGCTAATTACTGATACAGCCAAAGTTTGCTGTGGGCTGAGGTCAATCACCAGGATACATGTCCTCCACATGACAGCTCAACCTTACATCTCCATGTCACCAGAGGTGTTTACAATAGCCATGGCAAGAGAAAAGGAGAGGCTGAGAGTTGTGTACCAGCAAATGAAGTGCCTCTGCTCAAAATAACATGCATCATTTCCACTCACACTTTTTGAACAAAGCTCATCCCATAGCTATGCCTCATGTCAAGGTCAGGACATGAGAGAGAATGTAGAAGTACAAACCTACAGTTTACTGGAAAGAAGTAAAGCAGAGATGAATGGTTGTAATATTTGTCATGCTATGCAACTGTGACTTGCCAAAGCCCAGAAGTATGCATCATTGGTAAATGAAAATAGGCTACCTGGATTCAAAGTTTGCATTCCATAGAAGTGAGGCATCTAGGTTCCACAGGTATGGTTTTATGTGTTCACATATCTAACTGAGATGGAGACAAATAGAATCAACATACAAGCATGCTAGATAATCCTCCACATGAAAATATCACTTAGACTTTTTCCCCGTGAAAAACACATAGAAAGACTTTGAAAAAGTGACTATTCCCTTCAACGACTTAGTATTGGGTGGGCCAAAACGTTTGTTCGTTTTTTTCCATAAGATGGCTCTAGTAGCACTTTAACTTCATTTGAAACAATTTTGTTAGATTGTATGTGACAACTGTCATATCAGCATGCATTTATAAAAAGACCTACCAAAATTGGTGAATTTTTGTGTAGCCATTTTAATATTGAAGATGGAAGAAAAAAGCAACATTTTCAGCATCTTATGCTTTATTATTTTAAGAAAGGTAAAAACGCAACTGAAACACAAAGAAAAGATTTGTGCAGTGTATGGAGAAGGTGTTGTGACTGATCAAACGTGTCAAAAGTGGTTTGCGAAGTTTCGTGCTGGAGTTTTCTTGCTGGACAATGCTCCACGGTTGGGTAGACCACTTGAAGTTGATAGCTATCAAATCGAAACAATAATTGAGGACGATCAACATTATACCACGTGGGAGATGGCCAACATACTCAAAATATCTGAATCAAGCATTGAAAATTATTTGCACCAGCTTGGTTATGTGAATCGCTTTGATGTTTGGGTTCCACGTTAAGCATAAAAAACCTTCTTGACCATATTTCCACATGAGATTCTCTACTGAAACGTAATGAAAATGTTCTGTTTTTAAAACAAGTTGTGATGGGCGATGAAAAGTGGATACTGTACAACAATGTGGAATGGAAGAGATCGTGGGGCAGCGAAATGAATCACCACCAACCACACCAAAGGCCGGTCTTCATCCAAAGAAGGTGATGTTGTATATATAGTGGGATTGGAAGGGAGTCCTCTGTTATGAGCTCCTTCTGGAAAACCAAACGATTAATTCCAACAAGTACTGCTCCCAATTAGACCAACTGAAAGTGGCACTCGATGAAAAGTGTCCAGAATTAGTCAAGAGAAAACGCATAATCTTCCATCAAGATAACGCAAGACCACATGTCTCTTTGATGACCAGGCAAAAACTGTTACAGCATGGCTGGGAATTTCTGATTCATCTGTTGTATTCACCAGACATTGCACCTTCGGATTTCCATTTATTTTGGTCTTTACAAAATTCTCTTCATGGAAAAAATTTCAATTCCCTGGAAGACTGTAAAAGGTACCTGGAACAGTTCTTTGCTCAAAAAGATAAAAAGTTTTGGGAAGATGGAATTATGGAGTTGCCTGAAAAATGGCAGAAGGTAGTGGAACAAAAGAGTGAATACTTTGTACAATAAAGTTATTGGTGAAAATGAAAAATGTGTCTTTTATTTTTACTTAAAACACCAAAGGCACTTTTTGGCCCACCCAATACAAGTGAAAGAGCACTGATTTTGGAGAGAAACAATCCTGAGTTTTAATTCTAGCCTTTTAGAGTGACTGGTAGTTTTCTTATAGAAAATACTGAAAATGTTCCCATTTTATGATGGAGAAATTGAAGTGCCAAAGAGAGGATGTACAATGAGAAAGAAAATGGTAGAAATTAGAGCCCATATTAGCCTGTTTATCCATCTTTAATGGAGGCTTATCATTGTTTTTTAAACAGTTTGCTTTAAATTAATATCTCATCCTGTGAAATGAAATAATCCATGTAAAAATAATATATATTAATAATATTTTCTATAAAATACACTGTAAAAGTAGGAAACATGGACAATTCCATATTTTTTAGAAAATAGAATATTTTATGCAATAAAAGTATGTATCACAAAAGTATTAGAATAAAGCATATCTCTCAGATAACACCAACTTATAATTATGTATTGGCAGCAACTTCTATCATGAATGTAAAGGGACAACTCTTATCACAGCATATAAATTACACACCAAAATTATGAGGTATATTGGGCACAAATGAATATAGGTTTCCATCACCTAATAAATCATTAAAGTCCTTGCTTTCAGACAATGCATTATCCACCTCTGTGATTCCGAACAAAACAGTTTTTCCACTGCCTACTTTTCTTCACAAGCGGTTAAATATTGTTTTGCAAAGTGATGATATAGGGTCAAAAGCTGCTCTCCCACCCAAAGAGTCACAGATTAGAAAAATAGCAGGTTTCACTTGTGTTAATGGTTCTAGACCTGGCATTTTTCTGAGCCTACCTTGAACTACATTTACAAATTACATGTATCTACCTCTCTTTTATTTCACATGAAATTGTCTTACCTATTAAGATTTTTAACTCTGGGTCATGGCATACTCTGCAGAGGCACAAATTTGTTCTCATATTCCCTGGCTAAAATTATTTTGGTGAATGAACTACCAGTAGATTTAAAAGACTGCCTCAGTAACATGGTCAAATGGTTTACAATATAGATGAAATTTTTTTAATTTTATTTTCATACTAGAGTTATTGATACTTTTTTAAAATAATAATTTAAAAAACGTTTATAAGTTCTACGGATCACTCACCTTTGGGTGCACTTAAGCCAGAATGAAGAGAGATGAGGAAAAGGGAGTTCATATTTATTGAGCCTTTAGTTTTTATTCAGTTTCAAATATTTCTTGGTGTTTTGTAAGCATTTCTCAGCACATTTCTAACAAATGCTCGAATGTGCATAGAGGTAGAATTAAAAGTCAGGATTGTTTCTCTTCAAAATCCATGTTCTTTCCAATGCCTTCAGCAGTGAAAGGGACCAGCATACTTGTAGTACCACGATTAATACAACCATGGCTACCACCACTTCAACCACAACAACTATGTAAACATTATAATTAAATCTATTTCTTAATACTTACTATATTACAGGCAATAATCTTTAACATGGATTATTTCTTTTAATCCTCATGAGTCTATCTATGAGCTGGGTATCGCCATCATTTTACTCATTCTACAGATGAGAAAACAGTGATTTTGAGAGTTCTGAGTTACTTGCCCAAAGTTACACAGCAAGTAACTAAGTTAATGGTGGATCAGGAATCAAACCCTAAGTCCACTGGACATCCCAGTTAAAATTCTAAACCACTTCTTATCAAAACTCAGAATTATAAGTGACAAGTAGTCTTCATTTCTTCACTTTGATAATCACATGTGATTGAAAAAATATTTGTCCAATTGAACTGACACAGCTATTATGTGGGCATCTGTGATCAGAAAGAAGGTGCAACCCTAAATATTGACAATCCTAATGAGAAGGAGAAATTCCCAGTCACTTAAAGTGATCTGTCATTTAAAGGGAAAAGGAGTGTCAGACTTATTTGCAGGCTGTTTCAGGATCTTTTATTGCTCATTAGCTTTTCCCATCCTTTTCATTTGTTTGACTTCTCTGTGAACATTTGTTCACGATTGATCAAGCTGTCCATCCAGTGGCAAGGACAGGGAGCACGCCTAGGTCGACACACACCCACCAGCTCTATTGTTAAAAATTATCTAATGCTCTCGTCCCGTGGTGAAGTAGGTTTGGAGAATCTCTGCTATACAAAAAGGCTGGCACTGTGCATTTCGGAATTCTGCACAGGGTTCTCTCTGCTGGAGCCTGACACTGCGGCAGAGACACAGAACTCATTACCTGTCTTCAGCCAGAGGACAGGAGGCCCAATTCCATCCTCTCAGTTTCACACTCTCCTGCACTTTTCTTTTTTCTTTCTTTTTTTTAATCAAAGTATAATTGACTAACATTTCAGGTGTACAGCAAAGCAATTCATTTTTTATATACTTTTTTCAGATTCTTTTCCATTTATAGATTATTACAAGATATTGAGTATAGTTCCCTGTGCTGTAACAGTAGGTCCTTGTTGTTTGTCTATTTTGTATACAGTAGTGCATATCTGTTAACCATATCTGGTTGCTCGCTGTGTTAATAACAAGCACCATCTACTGCACATTCTAGCAGATGTTGGCTGTGCCTCACTTCCCCCACACCCCATATTCCTCAGGTCCTACCAAGTCAGCATCTTCTGGCTGATGTGAGACTAGAGTGTCTGCAAACTTGTGCCTGAGAAACTTCTTTCCATTCGTACAGATCCTTTTGCCCTCACATGCACTGCAGGCCAGAGGTGCCAGGGAACTGGGAATAGCCAGTTCCCACATACCCTGGGAATAGCCCTCAATTAACCACTAATGGGAATTGCTATATAAACTCCCAGCTCACACACCTATGAGTATATATCCAAAGAAAATGAAAACAACTAGAAATGACATATATATATATATCCCTTGCTCAATGCAGCACTATTTACAATAGCTAAGATATGGAAAAAACTAAGTGTCCATTGATGGATGAGAGGAAAAGGATCAAGAAGATGTGATTATATTTATACAGAGACACACATATACATAAAGAATGAAATAGGGCTTGCCTGGTGGTGCAGTGGTTGAGAGTCTGCCTGCCGACGCACGGGACACGGGTTCGTGCCCCGGACTGGGAAGATTCCACATTCCGCGGAGCGGCTGGCCCGTGAGCCATGGCCGCTGAGCCTGCACGTCCGGAGCCTGTGCTCCGCAACGGGAGAGGCCACAACAGTGAGAGGCCTGCAAACGCCCGCCAAAAAATGAATGAAATAGATTAAATTAAAAAATAGTAAATAAAATTAATAATAATACTCATAAAGCATTTGGTAAAAAGAATAATTAAGTCCAAATGAAGCAGAAGAAAAAAATAATAAAAATTAAAGCTAAAATGATTGAAACTGAAAATCAATAAAATTTTTAAAAACTTAAAGCTGATTTTTTGAAAAGATCAATAAAATATATAAGCCTGTAGTCATGCTAAGAAAAATAGAAGACACAAAATACTAATACCAGAAATGAAAGAGGGACATCACTACAGATGCCAGGGACATGAAAAGAATAAGAGAATATTATGAAAAACATTTTGCCCACAAATTTGATCACCTAGGAGAAATGGACCAATTCCTTGAAGGACACAATTTCCCTAAACTCGCGCAAGAAAAAATAATCTAAAGAGACATTTATCCATTAAAGAAACTGAATCAATAATTCAATCAATAATAACCTTCCAAGATAGAAAGCAGCAGGCCTAGATGCATTCACCAGAGAATTGTACCAAACTTTTATGGAAGAAACTCTATTGATTCTCTAAAATCTCTTTCATAAAATAGAATTAGAGGAAATCTCACCTAACTCATTCTGTGAGGCCAGGATTATCCTAATAACAAAACCAGACATAGACATTAGAAGAAAACTACAGACTAATATCCTTCATGAACATATATACAAAAATCCACAGAAGAAATGAGCAACTTGAATCCAAAAAGATATACAAAGAATCATACTCAACAATCAAGTGAGATTTATCACAGGTACACAGGCTGGTTCAACACTGTAAAACCAATTAATGCAATCCATCACATCAACAGATTAAAAAGGAAAAATGGCATGATCTTAAGTGGTATATTTATTGACTGAGAAGGAAGAAATAAATTATTTTTGTTCATATTTACAAATCCATGAATAAAACCTTAAAGAGTTGACAAAAAGAAATGCCTAGAACTAATAAGCAATTATAACAAGGTTGTAGGATAAAAGGTTAATATAAAAAAGTCAATCATTTTACTATACAGCAGCAATGAACAAGTGGAATTTGAGATTAAAAACACAACACCGTTTACTTTGGCATCTCCAAAATTAAATGACTAGCTATAAATCTAACAAAATGTGTACAAGAGCTTTTTGAGAAGAACTACAAAACTCTGATGAAAGGTATCAAAATCGAACCAAATAAATGGAGAAATATTCCATGTTTATGGATTGGGAGACTCAGGACTGTCAAGATATCAGTTCTTCCCAACTCAGTCTATAGATTCAATGCAATTCCAGTTTGAATTCCACCAAGTTATTTTGTGGCAATTGAGAATTCTAAAGTTTGTAAGGAGAGATGAAAAACCCAGAATAGGCAACCCAATATTGAAGGAGAAGAACAAAATCAGAGGACTGACACTACCTGACTTTAAGACTGACTATAAAGCTTCAGTAATAAGACAGCGTGGTATTGGGAAAAGAATAGGTAAGTCCACCTATGGAACAAAGTACAGAACTCAGAAATAACCCATATAAATATAGTCAACTCATCCTTGACAAAGGAACAAAAGCAATTCAATGGAGAAATGAAGACTGTATTTTCAATAAATGGCGCTTAAACAACTGGACATCAACATGCAAAAAAAGAAAGAAAGAAAGAAAGAAAGAATCTAAACACAGACCTTATACCCTTTACAAAAATTAACTCAAATTAAATCATAATGTAAAATGCAGAACTATAAAACTCATAGTAGATAACATAAGAGAAAATCTAGATGACATTGGGTATGGTGAAGATTTTTTAGATACAACACCAAAAACAAAGTTCAAGAAAGACATAGTTGATAAGCTGGACTTATTAAAATAAAGAATTCTGCTCTGTGAAAGACAATATTAAGAGAATGAGACAAGGACAGACTATAAGATGGGAGGAAATATTTGCAAAAGACACATCTAATAAAGGACTGTTATCCACAATATACAAAGAACTATTAAAACTCAACAATAAGGGGGACCTTCAAGATGGCAGAGGAGTAAGACGTGGAGATCACCTTCCTCCCCAAAAATACATCAAAATTACGTCTACATGTGGAACAACTCCTAAAGAACATCTACTGAACGCTGGCAGAAGACCTCAGACTTCCCAAAAGGCAAGAAAATCCCCACGTAACTGGGTACGACAAAGGAAAAAGACAAAACAGAGACAAAAGAGTAGAGATGGGACCTGCTCCTCGGGGAGGTAGCTGAGAAGGAGGAAAAGTTTCCACAAACTAGGAAGCTTCACTGGCAGAGACAGGGGTGGCGTGGGGGGTGGGGAGCTTCGGAGCCACAGAGGGGAGTGCAGCAACAGGGGTGCAGAGGGCAAAGTGGAGAGATTCCCACACAGCGGATCCATGCATACCAGGATTCACCAGTCCCAGAGGCTTCTCTGCTCACCTGCCGGCCGGGACATGTGGGGGATGGGACCTGAGGCTCCGGCTTCATCGGAGGTCACACCCCACAGAGACGACTGGGGTTGGCTGCGTGAACACAGCCTAAAGGGGGGTAATGCACCACAGCTAGCCAGGAGGGAGTCCGGGAAAAAGTCTGGACCTGCCTAAAAGGCAAGAGACCTTTGTTTCAGAGTGCACGAGGAGAGGGGATTCAGAGCACCGCCTAAAGGAGTTCCAGAGATGCGCGTGAGCCGTGGGTATCAGCGCAGACACCAGAGATGGGCATGAGACGCTAAGGCTGCTGCTGCAGCCACCAAGAAGCTTGTGTACAAGCACAGGTCACTATCCACACCTCTCCTCCTGGGAGGCTGTGCAGCCCGCCACTGCCAGGGTCCCGTGATCCAGGCACAACTTCCCCAGGAGAACACACAGTGCACCTCAGGCTGTTGCAACGTCACTTTGGCCTATGCTGCTGCAGGCTCGCCCTGCATTCTGTACCCCTCCCTGCCGCCAGCCTGAGTGATCCAGAGCCCCCTAATAAGCTGCTCCTTCAACTCCGTACTATCTGAGTGAAAAAGAGATGACCTCAGGTGACCTACATGCAGGGACGGGGCCAAATCCAAAGCTGAACCCCAGGAGCTGGGCGAACAAATAAGAGAAAGGGAAATCTCTCCAACCAGCCTCAGGAGCAGCTGATTAAATCTCCCCAATCAACTTGATGTACCCTGCATCTATATAATACCTCAATAGACAATGAATCATCCCAAAATTTGGGAGCAACAATATATGTTTTTTTCCTTTTTCTCTTTTTGTGAGTGTGTATGCGTATGCTTCTATATGCTTTGTCTATATGCTTCTATGCTTCTATATGCTTCTATGCTTTGTCTCTATAGCTTTGCTTTTACCACTTGTACTAAGGTTCTGTCTGAACTATAGTTTTTAGTGCTTGGTATGATTGGTGGATTTGCTTTTTGATTTGGTTGCTCTCTTCTTCCTATCTTTTTTTAAATTACTTTTCAATTTTTTTTTATTTTTAATAATAATTTTTTTATTTTAATAACTCTCTTCCTTCCTCCCTCCCTCCATCCCTCTCTCTCTCTTTCTTTCTTTCTTTCTTTCTCCCTTATCTTCTAAGCCATGTGGCTGACAGGGTCGTGGTGCTCCGGCCGAGTGTCAGGCCTGTGCCTCTGAGGTGGGAGAGCCGAATTCAGGACAATGATCAAACAAAGACCTCCCAGCTCCACATTAAACGGCAAAAGCTCTCCCAGAGGTCTCCATCTCAACACTAAGACGCATCACCACTCCACGACGAGCAAGCTATAGTTCTGGACACCCTATGACAAACAACTAGCAAGACAGGAACACAACACGACCGATTAGCAGAGAGGCTGCCTAAATTCATAACAAGATCACAGACAGCCCAAAACATCAGAAAGAAAAGATCCAGCCTCATCCACCAGAACACAGGCACTAGTCCCCTCCACCAGGAACCCTACACAACCCACTGAACCAAATTTAGGCACTGGGGGCAGACACGAAAAACAATGGGAACTACGAACCTACAGCCTGCGAAAAGCAGACCACAAAAACAGTAAATTAAGCACAATGAGAAAACAGAGAAACACACAGGAGATGAAGGAGCAAGGTAAAAATCCACCAGACCAAACAAATGAAGAGGAAAGAGGCAGTCTCCCTGAAAAAGAATTCAGAGTAATGACAGTAAAGATGATCCAAAATCTTGGAAACAGAATGGAGAAAATATAAGAAACGTTTAATAAGGACCTAGAAGAAATAAATAGAAAACAAACAATGATGAACAACACCATAAATGAAATTAAAAATTCTCTAGAAGGAATCAATAGCAGAATAACTGAGGCAGAAGAACGGATAAGCGAAGATATAAAAGTGGAAATAACTGCTGCAGAGCAGAATAAAGAAAAAAGAATGAAAAGAATTGAAGATAGTCTCAGAGACCTCTGGGACAACATTAAATACACCAGCATTCGTATTATAGAGGTCCCGGAAGAAGAAGAGAAAAAGAAAGGGACTGAGAAAATATTTGAAGAGATTATAGTTGAAAACTTCCCTAATGTGGGAAAGGAAAGAGTTAAGCAAGTCCAGGAAGCGCAAGAGTCCCATACAGGATAAACCCAAGGAGAAATATGCCAAGACACATGTTAAACTATCAGAAATTAAATACAAAGAAAAAATATTAAAAGCAGCAAGAGAAATACAACAAATAACACACAAGGGAACCCCCATAAGGTTAACAGCGGATCTTTCAGCAGAAGCTCTGCAAGCCAGAAGGGAGTGGCAGGCCATATGTAAAGTGACGAAAGGGAAAACCCTACAATGAAGATTACTCTACCCACCAAGGATCTCATTCAGATTCAATGGAGATATTAAAACCTTTACAGACAAGCAAAAGCTAAGAGAATTCAGCACCACCAAACAAGCTTTACAACAACTGCTAAAGGAACTTCTCTAGGCAGGAAACACAAGAGAAGGAAAAGACCTACAATAACAAACCCAAAACAATTAAGAAAATGGTAATAGGAACATACCTATCAATAATTACTTTAAATGTAAATGGATTAAATGCTCCCACCAAAAGACGTAGACAGGCTGAATGGATACAAAAACAATACCCATATATATGCTGTCTGCAAGAGTCCCACCTCAGACATGGGATACGTACAGACTGAAAGTGAGGGGACGGAAAAAAATACCCCATGCAAATGGAAATCAAAGGAAAGCTGTAGTAGCAATTCTCATATAAGACAAAACAGACTTTAAAATAAAGACTATTACAAAAGAAAGGACACTACATAATGATCAAGGGATCAATCCAAGAAGAAGATATAACAATTGTAAATATTTATGCACCCAACACAGGAGCACCTCAGGACATAAGGCAAATGCTAACAGCCATAAAAGGGGAAATCAACAGTAACACAATAATAGGAGGGGATTTTAACACCCCACGTTCACCAATGGACAGATCATCCAAAATAAAAATAAATAACACAAGCTTTAAAGGATACATGAAACAAGATGGACTTAATTGATATTTATAGGACATTCCATCCAAAAACAACAGAATACACTTTCTTCTCAAGTGGTCATAGAACACTCTCCAGGATAGATCATATCATGGGTCACAAATCAAGCCTTGGTAAATTTAAGAAAATTGAAATCATATCAAGTATCTTTCCAAACACAATGCTATCAGACTAGATATCATTAACAGGAAAAAACTCTGTAAAAAATACAAACACATGGAGGATAAATAATATACTACTTAATAACCAAGAGATCACTGAAGAAATCAAAGAGGAAATCAGAAAATTCCTAGAAACAAATGACAATGAAAACACGACAACCCAAAACCTACAGGATGCAGCAAAAGCAGTTCTAAGAGGCAAGTTTACAGCAATACAATCCTACCTCAAGAAACAAGAAAAATCTCAAGTAAACAATCTAAACTTACACCTAAAAGAACCAGAGAAAGAAGAACAAACAAAACCCAAAGTTAACAGGAGGAAAAAAATCATAAAGATCAGAGCAGAAATAAATGAAATAGAAATACAGAAAACAATAGCAAAGATCAATAAAACTAAAAGCTGTTTTTTTGAGAAGATACACAAAATTGATAAACCACTAGTGAGACTCATCAAGAAAAAAATGGAGAAGACACAAATCCATAGAATTAGAAATGAAAAAGAAGTAACAATGGGCACTGCAGAAATACAAAGGATCATGAGAGATTACTGCAAGCAACTATATGCCAATAAAATGGACAACTGGGAGAAATGGACAAATTCTTAGAAAAGCACAACCTTCCAAGACTGAAACAGGAAGAAATAGAAAATATGAACAGACCAATCACAAGCACTGAAACTGAAACTGTGATTAAAAATCTTCCAACAAACAAAAGCCCAAGACCAGATGCCTTCACAGCTGAATTCTATCAAACATTTAGAGAAGAGCTAACACCTATCCTTCTCAAACTCTTCCAAAATATAGCAGAGGGAGGAACACTCCCAGACTCATTCTACGAGACCACCATCACCATGATACCAAAACCAGACAAAGTTGCCACAAAAAAAGAAAACTACAGGCTAACATCACTGATGAATACAGATGCAAAAATCTTCATCAAAATACTAGCAAACAGAATCTAACAGCACATTAAAAGGATCATATACCGGGGCTTCCCTGGTGGCGCAGTAGTTGAGAGTCCACCTGCTGATGCAGGGGACATGGGTTCATGCCCCGGTCCGGGAAGATCCCACGTGCCGCGGAGAGGCTGGGCCTGTGAGCCACGGCCGCTGAGCCTGCGCGTCCAGAGCCTGTGCTCCACAACAGGAGAGGCCACACCAGTGAGAGGCCCGCGTACAGCAAAAAAAAAAAAAAAAAAAAAAGGATCATATACCATGATCAAGTGGGGTTTATCCCAGCAATGCAAGGATTCTTTAATATAGTCAAATCAATCAATGTGATACACCATATTAACAAACTGAAGGATAGAAACCATATGATCATCTCAATAAATGCATGAAAAGCTTTCGACAAAATTCAGTCCCCTTAATGATAAAAACCCTCCAGAAAGTAGGCATAGAGGGAATTTACCTCAATATAATAAACACCATATATGACAAACCCACAGCCAACACCATTCTCAATGGTGAAAAACTAAAACCATTTTCACTAAGATCAGAAACAAGATAAGGCTGTTCACTCTCATTACTATTATTCAACGTAGTTTTGGAAGTTTTAGTCAGAGCAATCAGAGAAGAAAAAGGAATCCAAATCGGAAAAGAAGAAGTAAAGCTGTCACTGTTTGCAGATGATAAGATACTATACATAGAGAATCGTAAAGATGCTACCAGAAACTACTAGCACTAATCAATGAATTTGGTAAAGTAGCAGGATACAAAATTAATACAAAGAAATCTCTTGCATTCCTATACACTAATGATGAAAAATCTGAAAGAGAAATTAAGGAAACACTCCCATTTACCACTGCAACAAAAAGAATAAAATACCTAGGAATAATCCTACCTAAGGAGACAAAAGACCTGTATGCAGAAAACTATAAGACACTGATGAAAGAAATTAAAAATGATACAAACAAATGGAGAGATACACCATGTTCTTGGATTGGAAGAATTGACATCGTGAAAATGAATATACTACCCAAAGCAATCTACAGATTCAGTGAAATCCCTATCAAACTACCAATGGCATTTTTCACAAAAGTAAAATAAAAAATTTCACAACTTGTATGGAAACACAAAGGACCCCAAATAGCCAAAGCAATCTTGAGAAAGAAAAACGGAGCCGGAGGAATCAACCTCCCAGACTTCAGAGTATACAACAAAGCTACAGTAATCAATACAGTATGGTACTGGCACAAAAACATAAATAGCGATCAATGTAACAGGATAGAAGGTCCAGAGATAAACCCACTCAAATTTGGTTACCTTATCTTTGATAAAGGAAGCAAGAATACACAATGGAGAAAAGACCATCTCTTCAATAAATGGTGCTGGGAAAACTGGACAGCTACATGTAAAAGAATGAAATTAGAATACTACCCAACACCATATACAGAAATAAACCCCAAATGGATTAAAAACCTAAATGTAAGTTCAGACACTATAAAACTCTTCGAGGAAAACATAGGAAGAACACTCAATGAAATAAATCACAGCAAGATCCTTTTTGACCACCTCCTAGAGAAATGGAGATAAAAATAAACAAATGGGACCTAATGAAACTTAAAAGCTTTTGCACAGCAAAGGAAACCATAAACAAGACAAAAAGACAACCCTCAGAATGGGTGAAAATATTGCAAATGAAGCAACTGACAAAGGATTAATCTCCAAAATATACAAGCAGCTCATGCAGCTCAATATCAAAAAAACAAACAACCCAACCCATGGCAGAAGACCTAAATAGACATTTCTCCAAAGAAGATACACAGACTGCCAACAAACACATGAAAAGATGTTCAACATCACTCATCATTAGAGAAATGCATATCAAAACTAAAATGAGGTATCACCTCACACTGGTCAGAATGGCCATTACCAAAATATCTACAAACAATAAATGCTGGAGAGGGTGATGGAGAAAAGGGAACCCTCTTGCACTGTTGGTGGGAATGTACATTGATATAGCCACTACGGAGAACAGGATGGAGGTTCCTTAAAAAACTAAAAATAGAATTACCATGTCATGAAGAACCTAGGGGTAAGATGGGAATAAAGACACAGACCTACTAGAGAATGGACTTGAGGATATGGGGAGGGGGAAGGGTAAGCTGTGACAAAGTGAGAGAGTGGCATGGTCATATATACACTACCAAACGTAAAATAGATAGCTAGTGGGAAGCAGCCACATAGCACAGGGAGATCAGCTCGGTGATTTGTGACCACCTAGAGGGGTGAGATAGGGAGGGTGGAAGGGAGGGAGATGCAAGAGGGAAGAGATATGGGAACATATGTATATGTATAACTGAGTCACTTTGTTATAAAGGAGAAACTAACACACCATTTTGAAGAAATTATACTCCAATAAAGATGTAAAAAAATAAAGAAATAAAGAAAAATTAAAAAAAAAAAAAGAATTACTATATGACCCAGCAGCCTACGACTGGGCATATACTCTGAGAAAACCATAATTCAAAAATACTCATGTACCACAATATTCATTGCAGCACTATTTACAATAGCCAGGACATGGAAGCAACCTATTGTCCATCAACAGATAAATGGATAAAGAAGATGTGGCACATATACACAATGGAATATTACTCAGCCATAAACAGAAACGAAATTGAGTTATTTGTAGTGAGGTGGATGGACCTAGAGTCTGTCATACAGAGTGAAGTAAGTCAGAAAAAGAAAAAGAAATACCGTATGCTAACACATATATATGGAATCTAAAAAAAAAAAAAAAAAAAAAAATGGTTCTGAAGAACCTAGGGGCAGGACAGGAATAAAGATGCAGATGTAGAGAATAGACTTGAGGACATGGGAAGGGGGAAAGTCAAGCTGGGACGAAGTGAGAGAGTAGCACTGACGTATATACACTACCAAATGTAAAACAGATTGCTAGTGGGAAGCAGGTGCATCACACAGGGAGATCAGCTCAGTGCTTTATGACCACTTAGAGGTGTGGGGGGATAGGGAGGGTGGGAGGGAGAAGCAAGAGAGAGGGGATATGGAGATATATGTATACATATAGCTGATTCACTTTGTTATAAAGCAGAAACTAACACAACATTGTAAAGCAGTTATACTCCAATAAAGATGTTAAAATAAAAAACGCATCCATAAGAACACAACCTAAAAAATGGACAGAAGTGCTGAAAAGACACCTCACCACAGAAGATACAGAGATGGAAGTAAGCATATAAAGATATGTTCAACACCATAGGTCATTAGGGAACTGCAAATCAAAACAATAATGAGATACCACTATATATGTATTAGAATTGCCCAAATCCAAAAACTAACACCACCAAATGCTGTTGAGGAATCAGAACAACAGGAACTCTCATTTACTACTGGTGGGAATGTAAAATGGTACAGCTACTTTGGATGACAGTTTGGTGGTTTCTTATAAAACTAAGCATACTCTTACTATATGATCTAGCAACCATCCTCCTTTGTATTTACTCAAATGAGTTGAAAACAAAAAACCTGAACACAGATGTTTATAGCAGCTTTATTTATCTTTGCTAAACTTGGAAGCAATCAAGAGGTCCCTTGGTAGGTGAATGGATAAATAAACTGTGGTATGTTCATACAAGAGAATATTATTTAGCGCTAAAAAGAAATGAACTTTCAAGCCATAAAAATACATGGAAGACATTTAGATGAATACGGTAATTGAAAGAAGCTAATTTGGAAAACTAAATACTGTACGATTCAACTATTTGACATTCTGGAAAAGGCAAAACTATGGGGACATTACAAAGGTTATAAGTTGCCAATATTTAGGAGGGAAAGGAGGAGAAACAGACAGAGCACAGAGGATTTTTGGGGCAGTGAAACTATTTTATACAACAATGGTGAAAGTGTGTCATTATACATTTGTCAAAACCTGTAGAATACACAACACTAAGAGAGAACCCTAATGCAAACTATGGACTTTGGGTGATTATGATGTATCACTGTAGGTTCATTGATTATAACAAATGTACTACTCTGGTGTGGGATGTTGATAATGAGGGAAGTTGTGCATGTGTGGTGGACAGGGCATATTATGGAAACTCTATACCTCCCAATCAATTTTACCATGACCTTCCTTAAAACTGCTCTATTATATTAATTTAAAAAAACATTCTTACATACAAAATTATTGCCATTAGTGATGAAACTAATTCCTTTGGTTTAAGTCTTTATACCTTCAAAATCTCTTAATAAAATGAAAACATATTTTCTGAGGTAAAAGTCACATCATAAAACAAACAACCTTCAACCTATAAACATATATATTTTTTATTACAGCATATGATTTAACTCCTAAATTTAAAATATTAGGGATAATAACCAATAAAAAAATGGACTCTAGTTTCTCCAACTGACAGAAGGAAGAACAGATAACAATTATAAGATTGCAATACAAGGCTGTCCAAACTTAAATTAGTAGTATTAACTAAAATTTTAAAAGTTATATAGAAAGTTTATGAAAATCCATAAATTCTCCATGTTTAGAATTCTATGTATCTCTTAGAGAGTGGGTGCTTTTAGTCTGATTATACACTGTTAAGTGACACGTCATGGTTTTAAATGTTACATATTTTAGCACAAGTCACTGAATAAAGGTGTTCGGAATCCACACTTCATATTTTCAAGTGTTAAAATGAGTTATTGTCTTAGTTGTTCCAACAGTTCTATTAGGCTTCTTTTACATCAAAGGAGTGGAATTAGTTAAAATCAAAAATGGTTTCTAAGAAAAAGTCGTTCTTCTTCTACAGCTTAACTGGGATTGGACAATGGAATGATTCAAAGCAAATTTTTAAAATAAATGCTTTCATTTAAAATTTTCATTTCAGTGTGTGGTAGATTCACAGCTTCTTTAAAGTATGCATTTTCAGATGACCCTGCTTATAGGTATATACCTAATATGTATATCAGGAATAATTTTTTATGTGTACACTAAAATAGTATGATATTTTAAATGTGTTCAAATATTCAGTAAACAGATAAGTCTGTGCTGCTTTTATTATGTATATATTTTTTTATTATTCAAAGAATGCTGAACATAATTCACAGTTGTGGGTTTAAAGGACTGAAAAGTATGCCAGCAAAGAAATATTACTTTTAGAGTAGTATTTAAAAGGTTACCACCTGAGAAATCCCATGATATTTACATTGTCTAATACTGAAAATAAAGAATCCATTTCATTTCTCATCCAGCGAAAATTTAAGCTATACTATTGACCAAAAGGGCAGAATTTTTTCAAGATAACTTGACACATCAACATATCCTCTTTACTGATAACATGTTAGTGACTGAAAAAGTGAAGCTGTTTACTTAATTAGTGGAAGAAACAGAGGTGTTAGACGTAAGTCCAAAAAGTGTTGAAAGCCTGAGAAAACACATCCTTTTGAGGGAAAAATCAAAGTATGAGAAATCTGGTATGCAAAGGAGTCGAAAATAAAGTGGAAGAATACTAGAACTTGATAAAAATAGTAAAGAAAGCAAAAAAAAAAAAAAAAGTCTAAGATGCTACAAAGAACCTGACCCCAATTTCCTCTCAAATTACTGAATTGGTTCTTCCCTGGTGCAGCAGTGGTTAAGAATCCGCTTGCCAGTGCAGGGGACACGGGTTTGATCCCTGGTTCGGGAAGATCCCACATACCGCAGAGCAACCAAGCCCGTGTGCCACAGCTGCTAAGCCTGCACTCTAGAGCCTGTGAGCCACAACTACTGAGCCCGCATGCCACAACTACTGAAGCCCGTGCTCCATAACAACAGAAGCCACCGCAATGAGAAGCCTGTGCACCACAACGAAGAGTAGCCCCCGCTCTCTGCAACTAGACAAAGCCTGCGTGCAGCAATGAAGACCCAATGCAGCCAAAAATAAATAAATAAAATATAAATTTATTTTTAAAAAATAAAACAAATTTTAAAAAATTACTGAATTGTATCATTTCTGTAGCTCTGGATGACATACCCTAGGGTGTTAAGGGATTAACTAATGAAGTTACTGGAACACCAGCAACTGTTTTTGAGAAGTCTTCCAGAATTGGGAAGGTGATATATTGAAGGACTACACAAAAAATAGAAGCGATTTTATTTCTGGTATTCAGAAAGCACAAAAGCAATAATCCATAAACTCACTGGCTAGTTAGTCCAACCTCAATCTTATATATAAAAAAGAAACAAAGAAAAACCTTCCACCATGTATATTATTCTGCAACTTAAAAAAGAAAAAAAAATTCTGACAGTCAGCAATCTGGGTTCATGCAAGGAATTTTGTTTCCAAGTAAAAAGATAAGAACTTAATGATGTCAGAGTAGGGTCATGGGGAGGGATACTGAGCAGATGATATTTTATTATTATAATTTAAGGAGGATCTGGTGTCTTGACAGTATTGAAGTATTTAGAGTTCACATGTGTTTAGGTATGATCCTTGCTTCATGAGTCTAGAATTGGCAAGGCGTTCAGGATAAAGAAACATTATAAATGACATGACATCATTTCAAGTGGGGAGGGACCAGAGGGACTGTAAAGTTTGGTGTGAGGTCTTCTAGAATGTGATATATTTTCAAATGATCCAACAGTGTGTAGAAGCCAAATATCAATAACATCTGCAGATAATATATGAGAGGAAGGTGTTATAAACCCCAGTCAGAACTAAGGCAAAATAATAATTCTTTTAAGGACCACAGAGAATTGGAAAATAGGCAGGATATAACTAATGAGGTCCAACTTGGAAAATATGAGCTGATATATCAGGGGGGGGAAATATTCTTAAGCAGATACCTGCAGGAAGAAGTTAGAGTCAGAGCTATAGAAAGGTATTTCCTCTAAAGAACATTTTAAAAAGCTACATACCTTCAAAGATGGCTTCTAGTTAGCCCAGTGGGAAAATCCCACTTTGTGTGCAGCCCATCTTATTCAAAACTTGACACTTTAACAGTTATTTCCAGAAGGGTTAAGAGGAAAGAGGTTAATCTTCATATTAAAGGTGAAGGTATTGTGCACAAATAATTGAATTGGTTGTTTTAGGGTTTGACCCCTCCCTTTCTGTTACCTGAAAGATGCTCTATGCTGTTAAGAACAATACATAACTAAAGAGTGGATGAGGTAACCCATCCAACACATAGCTAATGGAGTACATGTTATGTGACATGCACCATTCTAGTTGCTGACGACAGTAGATTACAACACAGTCCCTAACCACGACAGCTAAACAATCTACTAGTATGTAGTGGGAATGAGGATGGAAGTAGAGGGCAGATATCAGAGACATTCATCAACCTATAGCATCTCTTTGCCAATTGGTGGCTGACTCTTCAAACTTAGATCCATGAATATGAAAGATCCTTACTGTATAGATGCATGAGTCAATTTATGCAATCTGTGAGCATGGAGTTAACCAAATACACAGTCCAAATTTAAACCAAAGCAGATAGTTCCATGTGACAATAAAACAGGTTAGGGTGAATATGTGCAGATCAGTCAAGGTAAAAAAAAAAAAAAAAACGGGCTTTATTCCCAACTCCAAGTACCTTTAAAGTTTCTACAAATAGTTTCTACATATGATCACGAGTACCTTGGAAAGAATCATTATATATTCCATTTTCTTAAAACGGATTAAATGAAGAGGAAGTATTCAAAGCTCTACTCCTTGATAAGCTGTTGAGTAGTGAAAAGACAGGCAGACACCGTAAGAGTCTTGTGTTTGAAGTTAAGAGGTTCCCTATGCAAAAGGGAGTCACTTGTGTTCATTTTTCCAGGCTCATGATTCTTCCTCTGCAAATAATTCTTGGGAATTTCCTGGAGGCAAAATCGCAAACTCTGGAAATCTGGCATTATCCAAACTATAGCAGTCGAAAAGGGTATCCCTTATTTTGTCAGCAAACTCCCCTTCCTTCTCAGGTCTGTTGAAACATATGTTTAGGTGGTGAATTTCTGCTTTCATTAAATTAACTCCTGACCATTTGGAAGTCAGGGTCAGATGACTCCATGGGGCAACCAGGCATTTTCCAGCAGTCAGCTGGGAACATTTCATGTGCTCAATCAAGCATAGAATGGATTTTGTATGTGTAAGTGTTCCTCGATTTCTGTACTATTAACAGAAGACATTGTGGGGAAACAGGTGTGAAGGGAATTAAGCCTTGGATATGTGTAGAGCCAGTATAATATGGTGTGTATGAAGTCAGAATGGTTAAGTACTGAACTTATGTCTCAACACTAGCAATGGTATGTTCAGTTTTCATGGATGTTATCAATTTGACTATTTTGACAAATGGTCAATTGACAATTTAACCATGTGCATTGTGGGACTACTTTATTGTGTTGACATATATCTTTGAGGGTATCATTGTGAAAGCAGCTCTGTGTTAGGATGGAGAGGAAAAAATTGAAGACAAATAGAAACAGTCTATTTCTTAAGCTCTTCATGCAGTGGGTAAGGTAGGCATTACAAATAACAACAAGAGTAATAATAATAATAGTAATAACCATATTTCTCTTAAGATGCATGACAGCTATTAGCAAAGTGTTACAGGTATACAGAGGAAGCAGGAATGCATCCAGCTGTGGATGCTGGAAGTGGAAGCATCTTAGCTGGACCCTTTCAGTAGTCAGGGTCCAAACAGGAGACAGAGACTGCTTATTATCTGAAAAGGAAAAGTTTAGTATAAAGAAATATTAAGTATAAAGAAATACAATAATAATATTATATATATTAAATATATATAAATAATATAGTAAAAAAAGAAATATTATCTAAGGCATAAAGAAAAATCCAAAGAATACGGGAATAACACATATAGGGAGCAGTCATTATCTCTGGGGCTCCAACAAATTACCTAAGACCGGAAGGAACACATCTATGAGAACCCCTCCCCCTGCCTTCCTTGTTGCCCCTGGACTGAGATACAGACCTTCTTCAAGAGGGTGCAGCTGTGGCCCTATGGGTGGCAGAGAAGTTCCCTGAGGTGCCACACGAGCAGGGATCATTGAAAAGCTGCCTCATGGAGTGCCAGGGTAAGCCATCCATGGGGAGATGCTGTGCATTGGATGTCATGGGAAAGCTGAAATGGATCTGAAATGCTACCACTGTTTCTATGTACAGAATGTAATCATAATGAAACTAGCACAGGGTTTGAAGTCACATTCACTCCCTAGTGACAAGAAGATGTTGCGTCCCCATTTACTAGCCCTTCTGTTCATTTCAGGAAGATCTCACTGCTTCCTGACTCGCTTCTCGCCCACCTCAGGGAGCCTCACACAGACTGTACAGCCACACCTGAGAAGTGGATGAATATTTCTCTGAGCTACATCCAATCTGAGAAGAAGCTCACAGCGGGTACTGGTCCTCCCATATGAGCAATAGTAGCTAGCATTTATTCAGCACTCACTATGTGTCATGAACTCTTATCTGTATTCTCTGTTTTTACAGATTTAATAATCACAAGAACCCTTGAAGAGAAGTATCACAGTCAGATTTGACTTCAGAGACCATGGCCTTCAACTGCCCCCAAACATGTCTCTCACATCCACTGTGAACCTGGCATACTCTCACTGACCTGTTTGCCTGTATCCTTGAACCTTGGACAGTTTTCTTGAGACATCCCCCAGCCCGTTAAAGCCAGACAACAGCTGACTACCTCCACAGGAGAAGTCACTCCATGCTGAGAGACTTGAATTTGTGCAGAGGTCAAACCTACGCCAGGAAGCCTCACTGTCCCCTACAAAACTTGAGGGCTATTTCTACAGTTCCAGTCTCCCAGGAACTTGATGTGATTGGGTATATCTTTAAGAGTGTTAAGTACAGCATGCCAGCATCTTTGTACTCTGGCCCAGTACATAAGGCAGCAACCCAGGATCCTCTGCCCAATCTCAAATTATTATCTCCACTGTGTTGTGTGTTTCTCCTCAATTCACTCAAATCTCCACTATTCTTCTCCCTTTCCAGCTTTTCTTCTCCTGTGTTACATGGAATCTTCACTACATTCAATACATTCCTTTCCATCCTCTCTGCAAAGGGAGATTTTATATATATATATATATATATATATATTTATATATATTTATATATATCTGAAGGTCTGGCTTAAGGATTTCTCCCTTTCTGCCTCCATTTCCAGATCATGTCTCCTCAATCCTCATGTAAAATTCCCTGCTCCTTTTCAGTATACATCTTTGATCCACGGTCCCCCATCCCTTTTGACTGCTACAATTTGAAGACTTTGGGCAATATTCCTGATTTTTAAAGACTTTGGTACCGGACTCTGGTTTCCCTTCTACCCTGAAGACTATCATTATCCCAAGACTGTCCAATGTCTATCCAATGCTTAGGGTCTTCAACAATGATCTCTTGCATTTGCTGTGGCCACTCTCTCCTACGGCCACATCTGCACTCACCTGAACCCAGTCATTACCTATTACAGCCACATCTCCCAAGTCAGTGATTACTTCCACTGTGGAATGCTTAGCATCAAACATGAAAAGAAAAATAACTTCGGCACAATAGAACAGATGTTTCTTTCTTTGGAAGAAAGAAAATCTAATTGTCAAAAAAAGGGTTACTAGAACACAGAAAGCTTTTCCCTTCTACCCAGTAACTTACTGGGAAGAGATTAAAGGAGTAGCATAATTATACCATTATACTGTTCCTTAAACAGGAAATTCAAAACAGCAACAACTTCTTACACTTACCAGGTTAAGTTTAAGCCTGCTTAGAAACATAGGCTTTCTAGAGCAAGCGCTCTCAAAGAATGGGAGATAACTTAAGATTCCATGTTTATGGGTATTATGCACAATGACCATGCCTTTTTCATTTAATCTGGGACAATTCTGAAACAGGGAGAGGATGCTAAGGATAGTTAATCTTCGACTACAGGTGTAAACTGGGAGTGTCCTAAAAAAACTGGGATATAAGGGCTAGGTGATTTTTTTAAAACGATAATAGTTTATATATGATGTCCCTGAAACGTCCCAAGGTGTGCACCCCTCCCAGTTGGGCCTCACTGGGACTGTGAACTTTGAAAATTTCTGTCACAATTGATTGGTCCATCTGAAAAATGCTCACATTATTCCCTTACTACAAATCAACCATGTTACTGCTTTCTTTAAAATCTTTCAATAGTTTCTCATTATCCCAGTAGTTAACATGGCTTACAAGGCCCCTCCCTAAATCCTAGGATTTATTAATATTATTATTATTATTACCCACAGCTTGACATACTCTACTCAATCCATACTAAACAGCCTTAATTTCTACAACCTTTATTCTCTTTACCTCTTAGTTTATTTTCCATGTTTTTCCATCTACTTGGGACTCTCATAATTTCATCTTCTTCACTTGGTCAATTCACTATCTACGCAATCTCACGGTAAACATCCTTTCTGCCAGGAACTGCTCCTAGACCCCCATGTGAACTGCCCATTGCCCTGTCAATCATCCCCCCTACCCCCAGCACTGTGTGTCTTCTCTCAGAGAACCCGGAACTCTTTATTGATATTGCATACTTAAGGTTTTGTTGTCTTCTTCATTACAAAGAAAACTCCATTAGCTAAAGTTTGTTTCTCCAGAACCAGGTACCAGGAGGCGGCTAGTGACAGACTGATTATGTAGATGGAACATACATTAGCTGAGCATTTACTATGTGTCAGGCATTTAATCCTCTAACTGGCTCAATAAAAGAAGTACTCTTATTATACCTATTTTAGAAGTGAGGAAATTAGAGTCAGAGTAATTTTTTAAAAATTACCCAACTTCACACAGCTAGTAAGCAGCAGAGCCAAAATTCAAACCCCAGAATGTCTTCAAATATTTGAGGGTTTCTATGTGCATTGAAGGTTTCTATGTGCATATGTATGTATTGCCTTAAATTGTGTCTGAAGAGGTTTAATTAGAACTCTAAGATACAACCAGTTTGGTGAGAGGCATAAGTAAACTAAGTTCAGTATAAAGCAGAATTTTCAAAAGGCTGATTGAAAAAGATTACTTGCCTTGTGAAGTAGTGAGCTCCCCATTACTTGGAAGAGTTTAAACAAAGACTGGTTAGCCTTTGTCAGGGATATTTAGAAGGCATTCCAGCACTTGTTAGAAAGACAGCAAGTTGACCTGGTAGGACTCTAAGAGTCCATGAAAATAACTCTGTGACACTTAAAGGGCAATTGAATGGCTACTCAGCTCAGAGATAAAGCCATCTCAGAGATGACCTGCAATTTTAGCACTTATCAAGAAATCTTCAGCCACTGTAAATCCTACCCAATCAACTGGCATCATAGAACTTCTTCCCAGTTAGTTTTGCCGACATCCAAACTTAATTGGACCCTAAATGTTTTCCCTGTAGAGCTCTTATCTTGTGAACCAACTGCTTAATCTATTTTGGCAGATTCAGGATTCATAGCTCTTCAGGGAGCTGTAAAATATCTTTTTCAAAAAAGTCAGCCTAGTCCAGTGGGACAGCCAAGTGACAGACTTCATTTTCTATTCTGAATTTTTCCTCTTGCATGGTTATTATATTATCGGGCAATACTTTATGTCTTGCAGTTTTAATGCCATTTTACGATGTTTGAATACTCAGGATATTTTGGTAATTGTCTAATTAGTCCAATCAACAAAGAGAGTATTAATGGCTCTTAAAAACTATACAATATAATACAACTGTAATTTTTTTTCAAATGAGATGAAAAATGTTAAGCCTTCAGCCTTGTGGGCTAATGGTAAAATTCCAGAGTGAGAAAAGACTTTCCTTAAATCTCACTTCCTGTCACAGATTCATTGGCTGGAAAGAAATTCTTGGCAGGCCAAAGACTCTGTACTCTTCAGTGTGCCAGGACTGATTTCGCTAGAAATAACTTATTGCTCATCTGATAACATTTCTGCTTAGATTTAGTACTTTTTGTAAAGGAAGAGTTGTTTTTGTTATTCTTTGAGTTATGACTTTGGGATAGGAAACATATTCTTCTCTCCAGGTACTTAAATCTGTAGGGAGAGTATCATTCAGAGTTGAGTAGCTTTCTCTTTCAGAAAGAAACCACAAAAAGTTCAAACCTATGGGCAGGAAGTATGGAAAGTAACAAGAATTTGACACAAAACAAATGAAATAAGATGAATTTTTTTAAAGGTTAGAAATTATACATATTTTTCTTGCTTTATTTATAAAAGCACTCATAAATTAGGAGTATGGAATTAACAGATACAAACTATTATATACAAAATAGATAAGCAACAAGGATTTACTGAATAGTACAGGGAACTATATTCAACATCTTATAATAACCTATAACAGAAAAGAATCTGAAAAAATGTATATAAAACTGAATCACTTTGGTGTTCTCCTAAAACTAACACAGTATTGTAAATCAACTATACTTCAATTTAAAAAATATTTTTTTTTTTTAAAGAAGCACTTCATGATATGACTAAATGTGTGGTATTGATAAATAGTATAAACTATATCTGAAATGCTAAGTTCATATAGCAAAATTATGATATAATCTACATTAAATACTTCTAATTAACCCTAGATTGGATCATACTTTACTGTTTACTAGTACTTCAGAAATAATTGGTGAATGAACAAATGATTGTCCTGTGTACTGAACATCAATTTCTTTGCTTTCGTCAGCATCTCAGATTTTAAAGATAGTAGTGCTTAAGCATAATATAAATGTATTCCATAAAACAAAATATATGCAATTTTTATAAAATTTAGTGGTCACATATAGTTTCCAAAATAATTCCTCTGTTCTTCCTATTAGCATTGCTTATAAGAATAAGTTAAGGAGATAACTGAATAATGAAAAATAACTAAATATGGGGGAAAAGTATAATAGAATAAAAGTTGAATCAAGCATATTCTTACTATAATTATTAGTTAAAAAGAAAAACAGAGAAAAGTAATTAATCTGGACTCAGAGGTTTGTTCCTCCCAGCATCCAAACACAAACAAAAAAAAAAATGTGCTATTTGAATCCCAGGAGAGAAGTTCATATATTTATTTTCTCTCATTCTCCCAAACCTGACGTCTGCTAAAGAATCACTTTATTGGAGAGAACCACAGAAGTGGGATTTAGGGACAGGTCATAAAATCCCATCCTAAAGGGAAAACAAGATAATCACAAAGTGTTCAAAATTTCAGTCAGGATAACATATTTCAAAATCTAGAGACCACTGAGGGGGAGTAATAAAATAATAACTAGGATTTATAGCATCCCATAGCTCATGTCTGCTTCTTTCCTGTAAATGTTGTAGACTGACTATCTTTTCTGGACTCTTATCCAGAGTTTTATACACGAGCATTGGAAACAATTCCTTTACTGCAGAGCCATTTTTAAGCAATAATAAATCCATTTATTTGTACAATCAGCCAACATCAGGCTGAAAATTTTTAGCCTCCCAACTTCTATGAGTCTCTGTTATGCAATCTATTGTGCGTAATGAAAATAAATAGTATTCTGCTAAAATTAAAAGGAAAGATCTTCTTTTAATTAGTATGGAAAAAATAAACCAGACTCTTTTACATACTTCATTTTGGGTTTTAATGTAATGAATACTTGCTGTAAATACCTCCAAATCTTAAAATAGTTCAGAATTAAAAGAATTTTACGTAGGTATTCTTCAATCATCATGCAACACATGCTTTTATTTCCTGTGAACTTTCCTGTTGCCCTCAGAAGAACAAAGTCACAGAAATTAAGAAAGAACTATTTGCCTAATTATTAGAAGAGTTTAAAAGTCAAAAATTCTTGCTTTAAATATTATTTATTACTTCTGTATATTTGTTGGGCTCAACATAGATGCCACTGATAACAGGAGCAGCCAACCTCCTTAAAAACACTTCTGGGTAGAGCTGTTACTTTTATTTTACAGCTTACAAAGTGAACAAAGTGAATTGCACAATCCTTAAGCAAACAAAGTGAATATCATAATTATCACAGCAATGACTCCAAAGGTCTACATTCTTATTATGATGCATTTTTACTTGGTCCCTATAGATCTTCACTAATTTAGTTCTGAAAATATTGTAGCCTGTCTCCTGTGAAGTGGTCCTCAACTACAGTGATTCAGATATGCCTTAGACTTGTGGGGTAGATTAAATATGCCTGGTTTGCCTGTCTATAGTGCCCAGGTTCCTTTCCACCTATGACTTTCCCAGGTACTAGAACAGTTCTGAACACGTAATTGTCCACCTCCCTCCTTTCTTACATAGTTATATGTGTGAAAACATGTAAGACATGGTTCTATTTTGTGTTTTTATGAAATTTAACTTCTAGGGGCTTAATTTTCTTCTAGTTTGGCAAGAAATAGCATGGGTTGGAGGAGTGAAATGGTGCAAGAGAGGAGCCCTAATTTTGGCCCTTCACCAAATCATCTGTGGAAGAATTCATGTAGGATCAGTTTTTTTCCATTATTATCAGAAATAGATGATACCAGGAAAGAATTGAGAGGCCTCCGTTCTGCTTTCCGGCATATTTTAATGACCTCCAGATCTGACAGTTCCAGATTTCACTGCTCAGGGCCACACTACAGTTAGTGGGATGCTCTGAGGGAGGAACCATAAACACACAATTCTAGGGAATAAAACAGTTTGTCTGACTTGCAGTCCATAGGATTTCAAGAAAGCACTAAAGTTGCCTTAAAGGCAGATGGAGGTACAGTGGGTGAGAGGAATCCAAACACTTGTTATCTTAGAAAGCAACTGGAGGGAACCTATGATACAGTATAAATGAATTTCATGTAAATACTATGCAAATATCTCTATAGAAGCTCCAAATCCTCTACTCATGCTACTAAACAAACAAACGAAAAAACAAAAAACAAAAATATAACATTCACTGCTTCCCATGTTGCTTGCCTAACCTAAGTAGTCATAGTGCCCAGAGATCTGCCATTGATGAATCATCCCACTGGATTCTGAAAGACAGAAAAACGGGGCCATGGCAGTGGGTGTAAATTGTAGTTGTTTACATTCCAACTTGTTTTGTTGACTATGATTAATAAATTAATGTTTAATGAGACTGAATGACAAATTTATCTTTGAAGGAACTGGAAGACGTTTA
The DNA here is from genome assembly GCF_003676395.1 of Aethalodelphis obliquidens. Classification (NCBI taxonomy): domain Eukaryota; kingdom Metazoa; phylum Chordata; class Mammalia; order Artiodactyla; family Delphinidae; genus Aethalodelphis; species Aethalodelphis obliquidens. The sequence goes on along the minus strand of NW_020837967.1, from coordinate 5,362,699 downwards.
TAGGGTAGAATTGATAGAAATGGCTGCCGAATACATGGGATGAGACAGAGGGAGATGTCAAATCTAAATACATCTTTCCAAAGTTGGGCATTTGGGTGAATGGTGATTGCACATAGGAGAGAAAGTGATGTACTGACTTCAACAACATAGTAAGAACTTCAAGCCTTCCTGAGGCTAGTCAATTTTTACCTGGTTCTCCTATCACGAAAGTTAGCCATAGTTGAGACACTTTATCACCTACTAAAAAGAAACTTTCCAAAATGTTAAGGAACACTCAGCATCTCCATTCCAGTGACTAGAAATCACTTATTAGTAATGACCTTTCACTGTATGTTGAGTGACCTTTCGCCTTATAGCCACTGTTATGGTCAAGTTTAGGTATAAAATGCCAGCCAGTCCTATTGCTTACTACCTGAGCTGTCACTGTTCTCACCATGCACGTGATCTGAGTAGCAAAAGAGTATCACTGATTAAAGCTAAACCCAAATGAGTAGGAATAACAATGAGACTCTATCCGCTACTAAATTAACCAAGAAATTCCACTAGTGCCTTTATGGTCATGCTTTTATTATATATACTGAAAACACTTCATTTGGGGGACTCAAATCTGTTAGGTTTAACCTGCAATTATGGCACTGTATATTAACCCTGGAAATCTTGTTTAGTTACTCAGAATTGTCCAAATACTCCTTAAGAACATTAACCATGGCATTCTAACCAGTGCCTGTAACACTGGCCTCCAGTTTACATTTCTTTGCTGCAGGAATTTAGTTGTAGTTTTTCTGTTTCTTGTATGCAATTCTGTAAACCTCCAAAACTCCTTTGTGGGATTTAAAAAAAGTGTATAAGTAAACGAATATAAATTAACCCTTACTTTTGTCTTTGAGACCAAACCCAGAGCTAGAAACACAGCAAATATCTTTATCTTCATAATAAGATTTTTCTTTTCATTTTGAGTCCTCATGTGAAAACTTTATGCCCAGACAACAAACAGATGCTAAAACATCTGGAACCACTAGTTCTACTGGAAGATTTGATATTTGAAAGCCTCCCTACCTTAACCTACTACTGTAGGTGATTCCATCTCAATGTTGGAATTGTTATGAAGACTAGACTAAGATCACAAAGGAAATGTGGAAGGTGTTTCCAGTCCAGATTTGACTGATATAAATAAATTCCTGTACACTCTGTCAATGTGTCATTTGTTCATGAAGAATATAGTTTTAGGAGAAATTATACTGTTATTATAGAAGACAGAAATTGTATTGCTTTGCCATACTATATAGAACATACCTAGAAATGTCTACATGGAAACACTGACTTGATGCTTTCACATGTGTATATTAGGAATATATTATGCAAATAAACATACACACAGAGGAATATAACACTAACCATCTATTTAGCATAAATTTCTGAAGTTACCTAATTTTTAACAGGAAGACTTGAAAAACAACATATTTCAGAATAACTCCAAAGGAAAGGATTATTCTAGTTGTTTTCTTCTAAAATGTCTAAATGATCCTTTGTTAAATTAGTTCATTCAACAATTACACTCCTATTAGTTGTGCAAAATTAAATGGCAGCCATTTTTATGATAACGAATCTGTATTTACTTAAGTTTTAAAAATTTTTATGACAAAACACCTTATTTAAGCTCTCGCTATAGCCTCAAATAAACAGCCAATTTGAAATGAAGATAGAGATTATCAAGGATAAACATTAGTCACTTCTTTAGAAAATTAGACTACCCATATTTCTTATTACAGTCCATTGTTCCTGCCTAAACATAGGAATCAGGGCCTCTGTATAGTGCAATTCCAAGAAGCATCATTTATACTTCTGGTTAAGTGAATGGCACTCCCAGAAGTTGTGCAGTTCACAGCCTGAACAACCATACAGGGCTGTTCTGAAAGGAATCACTGCTGCTGAAGGAGATCTCTGAACTTTTCTCAAAAATGCCTATTCAAATGTCCGTATCTTTTATTATAATAAAAATTTTAAAATACAAAATCTATTTATTACATACTTTTGGTTAATTGTAGCTTAGGAGTCTGCTAAAGCCATAAAACTAAACTATCATGGATTCTTGGGGTTTGGGGATCAGAGGACAGATGGGCCAGTCAGGTATGCTCCGATTGACTAAGTGTCTCCCTCTTATGGGAAGTAAAATCATCAAAAATATGAAAAAAAAAAAAAAAACTTCTTTACAGCTATTTAGCATATACTCCTTTGACAATAACACCTGAGGTCATAAAGGAGATACAAAGTAAAGAAATCAATAATTCTGCTCTGGCAATTCTTAGAGTCACCTGACAGGGTTAATATAGGGGTTCTCAAACTGTGCATTTCAAAGAAATTTCCCGATAACACTGATGCTGTCAGTCTGGAGACGATACTTTGAGAAAGACTGCACTAGGATAATATAGAAATCATCTAACCAAAGGGAGAATGCATGTGTACCAAAATGTCTTAAACAACACTCACGTTAATATAGTAACACAGATAGGATAAAAGTTTTATGCAAGATACATTCCCAAACTTGTAATAACGTGAACATTACTGATGGAATAAAGATTGCTTGAAATGCATAAAGATGTTAATTTTTTTTTTTTTTTTTTTTTTTTCCCCCCTGAGGTACGCGGGCCTCTCACTGTTGTGGCCTCTCCCATTGCGGAGCACAGGCTCCAGACGCGCAGGCTCAGCGGCCATGGCTCACGGGCCCAGCCGCTCCACGGCAATGTGGGGTCTTCCCGGACCGGGGCACGAACCCGTGTCCCCTGCATCGGCAGGCGGACTCTCAACCACTGCGCCACCAGGGAAGCCCAAAGATATTAATTTTATGGTTGTTGATATGGAGTCCCAAACACACACTTCCCCAACAGAAATGGCCCTCGATGTAAGGCACACGTCAGAACCAACTGACAAAATGCCCAAATGACACTCAGCGCTCACATACGGTCCTCAAAGTCAGACAAATGTCAGAACCACCTGGCAAAATGCCCAAATAGCACTTCGTGCTCAAAAGGGAAGTTTGCCCGGGAAACACCGGTGGACTTACTCGGTCTCGGAGCTCGTCAGGTCGTCCAGATGCATATTTCTGTTCCACTGAGGAATAAGCGTAATTCGGCAGCCAGTGCCCAGCAGGGGAGAAACAGGGAGGATTCCCCCAAACAAATGGTTTTGGCAGCTGCTAGGAACGTCCCCCCAAAACCCCCTCTTGGGGACTACAAGCCAGGAGCAACAGCTCCTCACAGCCACGCCTGCGAGTTTTCATGGCCGCGGCTCTGCTCTCGGAAAACCCCGGGAGCCAGATGTCGCGAGAGCGCAGCAGCCTCACGTTGGACGCCAAAAGACTGACTGCAGTGGGGTTCTGGCTGCTCGCCGCTCTAAAGCCAATAACGAGGCAAGGCTGGCGGAAAGGAAAGTTTGGTTTATTTCAGAGGCCGGCAACCTGGTATGGGGGGAGGGGACTCCTGTCCAAAGGCCGACCCACCCACTATCCCCGCCCCGACAATCAGTGGGCAAGAGCTTTTACAGGCAGAGGGAGGGGGCTACATGCAGAAACAGCACAGTCAGCTCTGACCGTCATCTTGAAATTGGTCCTGCAGTGGTCTGACCGGTGTCATCTTGATTATTTTAAGTACACTTAGTCTTCAGTGCCAGGGTCGGTTTTTTTCCCATTTCTTTGAGGCCATTTCTCAGAATTGTGGCAGCTTATGTCATGGCTACAGTCTGGTCAACATGTAGTTAACTTCTTCCACCTGGTGGGGATTTCAGTATCTACAAGACAGCTCATAGGATATGGCTCAGAATGTGATCTATAGGCCTTGAGGAGGAACTAAAGGTCCTTGAATCTGCTTAATGACTATACTATTATTGTTTTGTCCTGTTTGCTTTCCTTTGTTTCTGCATTTTCTCACTTCTCTGATTAAACTTATTCTTTGGCTAAAGTTTTTCTACAGGCAAAAGGCAGGCGGAAGACTTCAGGGTTGGGGGGTGGGGTGGAAGGAACAGAGAGTCCTGCTCCGTTTTAATAATTTTCACTCAACTGACAGCTAATTCTGTCCTATCTTTAGACTTTCATCCATGTGCACCAGCCTTGGTTTACTCATCATTCCCTAAAGGAATTTTGAGGTATTCTAGCTCATTGCTTTTGTCCATATCATCATCCTCCCATAACATAGTCTTTCCTTCCTCTTCCCCATCTACAAATACTATCCAGCCTCAATACATATTGAAAAATATATCCATTTATAACAACCCAACCAGAAGTACTCGAAAGATTTCTTCCTACAAATTGCACATGAAACCTGTCATGTAAACCGTTTATCAAATTGTTCACCCCTTTGTGGAACCTAAAAATTGATTATAGTTTAGATGTTTTTAAAATGTATTTTACATTTAAAATGTAATTGCTTTTTTCTTACACTCACTTTGGTCACAAAGTAATTACTGTCATTTCATACATTTGATTGTCCTTTAAGTCATTCTCCCCCTTGAGGTGACTCCCAGGTAAGAGGAATTGGTAATTCCCTGTCCACTTTGGGAGACTCTATGCAGAATGGAATTTGAGATAGGAGGCCCCTTTAATCTTCCCATTATTTTCTAAAGCTATCCCTAATTTTACATGTTTATAGAGCTGGGAACAGTATATATATATTATTATAATAAATTTTTAAAAATCACATTTATTATACATCATAGGAGTCAGCTAAAACCATGTAACCAAACTATAATGGGTTCTGCGGGTCTGGGGATAAGAGCACAGATGGAAGAGAAAAGGTATTGTACAAGTGTCTTCTTTTCAGAGAAAAATACGAAATAACAAAAATATGAAAGGTACCTTTATCACAGCTCTATCAAACTGTGGGTTGGCTTCTTCATGGTCCTTCCCCTCAGTGTATAATCTCCTAGACATTCAACTCATGTCAGGGTCTTTAGAAAATTGCAAGTGGCGCCTTTTGCTCAAATACCCCAAATGGTGAGATGTTGAAAATCAAAATGCTTAAAATCAAAATGCTTAAGCAGTCTTCTTCATGGATTAACTAGGGAGCCCTAAAGAAGAAAATTCACAGTATTCTATTTGGCTAAAATTTGAGTCCATTCAGAGCACCCTGAGTTAAGGGTGAGTTTTCACCACTTCGTTGGGACTTCACATAGTGTAAAGGTAGAGAAATTGCATCACTGCTTTCCTATAATGTCAACAAGTATTTATGCTGAGTAATAGGAAAAAGACTTTGCTCTCAGATTTATAATTAACACAATCACACAGGGCTAAAACCAAGAACACTTCTCTACTCTTGCCCTGACTCTGCCACTCCCTACTTGAATGACTTAAGCTCTCTCTCTTATGTTCTAAAATTAATGAGTTGCCCAGAGCAGTGGCTCCCAAATCTTCCTACCAGGGAAGCCCAACTTTTGGAAATTAGATTTGAGGGGATCACTGGTTCATATGATTTCTAGAGCCCCTTCAAAAATCTAAAAAATTTTTTGTGTTTCCACCCCCTCCATTTCCCAGCCATAATGAAAAATCCATTGTATGCACGAAGATGGTTATAGCACCTTTATTCATAATTGCCAAAACCTGGAAGTAACCAAGCTGTTCTTCAGTAAGTGAGGGGACAAACTGTGGTACATCCAGGCAATGGAATATTATCCAGCATCAAAAATAAATGTTATCAAGCCATCAAAAGACATGGGGGAAACTTAAATGCATATTACTAAGTGAAAAAAGCTAATCTCAAGGGGCTACATATTGTATAATTCCAAGAATATGACATGCTGGAAAAGGCAAAACTATGGTGACAGTAAAAAGACCAGTGGTTGCCAGAGGTTGGAGGGAGGAAGGGACAAATAGGTGGAGCACAGAGGACTTTTAGGGCAGTGAAACTAGTGCGTATGATACCATATCTTGTGTACATGTCATTATACATTTGTCCAAACCCAAAGAATGTACGACACCAAGAGTGAACCCTAATGTAAACTATGGACCTTGGGTTATAATGAGGTGTCAGTGCTGGTTCATCATTTGTAAAAAATATACCATTCTTGTGGGGGATGCAGATTATAGGAGTGGCTGTGCATATCTAGGGGATGAGGGTTGAGGAGAAATCTCTTCACTTCCTGCTCAATTTTGTTGTAGACCTAAAACTGCTCTGAAAAAATATGGTCTATTAAAAATGCACTGTATGATACAATAGGAGTCAATTAATAGCCATTAATATTTCATTTTTTTTTAGGAAAAGATAAAAATGATATTGTAGGCAAAACCTTGGGTTTTATTTTTTCCATCATCAGTGTCAAAGTTAGGTTCTTCCCTTAATTTAGAGATAATAAATGTAGGGTTAAGGCAGTTGACTATGCCATTCTCTTCAATATAATGAAATCATTCCTTAATATTCTAAAATAATCAGCACACAATTTAAGGAAAGCTTTCAGTAGCTCAGGCAATATGAATGTGAGACAGAGGAAGAATAGAACTTCTTTTTCTTGAGTCAGTTTGTTTGTCACTGTAAAATTTAGGTGAAGGATGCTCACTGAGTACTCTACCATTCTCAATAGAAATCACATATATTACTCTTAATCAGTATGTAGAGAGAAAACACATCTCCCAAACTATGATATTTAAATTGTTCTTTTCTTAAAATGATGCTTTTTCAGTCACCTTGGAAATATGTGCAAATGCAAATCTAAATCCCACATGCAGTAATGATTTGGTTGAAACAAATACTATTCCCTCAAGCTATGTTGGTTTGGGGGGAAAAACTACTCTTCTAATAGGAAGATTGCAATGGCTCTGCTCCTAAGGGAAAAAGAGAGAAAAAAAAAGCCATACAGATAAGATGCTCTTATTTATAACATGTAACAAGATACGTTGCAAGACACAAACATCTTTCTGATGACTTATCCTGCTGATCAGAGTACAAGAGAGTTTATTTTCATAATTACAACAGATGGAAAACAATAAAATTCTACTTTAGGCTAATGCACTCTCACCCTTATTATCTTTTTTTTTGTATGTGTGTCTCCCCTGAAGCTATTTTATAACAATATAAAAATTGCAGAAATATGGCACCGCAGAAGCCTGACCAGATTTCCTAATTATCTGTCATGACTCAAGACTGCAGTGAGAAATTAGCTCTCCTGGGAAAGAAAAAAATTGACGGAACTTAAAATAATAGAAAGAAACTTATGATGTCTCTCCTCAATAAGTTGAGAAAGAAATCTAACCATTTTTAGTAGGATTGCCTAACTAACTTTCTCATTTCATATATATATATATATATATTTCAATATATAATTTCTGCTACAAAAAGGTGCATTAGTCATATTTCTTAAAATATGACATTGTCATGGGAAGATTCATTCTTGTTTCATTAATTAAATTATATTCACCACCCAATTCCAATCCATTCTTGTTTTCTTAATTAATGTACATAACAAATACAATAAATTAATATAAAAATGGATAAGATATATGCACTTGGAGGATATATCTCTATATTTATCTGTAACAGCATCTGTATCTATATCTATATATTTATCTATAACTGTATCTACATTTATATTTATCAGCATACTCACTTCCTTTACCTCCATATTTCCCAGCCTCCCTTATACTTAGATGTACCCATTGAGTGAATTCTGGCCAATAGAATGCAGGCAGAAGTAATATGCACCTGTCCCCAAACAGCTTCCATGTGTTAATTTTTTCTCTTTTTTGTCATCCTCTGGATGAATACCAACACTCATGATGGCTAAAAAAGCCGCACTTTGAAGGTGACAAAACCTTCATCAGACTGGGTCCTTCAATGACTATGTGGATCTTAAAACTCATCACCCAATACATACCAATGATTTTACCCTTACAGGAGTAAGGAAAAGACTTCTAGTTTATTAAGCCACTGCAATTTTAAAGTTTATCTGTATTCCATTGAGGTCATCATTTATTTCACTATAAGGAACCATCTTTTGAGATTCACACGGTCTTTAGGTTGTCAAATCTTTCCTTCAATACTTGTCTTTTGTAATTCAAAGTGTCTAGAAAACCAATCTATAGGGAAGATGACAATACGCCAACTGATTTCTCCTCTTACCCTGGCTCACTGTGACAGGGTTGGATGCTAGACTTCTTGGGCAGCTAGATATCATGTTTATCACTCAACCATCAACTCCATGGTCAGAGCATGGCACCTGCTTTAGTAGCTTAAGGCAAACTACCTTAACCAAACTAAATTGCGTCAATGTGGTGAGATCATGTGTTTTGAGTACACGGACAGTCATTAGCTAAAAACATTTGACAAGTACCTGTTTCAGCAGATTAAACGGCACCTTGTTGTTTGCAAAAAAACCCAAAAACCATCTCTAATAAAAAATATGCCCTCTATCACACTAAATCACAAAGGTTTCTGTCAGAGTACATCTACCCTACCCTAAATCCACAAATTGTGCCTGAGGACTCCTAGATCCATAGATGGTTTAGGAATGAGCAGAAATATTGGGCATGGTGGTATGAGGGTTCTCCATGACCTGGGCTGATAGGGTATTTATTTTTTAAATTTTTAATAAACTTTATTTATTTATTTATTTATTTGACTTTATTTATTTTTTGGTCACGCCATGCAGCTTGCGAGATCCTAGTTCCCCCGACCAGGGATTAAGCCTGGGCTCCCAGCAGCAAAAGCCCAGAATCCTAACCACTGGCCACCAGGGAATTCCCTAATAGACTTTATTTTTTAGAGCAGTTTTAGGTTTATACAAAAATTGAGCAGAAAGCATAGTGAGTTTCCATGAACCCCTTTCCCCCATATCTCCAGTTTTCCCTATTATTAACATCTTGCGTTCCTGTGGTACATTTGTTACAATTGGTGAACCAATACTGATACATTATTATTAACTAAAGAGCATAGTTTACATTTGGGTTCACTGTGTTGTACGTTTCTGTGGGCTTTGCCAAATGTCATGGATAGCGTATCCACCATTACCGTATCTAACAGAATAGTTTCATTGCCCTAAAAATGCCCTGTGCTTCACTCATTCATCCCTAACCCCGAACTCCTAGCAAACACTGATATATTTACCTCCTGTATACTTCTGTCTTTTCCAAAATCTCATATAGTGAGAATCATAGGGTATATAGCCTTTCAGACTTCCTTCCTAATTTCATTTAGCAACATGCAATTAAGTTTCCTCCATGTCTTTTTGTGGCTTGATAGACCATTTCTTTTTTTTTTGTAACATCTTTTTTTTTTTTTTTTTCGGTACGCGGGCCCCTCACTGCTGTGGCCTCTCCCGTTTCGGATCACAGGCTCCGGACGCGCAGGCTCAGCGGCCACGGCTCACGGGCCCAGCTGCTCCGCGGCACGTGGGATCTTCCCGGACCAGGGCACGAACCTGTGTCCCCTGCATCGGCAGGCAGACTCTCAACCACTGCGCCACCAGGGAAGCCCTGTAACATCTTTATTGGAGCATAATTGCTTTACAATGGTGTGTTAGTGTCTGCTTTATAGCAAAGTGAATCAGCTATACATATACATATATCCCTATATCTTATCACTGGATGATTTTCCCTTGTAGGCATGTACTATTATTTGTTTATCCATTCACCTATTGAAGGATATCTAGACGGTTTCCAAGTTTTGGCAATTATGAAAAAAGCTGCTATAAGTATTGTGCATATTTTTCTATGGACATGTTTTCAACTCATTTGGGTAAATACTGAGGAGCACAGTTGCTGGATAGTGTGGTAAAATTATCTTAGTTTTGTAAGAAACTCTCATACAGTTTTCCATTAGTGGCTGTACCATTTGGCTTTCCTACCAGCAGTGAATGACACGGCTTCTGTTGCCCCACATTCTCACCAGCACTTGATGTTGTCAGTGCTGTGGTATCTCATTGCTTTAATTTGTAATCACTAATAACAAATGATGTTGAGCATCTTTTCATATTCTTATTTAGCATCTGTTCATCTTTATGAGTTCAGAGATTTGCCTATCTTTTATTTTAAATTTTTTAAAGATTCTTTTTTTGATGTGCACTATTTTTAAAGTCTTTATTAAATTTGTTACACTATTGCTTCTGTTTTATGTTTTGGTTTTTGGCTGCGAGGCATGTGGGATCTTAGCTCCCTGACCAGGGATTGAACCTGAACCCCCTGTAATGGAAGGCGAAGTCTCAACCACTGAACCGTCAGGGAAGTTCCTGCCCATCTTTTAATTAGGTGGTTTTCTTATTGTTGAGTTTTAAGAGCTTTGTATATTTTGAAATAAAATTCACTTATCAGATATAAGTTTTTCAAATATCTTCTCCCAGTCTGTGGCTTGTTTTTATTCTTTTCACAGTGTCTTTCACAGACCAGATGTTTTTTATCTTAATGAAGTCCAAACTATCAATTTTTTTTTCATGGAGTATGGTTTTGGTATTGTAAGGAAAAAGTCATTGCCAAATCCAAGATCATGTACATACTCTCTTTTGGTATTTATTTTTAATCTTAAAAAAAATTATACTTTTCATACCATTGGGGGGAAATAGAGCCATGAGTTTATGAGTTACCAGACTTCATGCAATTTTGATTGGTTCATCGCAGTTCTAACATATACAGTATTTCCCTACTCTGAGAAATCATGATATATTTGTGGAGAAAGGATGCATGTTTTCTCTTGCTAGCCTAAATTTGTAATCTTTTTCTGAGTCCTTAAGTTCCCAAGAGGACATTTGTACTCTTAGGAAGAAAGGGATGAGTGTGCCTTGGAACCATGACATTGGTCACTATATTCCTACGAAGTCATGGCCATTATATACCTCATTTATTGAAAGCTTCCTTTTATAGGAGGGAAACATATTCTACCTGAATCAATTATTGACACCAGCTATGAATAAACTGCTGACACTTTCCCCAAGGAATAACTCAAAGACTATCAGCTAAAGCTGAAGAAAAGCAGGGTATACTTCTTCTCCAATATGACTCAAGAGAGGAAACAGATCAAGTTAAAGAGAGTGCTAACCCCTCTAGTGACAAAGTGGATTTTTAAAGAGCAGGTATTAGCAATTGGAAATTTTCAATTCCTGACAATTTTATGTTTATCTTTGAAAGTTGTGACTATATAATATGGCATAATAAGCTTAATTTTTTTGATTGTAGCATTCTGAAAGAATACTTATTTGTCTTAAAGATGCTGTCCTTGCTCAAGACACTCTCAGAACTATTCCTTGGAATTATGCTTTTCAAGGCATTTATAAGAAGTAGAAGAAAAACAATTCAACTTGCTTTTTAATCATGTGTCAAAATAATGATTATTGGAAAACAAAGTAATTAATAAGTTGCTATTAAAAAATAAAACCAACATTTAACTCGACCTTTTCAGATTCAAAAAAGAATCAAAGAATATAAATTTACAACAGCAAGAGCGAACTGTAACGTAAACTATGGACTCTGGGTGATGATGATGTGTCCATGTGGGTTCATCAGTTGTAACAAATGTACCTTCTGGTGGTGACGTTGTAATGGGGGACACTACACACGTATGGGGGCAAGAGGCACCCATTTGGAAAATTTCTGACCTTCCACTCAATTTGGCTGTGAAATTCAAACTGTTGTAAAAAATAAGGTCAATTTTTTTTTTTAAAAAAGGACCCATGTACAACAATATGACATGATCAGTGTTTAAAGAAATTAAGTTATTGCAAATATACATAAGAAAGTACCATTAATAGGTTTATTGAGTCTTACTCCTCACCAAATGAAATGATACATGAATTTTTCCTCTTGGTTCATCATACCTAGTACCTCATTCACTTAAATTTTCCTTTTTCACTAAAACTGACAAAACACTTTCACCTCACCAGTAACTGCTGTATAGGATAACATTTCTGGGCCTTATCCCTCCCTTAAATAATTACAAACAATCCAACATTCTGTGCAGTTACTTACTTTCATTACAACACTAAGCTATTCTCTCCTGATGGAGTCATTGCTATCAGAACTCATTTCCCTGAGGTTTATTTCTTGTTTTTACTTTTTCAGCAGAGTCTTAGTCTCCCCTTCTGATTTAGATTATAAACTCAGTGGAAGGGACTGTGTCTTACCCTATATCAACTAGGTGTTCAATAAACATTATTAATTATTATTATTAAAATTCATAATGATGTCAGGCTTGGCCTAATCAATTTTAATTCAGCTTAATCTAGTTCAATTAAGTTTAATTTAGGAGGTGCTGCCCTGATATTTTTTTTTTAACCTAGATTTGCAGTTTAGCTCTGCAATAAGTTCCTCATTAATTTTTTTTTTTTTGGCCTCATACATTTCTTCTATAGGCAAGAAGTTTTCTTTATGCTATTGCTAAGATGCATTTTATCTGACAAACGCTTTTAAAATATTCTGATTTCCTTGCTCATTCAGAAATATTACCCACAGCTTTTCATGTTAAAGCTGATTTTTCTCCCAGTGAATTGAAAGAAAATAACTAAAACAAACTCACCTCTGGGAGTCACAGTGAATGTTAGGAAAGTGGGAAGAAGAGCAGGGTACGACCTAATTGTTTCTGTGCTTTTGAGAAAGCTCTCCTGTAGCATATGGTAGAAGATGGATTGAGCTGAGCAAGGGTGGAGACAAGATGCATTAGGAGACCACTGAATTTCTCCAAGTTAGTGATGATAAGGGATTTTGCTAAGCTCTGACAGTAAAGACATAGAGATTTGGGTGTAGACATTGAGAGGCGTAAGAAAAAGAGCAATTGATGATGGGCAGGAAGTGGACCTGAAGTTGAGAGAGGGGTCAAGGATGACCAAATGGCACATGGTTGTAGTAGGTGATACAAGAGGGGCAGCAAGTCTGGTGGGTGTGAGGGTGTGAGCAGTGAGTATGATCAATGCAAGCAATGAAGGTTTGCAAGAGTTGGGAGCCACCTCTCCTTAGGAAATGACAGTAGCTCTGAAAAGGCGGAGGGTGAGTAGAATACAAAATGAAGAGGGTAGAGGTTGGGAATATAGAAAATGCCAATACTTGTGGAGACAAAGAAATACAAATCAAAGAAGTATACTGAGTGGGAGCAAACAGAAAAATAGGACAATGAGGAAAACATCAGGTTAGATAAACCATCTGTTATTTCATCATCAGAGGCTCTTGAAAAGGAGAACAGCACATGATTTTGACCCTCTGGGATGTGCTCTCTCTGAAGAGCCAGCCTAACTTACATGGCACTGTAAACAGAGATAACATGCAGCTGAGGGGGGTTATTTGGCTGCTAGGCACTGATACATGTCTATAGAAGTTTGAGGGTAGTATCTTTTCTGATAACTTAGCCTGTACAGTGTTCAACGTTTAGAATATCACCTAAAGTAGCTTTCTCTGCTTCCTCATATCTGTCTGTGCTACACTGAGTATTTCATTGTTCACTCCTTCATCCGTTTCAGCCGTTGTCTTCTTCCTCTTTAGGCAAATATACAGTGATGGCTCAACTGATGAAGTGTTGAAATAAACATCTGCTCAAACACATCCTGTTGAAATACAGACTAAAGCCTCAAGCATTTTTAGCTGACAAGTTCTCTGTACATATGCAGCACTTTACACTTACCAAGAAGAATTCTATGTGCTAAAAGCAGGCAAAAATGTGATCTTTTACACTATAATGTATAAAGATTTTCCTTTGGGTCCTATAATTTCCATGATATTATAACTATGTTTAGCTATGATGTTATCATCTAAATTATAAGGCTTTTGATCTTAACATGATGGTCAAGATGAAGTTATTTTGATTTATTTTGAATATAGGAAAAAACAAAAATCTATGATTTCCAGACGTGCTAAATCTTCAGTTGGAGATGGAGTGGATGAGAAAACTCATAAAAGAAAATTTCAAACTAAGGATCCCACCAGGCTCCTCTACAACAGATATGATGAGAGGTTGCACGCAATAGTGAATAGAGAACTAGATTGGTATTAAGAGTCACCGTGCTTTTCTCCTGACTCATGTGTAAAAAGTTGAATTAATGCTCTTGACTCCACTATCAATATCTCTACAATGTGGGTGCTTGTTATAAGAGCTCTAAAAGGAAGTCACCTAGAGACACATGGGCCATAAGAGGTAGGCGACAAATCCTAGCTGCCCATCTCAAATTATAATCTTAACATGTTATGATTTTAAAGCCGTTAGTCACATGAAAATGTGTTTTGGTCAACTCTACTAAAATGCATTTAAATAGCAACTTCATAGTAAATTGAACAGTTAACTCTTTACCCTCATTCCTTACCTAGTGTCTTTCATGGTAATAACTCTTCGAATGTAATGTTTTAGCTATGAGGGAAATGATCATATTATCTAAAGCCAGGTCAAGCTTTTCTTTCCCCCCATAACGTTGTGAGAAATAACAGTGTAGATGGTCTAATCAATAGTTTCCATACTGCAACCCACAAACACTTCAGGTCCATTATTAAATACTATAAAATATAAAGCAAACAACTACAAAATCATGCCCATACATTCATTTACACTTATGTTATGAGGACATATAATGTGTGAACTTTTGAGTAAGACAAAAGCTAGGCATAGAGTTTAAAAATGGCCTTCAAACAATGGCTGGCACAGGCTTTGTGTATGGCATAAACACCTGCTGTATTGAATTGGTTGAGATCAATTGAAATCACAGAACCAAGTCCTAGTACAACAGGCAGTAGAAAGTTTGGGTTGATGAGCCCATTATACCTTTAAAGTTCAAAGGGAGATGGTGGGTGAATGCGTTAAGGTTGATTGGTGGAGCAAAGCTGCAAGTCAGTCAACAAAGAAAAAAAGAAAACTTAATAACAACTTAAAAGTTAAATCAAAGGTAATGCCTTGACCTCAGCTTACAAAAGCCGGGAAACTCAGCAATGATGTTTTTCACTTCATCCATAACACACGCTGTTCTTCTCTGGTCCCGAAAATAGCATGTGACCTATGAAGCATCCTATTAGCTGTTTCAGGAAAGCACATTTTCTTCTGAAAAGAAGTCGGTTTAAGAATCAAAGAAACAAGTACAAACACAAAGCCAACACACTGGGGTCCACGTTGGGCACCCATTCAAAATGTCATGTCATTTGAACATGTCTCCCATTTTTAATGGTGCTTCACCTGGGTCTAATCACATTCAAACCCTGCTGGGTTGCATGCCATTAGATGCTTTAAAAATGTATAGCCAAGACACAACTAAAATAAAAAGCTCACACAAGCCAGCAGCTGAAGCACAGAAAGAAAAGTCCTCTGGGATTTTATTTCATCTGGTGCAACCGACTTACAAGGTCATCTCTGACTTGTTACCCACCTGTGCTCCATTCCCCCATTGTTAAAATAAGAGTGATCATTAGAAATGATTGATGACCTTGGGCTGTCATACTTATTTTCTTTAAATTACATTTAGGAGCCTGTTTTAGGAAACCATACCAACAGCTCTTACCATCTTGTTTCCTTTCCCATTACGACATGAATGTCATTGGGAAGACATTCCCAAACATACATTTCTACCAAAACACGAGCCGTGCTACTTCTATGTTTTCCAGGAAGGCCATTGTTTGGAGAAGTTTCACATGAAAGGATGATCTAAAACTTTCTTCCCAAATATTTCAAATGGTGAATTTTCTTGTTCTGATCATTTTAGCTTTTCAGAAGGTCATATTAAATTGTATGTGCACATCAAACGATATTATGTATCTTTAGGGAGGTACGTAGGAATAACTGGTCCTTTGATTATTTTCCCCTGAAGTTTGAACATTTGCTCATGAAGTTTTTGCTGTGTTTTTTACTTTTTTATTGTTGACATTCAAATGGAATTGAACCAAGAGTTTTCTGGTCAGAAGAAGAAAAAAGATTAAACTGATAGAAGCCAAAGGAGCTTGTGAGAGTGTGTGACAATCTCCCAATGTGGCTGCTTCCCCGTCCCAGCTGTCAGAGTGATGCAATCAGAAACAAAGTGCATTTTATGATAAATGCCTTGGGATAAATGTAGCTCACAAAAGAGATTACACTTTTCCTCTCTTTGCTTCTTCAAAAAATATCTGTCTTGAATTGCCTTAATATTAGCTGGTTCTCAGAAAAGAAAACATATACACACCTATGCTCATCAAGTTTGGCTGATGTAGCTAAGAGGTGACTGCATTATGTTTTATTTTCCTAATCCCAGAACAACTACGCATTAACATGTTTTGCCCTGGATGTGACCAGAAATACGAAAGAACATATTGGAGGTGCAGGCAGCTCTTCCCAAAGTAAATTAAAATGACATAGGTTTAAAAAACACTCTTGGAGGAGGCTGCATTTCACCTGCAGAACTCGATCTGTGCCACTGACAAAATCATCAGACATCAAGAACAAAACCCTGGCCCAGTGAGCGAGCTGGAGGCTGGAGTCCAGAGGTGTTGGGCTGAGTAGGTGGGGAGGCTAAGGGGACACCGCGGATCTGTGGGCACCAGATGGGCAGCTCGGGCACTTGTGGGAGCCGATAAGAGACTGCGTGGGAGTGACAGCATTTCAGCAGATCAAAGGGGCCTCTGTGGGCATAGTAGGCTGCTGAAGGGGTGGACACTGAGATGAGCAGTGTTGGGGTCACAACAAACACAGTGAATGGACATCATTCTCCGGCCTCGGTCCAAAGTGGGAAGCCCATCAGGTGGCAACAAACGCCCCCCAATCAGACCAACAACCATTGAACAACATCTTTTCAACATCCTAAGCAGCACCTTAAAACCACAGAGTGACGTGACGTGTAATGGCAGGGCCACCTGACTGTCTTCTCCCAGCCAAAGCCTCCCTTCCCCAGGTTAATTCCAGGTTCAGGTGAGAGCCCAACAGGACTGGGCTGTTAGTTATAAAGCTATGTGAATAAACTATTGATGACTAGATATGAAGGTAAGGTGACATCTGCTTGAAGACCCAACTCAAAGAGAGCAAGGGGTGATCAGACTGTACTTTACAAACTAACATTTAGTACCATGTTTAAATATTTTTTTCCCAAATACCAGGGACTAGGGTCAGTGGTGAAGCATAAGTCCTGGCACCAAATGATCTCTAACCTTTACACAGTCCTACCTTCTCACACAGAGGTGTCCTGCCCCAAGGGCTGCTGAGCTGTTCATCACCATTCCCATCCACCTCTGCTGTCCCTTTCTGACCCTAGAATAAGTCTTCTTATTTAACTACCTCTACTGTGGCATTAGCAGTGTGAGATCGAAAGACTGAAGCACACTCCTTACATGAGCGTTTCTCACCTGGAGCAGGCATCACAATCCCCTGGAGGGTGTCTGAAAACTCAGTGCTGGGCTCCATCCACACCGTGTCTGAGTCTGTATGTCTGGGTGGGGCCAGGGCATGTGCATTTCTAACAAGTCCCAGGTAATGCTAATGCCTCTGCCTTACACGATCAGCACTCAGACTATAGTTGTCTCCTGCACTCCTCTCTCTATTAGGCAAAAATAAAATTCCAGAGCTGAGAAGATTGTAGAAAATATCTAGTTCAAATATCTCCTTTTAGAGGAAACTGAGTCCCAGACAGGTTAAAGGGTATGACCAACGCCACAACCCAGGGTGCCTGACTTCCAGTTCAGAGATGCTTTCGTGGTATTACCCTACCTCACAGCTTTTAATGTTTTCAATGAGCTTTAAAAGGGCTGCAAAGTTCTCCTTAATTTATATTGGTTGCATAGAACATTATGAGAGGCTTTAAAAAGGGAGTATGACTCCTCCATGCTAAGCACCAAATTAAGGATCAAACTCTTCTATTTATAATGATCATCTTTAGATGAATTTTTGAAAGGAAGTTCTTCACTTTTATATGAATTGGACTATTCTTGAGTATTTAGTAGAGACCAAAACCTTTGAATTTGCTGGGTCTGCTGGAATAAGGTTTACAATTTTGTTTTTTTGGTCAGCAGCCTGTATGTTCAATTTCAATATGAAAAAAAGCTAATACCTTTCTGAATAAAACTCTGAGACAACACATTTCTCTCTGCCAATGGTGAATTTCCAGTATGTTTTTGTGACATCTCTGAGTCATTCTGTGTGTGTTTGTGTGGTAGAGGTCGCCGAGGAGCCAGAGGGATGCGGCAACACTGTCTCTTTTGTGGCTTCATTTTCGTTTTACAGTTGACTACTCTTGACAGACATTATTTCAAAACTATTTCAATTTTTCCAAGATGGAACTAGTTCTTTGGTTGTATTTTCAAACAAAATTTGAACAAGACTCATGTGATAGCGGACAATGGATCACTTATAAAAATACAAACTCAAATTGCAGGGACAAACGTCTAGTGACCATCACCTACCTGAAACCAAGGTACAGGTAGGGACAGTCTCCCACGTCTTATTCCAGATGACTGAGAAGGACTTCCATGGAACTGTTCTTGGGAAGATATGAGTTTTCAAGAAAAACGTTTGAAATCATGAATTTTTGCTTGGTTTTACTGTATTGCTTTTTGTTATTCTTACTGCCAAATCCTCCAAAGATGGATCTGTCCCCATGGTAACAGAGAAATAGGACACAAACATCTTACCACTCTAAGTGAATACCTGGGACAGGAGATGTGAGAAAGGCAGGCAACAGGAATTCTTCAGAAAACACACTTCTCCTGGAACAGTGGCAGGTGTTTCTTCCAGGATCTTAAGTACTTCCTTAGAGTTGCCAATTATTTTCAGTCCATCCAAACTACCGGCATCCTCAGTTACCTGGCAGCTGTGAATAGTATTCCTGGGAGGTTACCTACAGTTACAGGGATGCAGATGCTAATTCCTGAAGCTTCAATACCTCTCTTACAAGAAAATTTTTAAAAGAAGCAGCATGAGGACTTCACATGATTTGTGATGTTACGGATTTTTAAATTTGGGCTTCTAAGAGACAAAGGGCTACAAATACTCTTCTTTACAGTGGAATCTCAGTGTGCAATTCAGTGTGAATGACCTTGACCACCAAAGACAAAAATCTATAGTCAGTTAGATTTCACATCTCTGAAATTGTCGGTGGGAACACAGCTTTGGAATAATGGAAAGCTGTGTTCCATTGATATATCATCTGGTTACAGACACCTTAGCTTATGAAAATAATATTTAAATAATCTGGGACAAATGTCCATTTTCTTTTTGAAAGATTATAAAAAGAATCGGTTCTGAGTTAGTTCTCTTTTAAAAACTAACAAAAGGAATATATCAGATGCACATTGACCCTTGTGCCAGGAAGCGTATCATTTAGTAGGAGAAACAGCCATGTAACTAACTATTAATTTAAAGTAGAGGTAATAATTAAATAAATATCCCAGTATAAATAAAGTCAAAATGCTGTGGAAGAACAAAGGTAGAAGTGAGTAAATTTACCCAGGTGCCACTGGAGGAAGGTGTCAGTAGAAGGTAGCATTTAAGCTGAATCTTTAAGGATGAAACCAACTTTGGTAGGTAAGGAGAGTTCTGGCAAAGTTTCCAAGAGCTAGGAACATGCACAGGTTTGTCTGGGAAAATGGTGAACGTAACTAGAGTGGAGAACTAGGCAGGGTGAAGAAGTGAGACTAAATGTATTGGAAAGTCCAGGTGGTACAAGACTTTGAACGCCACGTTAAAGAATCTGAAATTTATTCTTCAGGCAATTTCAACCCATTGAAGGCTTTGAGCAGAGGTGCACCTACCCTTTAGGTGATTGCGTTGGTGCTAACGAGCTGCCTGAACCCATCTCTTGCTACTTGCTCTCATTCCAATCTCCTTCCATGAGCTTCCCTGCTGTTCCACGAACCCACCAAGGCTGCTCTTACCTCTGGGCCTTTGAACTTGCTGTTCCTTCCTCCAGGAAATGTCTTTTCCCAGGTATTCACGTGGCCCGCTCCTAACCCCGTCCTATCCTTCATTTCTCTGTGCAAATGCCGTTTTGGTGATCAGGCCTCCCTTCCTGACTGTAACAGTGTGCCCCCCTGCCACCCCTCTGAATTCTCACCTTTCCTTTTTGCTACATTTTTTTTTTTTCTATCGGGCATGTCACCGTCTAGCATACATTATATAACACCTCCCTACTCTACTCAACAAGAGGACAAGGATTTTTGTTTTGCTTCCTTCTTTGTTTACCGCCTAGCACACGGCTTGGAGCACACTTGAGGCTCAACAAATTCTTGTTAAGTGAATGGAAACAAGATAGAGAAGGAGCATGGCTTAGTCAGCTCTGGCTGCCATAACAAATACTAGACTGAGCAGCTGAAAAAACAGAAATGTATTTCCTCATAGTTCTGGAGGCTGGAATCTGAGCTGTGCGTGCCAGCAACCACAGGCTCTGGTGAGAGCTCTCTGCCTGGCTTGCAGATGGCTGTCCTCTTGCAGCATCCTCAGGGGACACAGAGACTGGGGGGAGAGAGAAGCTCTCTCACATCTCCTTCTAAAAGAACTCTAATCCCACTCGCATGACCTCATGTGAAGTTACTTCCCAAGGCCTCTCCTCCAAATACCATCACCTGGGGGTTAGGACTTCAGTGTATGAATTTGGTGGGGACACAAACATTCATTCCACAACAGAGCAATTAGAGAACAAAGAGGGGAAATGAATGGGATGCTCTCTGATTTCAAGGGAGGAAATACTTCTGGGCAGCAATTAGCAGCCCACCCCCACCCTCAGCCCCTAGCTGTCTGGCAACTGACAGCCCCAGAGGAAAACTGGGAATGACTATAACACAGGGATGACTGTAACAGGTCAGAAATTAAAATGCCTTTTTTTTTTTTTTTGCAGTACGCAGGCCTCTCATTGTTGTGGCCTCTCCCGTTGTGGAGCACAGGCTCCGGATGCGCAGGCTCAGTGGCCATGACTCATGGGCCCAGCCGCTCCGCGGCATGTGGGATCTTCCCAGACCAGGGCACGAACCCGTGTCGCCTGCATCGGCAGGCAGACTCTCAACCACTGCACCACCAGGGAAGCCCCTAAAATGCCTTTTAGATGGAGTAAAACTGGGAATGTAATGAAAGAGGTACAGAGGGCCAACAGGAAATAAATAGAGGTAACGGAGACAAAATCCCTACACTGTTCAAACACCACTACTTTGGAAGGATGAGAGACAGTGAGATAAGGGAGACAAGAAACTTTGTGCAAGAATGCACTGCTGGAAGGCCTGGCCAAGCTTCCTTCACCACCATGCACTAGATAGAGAGCACAGCCATCAGCATGATTCCTAGTGAGGGAGGTGACATTGCAGGCAGGGGGTCTGTAGGATGTCCCTCAGGACTAGGTGAGAATTTGGCACAAAGGTCAGAAAGGAGAGTACAGACTAGAGAGAATTCTTTTTTCTGGGGATAGTCTACTTTGAACAAAAACTAGTCCAGCTGCGCTTCCCACTACATGGAAAAATAGTAAATACCTATAAAACTATACAACTTTTATAAGTATAAAAATGTAACTGGGTCAAAACAAAGGGGCCATCTTTCTAAACAAGAGGAATTCAGCTCTCTGAGACACACCAGATAGGGCAGAAAATATAGATTAATTCAGAGGAGAGTTCTAAAGAAACTTGAGAAAATACATCAATCCAACTGCTTCGTCATCTTAAAGAAAAAGAAATTAAGATTTGTAAGAGAAGAGAAACAGGACTGCCAAATTGTAAAATGGGAAGGATACTACCACAGACAAAAGATCGAGGGAGGAAATGATTATTGATGTAGATGATACCAAGAACTCACAGGAAAAAGATAAAATGTGAGAGACATGGGAAATAAAGCAGATCCAATTTATATATAAAAGAATTTATGGAGTTATAAAAATGTTATTTTAAAAGGAATGGAAGGTATACAATAAATAACTAAAGGGATGCATGTGCATACACAGTAGAGACACGAATTATATGTGGGTCATAGTGTACCACAACGCATACCCCAACACCCTTCCCTGCCCAGCACCCCAACTGCCACCATCTTGCCCTTTGACCTCCTCTTTCTTTGGAGACTTGCTCCTAGCCACTCATCTCAGAGTCTCTGACTCCTCATTCCTTCTCCTCCAGGAACTGTATTTTATCTCACGGGATGTTCAAATGTGCACAGCCTCACTGATGAAATAAGACAGAAGATGTGCAATGTTTTATTACCCTAGATTTATTATTTACATGTTAAACTAAAAATTAAGACCTGTAGGTGTGCTTATTTTATATTTTTATATATATATATATATATATATATATATATATATATATACATATACATATATATATATATAAAACCAATGCTACCTTTCATTCAGTGTTTTGAAAAGTGACCTTGACTTTAAATAGAACTAGAAACTGCTCTTTGTCTAATGAAAATGACTCTGGGGCACTAATGAGACTCCATGTCCTTCAGCCTGTGGGACAATGATCTGGGAGGCTTGATCACTGTGTTCAAACTATTTTTGGATTTAGTCACTTTTATTTTCTCTCCTAAGTTTCACTTTTCACCACCTGTCTGACTTAAGTAACTTTTAGACTTTGAAAAATGATATTGTGATCCTTGGATTAGAGACTACGACAGAAACAAGAAAAAGTGGTAATTCTCAAATTAATAAAGAAGGTCATATTTCAGGGCCATCCTGGACTTTGAGTACAGATGTCGACTTGACCTCTGACAGTCAGCGATGGGCCCTCGCCCAGCTCTGGGAAGAAGCTCTGTAGAACCCAGCTGCTGCCTATCCCTGTGATGACGCCAGAATGCTTTGGAGCCACAGAAGCCATCACGTCATTTGCATTCCTTGTTTCTCAAATGACTTGTATAGTTTATATTTATGGATCCTGTTATAATGGTACTAAATCTCTGATAAAACAAAACCACTATAGACAAGAGAAAACGTTCAAATGTACACCTAAGTGCAAGATGTGTGAAGGACCATCACGCTCCCTGGAAGAGCTCACCCAGCCCAGCCCAGCCCAACATCTCGAGGCTAACTGGGCCCAGCACAGCTGTCTTCTGTCAAACTGAAATGCAACATTCCACTCTACCTGGAGCATGGGCAATCTTCTGTAAACTGCAAAGGGATTCCCATGGGCACCCTAACAGTCACTTCTTTGTTAAGAGAGATTCTTGTTGAGATAAGAATTTATCTATTTATATTTGCTCCAACATTCAGTGATCAGCTATTTATGGAATTTTAGTATAATATTCTTTGGTTTTGTTATTCTCATATTTTCCCTTTTTATCCTGCAGAAGAGGAGTGGATTAATACAGTGAACTTTTCTTAAGACCCCCCAAGCTGCATCTGTCAAAGGGAAAGTCAAAAGGAAGTCTCCATCCAGCGAATGTTAAGTCTTGACAGTCTATTACATAGTAAGTGATATATACAGGGTCATGGAATAGGGGAAGTATTCAATGCATGGGACCAGAGGAATCATACTGATCCAGTGTCCTTCTATCTGGTTTTACTAAAAAGGACATAAATGTGGTTAATATTTGCTTTTTCCTTTGGACTTCATTTTAGCATTATCATTGATAAGTAATACATATTGTATTTCCATACATAATCCCTTTAGGTCTCTGTAATAGTCACGGGCATTAATCACTTATAACTACAGTGATTTCTTCTTAAATTAATAAACCAATTTAAAGTACTCTTTTATCCAAACAAAAAACTTAAGAATTGCCCTCTCCCCTCCCCCCCCAAAAGATGATGAAGACAAAAACAAGAATAGAAGGAACTAAACATAAAAGTCTCTCTGATTTTTACCTAGGGTCCTATATCTTTTGACTTCTGATTTCCTGGAAAACACAGGTGAAATCAAACAGCTGTTTGGAGTGAATCCTTTTAACATTTTCTAAACTTTGTTCTTTAGAATGAAAATGCATCTTGAAACATTATGTATTGTGAAAAAGAATGTTTCATGTCCCAATACATTTTGGAAATGTTTTATGCTATACCTCCTCTTGGAGGGAGAGTGTATTAAAAGCTCTGAGAAGTCCTAAAGAAATATGCTTTTGTTTGTGTAACCCAGAGTTACCGACTTGTATTTTACCATGGAAATACCCTCCCTCTTCACAATCAAGGTCTGGATTACATGAATGAGTACAAATCCAACTGAAAGAGGTAACTTAACAAATTCCTTTAAACTGTTGCTTATGATTTCTACATGCAATAAAATTGCCAACTGGATGAAAGTAAAACAACCACACATGACCAACTCCCTTAAAGTAGGAATACTCCTTATCTGCTTATTTACGTCAAACTCAGGGCTGAAGTGATGATTTCACAACAGTAAATTTTTCTGCTGCAGTGCTGATAAAGTTTAAAGATAAGCCTTTTTCCCTAATAGCATCTCTAGTGGTATTTTTATTTTCCCTGTGCTTCCCTGGTTCCCAGAATACGACCTTTGTCTATTTCTGTCTTTTGATGATTATGGGCATAAAGAGACTTAGATAAGGAGGGGAAAAGATAATTGCCCTGGGCCAAACAAATAAGGAGTGACTAAGTGTATAGAGAAGATTATACATCTTGAAATCTAGTTTCCCCTGGAGCAATCATGACTGCTGCCATGTCCACCCCATGAGGTAAGGGAGCTCACTTATTTCTGAAACTAGTTAATAACAAAACAAAGCTCAAAGAAAAAAAAAAATTAAATAACATACAAAACCCTACCCCATCCACCTTATTCTTTTCCTGGCTAAATACATTTGACACTACCAATTTGCACTCATTATATTTGATTTTTACACCTATGCCCAATCATCCAAATGTAACCTACTTAAGAACTTTGCCTACAGCAAAACAGTTAGATTTCATGCCCACAGCATCACTGTAGCCAGGGGTGACTTGGGTTCTGATAATGTCAACATACTTAAAATAGCATCCACTGTATTATAGGCAAGTCCAAATACCACACAGACAAAATACAGAAGAGAGAAATAACTTGAAAATGGTTGATAGTTTTTGCTTATTTCTTTGTTTGTTCACATATGTTAATGTTTTGTTTTGTTTTGATGGTAAGACTGTGTTGGAACGAGAAGTCTATACTTTTCAGAGATCAGCACTTGAGGAGACTGGATATTGGGGGATGCGTTTTGCTCCCTTGTGAAGAAAATTGAATATTTTCAACTTCCTTTGCTTAACCAATATTTATCTGGCACATAGTTTGTTGTTGTTTTTTTTTAAAATTAGTGTAAATAAGCTGGCAAATACCCTATGAGGTGCAGCCCAAGCAAAAGCTGGAGACCCTTCACATTAAATATTATGGAGGGTGTGGAATGAGACAGGTTGGCCACAAGAGGTGGGAGGCATTAGGATAGTAGAATTCACTTCCTCTGAAGCAAAGCAATATATATTTCGGGGAGCTGACATCTAGTATGTATTTGCCTCGAAGCTTCCCAATCTCTCCTCTTACTCCTGATCTATTGATACACTGGAAGCATGTCTTCTCAGGAAATAGTGATTACACGTTTCCTACATTCCTGATCCAATCCCATGCAGGAGTGGCTCTTGGCTGGTTTATCAATGGTCATTTGTTTACAAGGACTACTGTCCTTGTAGCCCACACCTCTCAGGCAAAATTTTTTCTTGTTTTGTTGGGTTTTGCTTCTTTGGGGCTGGGTCTTCAGGAGCTCTTTCCTGGGTTTTCTGACTTACTACTAGCTAAATCTGTAGACTTAGTCTAGGGAGAGTTGAAGACCTTCAGTAGACAAACACAAACACTTTTATTCAGCCATGGCAGCAGGAGGCTTACAAGTCACCTTGAACTTTAAGACTCCAGCCCAGCCTCCAAGTCCAGGAAAGCCAAGAAAAACAAAAACAAAATAAAATAAATAAAAACAAAAAAAACAATAAACCTGAATACTTGAATTCACCGGCATAGTGTCTGGCATTGAGTAAAGATCTGTGAACAAAAGGAAAATGCACAGACCAATTTTAGAGCTGCTCCAAATCCTTCCAAACAGTTTCCTTAAGAAAACAGAAGTGGCACTCACATAAATACATGCACAAATTGAGTCACTTTGATTCATCATAGTGAAGTAAAAAGGCCCTCCCAGACGATTTCCAATAAAGAGAATGACATTTATTTTGATGGGTTATTTTTTAAACACCTCTTCCCTTTTAAAGAAATAACCCTATTTAGTCGCAAACTGTATGAAATTAATTAGCTACCCCTTAGGTAGCATTCTGCTTGTTTATTTATAGATCTCCCACATAGTGATCCATGTCTTAAATAGTTTACTCTCTGGGTAAGTTCCAGGATTGTTACCATGGCTATACTTTTATATCATTTAAGGAGAGGAGAACAAGAAAAGGTCTGAAAAGTGAAATTCTAAATTATACCATGTGTTGAGGAGAAAGAAATCAACTAGTAGTTTCCAAAGCAGTGAAATGAGAATGATCTTAAGAATGGCAGCGTAAGGGGCTTCCCTAGCGGTCCAGTGGTTAAGACTGGCGCTTCCACTGCAGGGGACGTGAGTTCCATCCCTAGTCGGGGAACTAAGATCCCGCGTGCTGGCGGGGCAGCCAAAAAAAAACATTTCCTGAAGAATGGCAGCGTAAAGCTCTGGATTGGTTTCCAAGGTCTTCTGGTTGGAATCTTTAGAAGTAGCAAGGGGGAAGTGAAAAACAGTTGATTAAAAGGAAGGAACAAGAGCCCAGTCCCCCACGTGGCTGGGTCAGTAAATATGTAGGAGCATCAGACTGAAGTGAATACCCATGGCTTTTGTACGTAGTCAATTGTGAATCCCCAGCGCCTGAAACTTGGAAGTGAGGAGGAAAACAAACACTCGTGAAATGCCCAAGTCAGTCCTTAAATGCCATGACTGTCCTTGGAGTTGCTCATGAACACTTCTAGGAAGATAAGGCCTTCATTCAAAAGAGCATTACTATATAATGGAGTCTAGTCAATTCTCGGCAGCAGCGTAAAGAACACAATATTAGCGCCATATCATTTTTTCCCATATTGTCTATGAAATATATGAAGTGGAAATTGTAAGGCCAACTGGCCCGAGGCAGGAGAACACAATCAGATTCACAGTTTGCATCAGAACGAAATTCTCCGGACCACCCAGTTCCAGGAACTGACCTGGGGACTTTGAAACCAGCCCAGCCTTCCCGCCTTTCGAGGGGCGGGACTAACGGTCCCCCAGGATACCCGAAAAGACCACCAAATAAGGAATACCTTGCACCCTCCCAGATTCACCACACCCCTTTCCCTTCTTCCCCTATAAAATCTTGCCCAACCCTCGCCCGGGCGCGACTTCTCTGGCCCCCTTTCTCTCGGACCAGTGAACCTCGCCCAGGAGCGCTCCCTAATAAAGCTCACTTGAAGCTTTCCTCTGTTTCGCGGTGCTGTTTGTTAAGATCCGACCTTACAGAAATGGCTTCTTTCAACACCAGAGACCGTGTGGGAAATGACCTGTTCAGCAGATGAGTTGACAGGCATAGTGGGGAATTTCATTACACCTTAGAATTTGAGTGGCACGAACAGCTCACTCTGGGCCCTCCCTAACCTCTGGCAAGCGCTTGGAATTGAATCTGTAAATGTTAATCAATATTTCAGGCCTATTAAGTAAAGAAAGGCATTGTGAAAATCACAGGACTAATGGCCAGTCGGGCTCTGTGAAGGTCTGTTCAGCTGTCAAAAGCATAATATCCAGCAATGGAGAATATACTTTAAAAAAATTCTTTCAAATTTATATAAAACTCAATGTCTTTGTTCTACCACAATACATATAATATCACTACCTCAGAATATTCAAACATCTTAAACAGGAGTATACGTATCTTTCCAAAAACAGTGGGAACTAACATCTTTTAAGCATAAAATACCGTCTAGAGGTAATCTTTGAATCATTTAAAATGTTAGGAAAGAATCCATATTATACTATTCATATACCAACTCCCCCCAGAAACAACAACATCCAGGCATATGTGAGAGCTAAATGTAAAACACAAAAGCATAGAAGCATTAAAAGAAAATACATCCCTGGAGCTGGGGATGCTTTCTTAAGGAAGATACAAAATTGAATCTATGAAGGAAGGAAAAAAAAAAATCTGAATAAATAAAAATCAGAAAGAAGCTGTCATAAAACTAAAATCATGCATTATTATGGAATAAAACATTTACAAATTTTGGGTACAAAGTATACCCAAAGATATGTAAGCAGTTCTAATAAATTAAAATTAAAATAAATAAAACTACCTGTAAATTTTTTAAAAAGGCAAAGAAGCAATTAATATAATATAGAGAAATGAATTAAAATATACATATAAGAAATTATTTCCTCATAAGTAATCAAAAATTTATTTCAACAAACATCACTTATATTAATTAAAAGAATTGATAATATCCATTATTGGCAAGGATATGAAGAAATAAACACTCATAACTATTGATGCAAATGTAATTGACATTGAACTGGAGGACCATCAGACTTCAAAATGCCCATGCTTTTCCTATTAATAATTTCACTACTGGGAATCAATTTTACAGACAAATGCACACATGTGAACAAAATTCGAGCATTAGAGAAATATTTATTGAATGAAAGCTATGGGCTAGGCATGTTTCTAGAGGAAATAGACACAGAAGAGATATAGCAGAAGTAAATCAGACATAAATCTCTGTCCCTGCCTAGATGGAACAGGCAATAAACAAGGCAAATAAGACAGACATATATATATCCGATTTATAAAGTAGTGAGTGTTCAGGAGAAAAATAAGGATGCAGGGATTGAGGTCACAAATGATTGGGGACATGTGTTGCAGTTTTAGAGAAGATGGCCAAGGAAGGCCTCACCTTGACACCATTTGAGAAAAGCTTCCGGAGGAAGAGAAAAAAAAAAGCCATGTACATATCAGATGACTGAGCATACCAGACAGAAAGCCTTACGGGTAAAGATGCTGAGGATGGAACATGCCTGCAGTGATGACTGAACATCAAAAACACCACTGCAGCTGAGTGAGGAGAAGGAAAGAAGGAGAGGAGGTCAGAGAGGCAATGCAAGTCCAGACAGTGCAGGGGCTGCCAGCCATCATCTCAGTGATGCAGGAAGTCTGTGCTCAGATAAGGCCCTTGCAGGGTCACCTGACTACTGCATTACAGAGGCCTGGGGGTCAAGGGCAGACTCGGGGAGCCTAGTCAGGAAGAGTGTACAGCATCTTTGCATATCTAATGCAACACTGTAGCAGAGAAAGGAAAAAAAAAACATCTAAACCCATCAGTACTGTCTTACAGATTTAGCTGAATTACAATTCTATAGAATATTATGTAGCCATTAAAAAGAATGAGGTAGGACTTCCCTGGTGGCGCAGTGGTTGAGAGTCCGCCTGCCGACGCAGGGGACACGGGTTCGTGCCCCGGTCCGGGAAGATCCCACATGCCGCGGAGCGGCTGGGCCCGTAAGCCATGGCCACTGAGCCTGCGCGTCCGGAGCCTGTGCTCCGCAACGGGAGAGGCCACAACAGCGAGAGGCCCACGTACAACAAAAAAAAAAAAAAAAAAAAAAAAGAATGGTAACTCACAAACTAAATCCCCAAGACATATTATTATTTTTTTTATTGGTAAGCGGGCCTCTCACTGTTGTGGCCTCTCCCGTTGCAGAGCACAGTCTTTGGATGCGCAGGCTCAGCGGCCATGGCTCACGGGCCCAGCTGCTCCGCGGCATGTGGGATCTTCCCGGACCGGGGCACGAACCCGTGTCCCCTGCGTCGGCAGGCGGACTCTCAACCACTGCGCCACCAGGGAAGCCCCCCCAAGACATATTATTGAACAAAAAAATATATTCACATTGATCTCATTCATGTAAAACAAAACAAAACAAAACCTCAATTAGTCATGAAGAACTTTCCAGTTACATATACAACCAAAGGGGGGGGTGGTGGGGGGTGAGTGGGTGAGAGAATGGCCTTTTACATTCCACTCTATGCACAATCATAATCATTGCATCTTATACGAGCATTTATTATTATTATATAAAATATCATACCTTTTGAAGAGAATAGAGGAAATCGTGAATGCAACATGTCTTTCCAAGTGTGACTGCTACAAATATGCCATTTACATTGTACCCTTGAAATGATAATCTCTTTATTTGTCCCATGACAGGGGAAATACTCTTAAAAACATGTTCTCTTTTTTGTTATGATTTGGCTACTAAAAAAAGGTAAGCTAAAGGAGACATGTGATCTCTAAAAGGACCAAGATTCTAAATATAATCAATTTTGGATACCCTTGTATATATTCTAAATTGCTAATAGATAACCAGAACAGAAAGAGAATATTCCAGGCAGCATGCTTCTTTAAACAGACGGGCAACTACAATCTAGGTCAACTTTCTAGGTGTGTTTTTTTTTTGAAGGGAAGTAATTTCAGTACTTCAATTGGGCTAAGAGAAGAAAAAGATTGTGAAGGAATATAAAGGCGGTACATTAAGAGTCAACTTTTCTTTAGTGGGAACTTCCAAAAGCATAAGTACATTCTCCACTTGAACACAGAAAAATCCAAAGTGACAATTCAGCTCAGCATTTGTCATCATCTTTTAGACATTTCAAATAGAAGTTCAAAAATACGTAGTATTTGAATACTGGTTAAGCATTCATGGGAAAAAAATATATATAAGTAAGATTTCTGTCTCATACTTTGGAAGAATAAATACAAGTTGGATTCAAAAGACAAAAATAAAGTATTAAAATTATTAGGATAAGATATATGTGAATATTTGTATAATTTCTATGTAGGAAAAATGTTTCTTAGCTTGGCACCAAAATCAGAGACTAAAAAGGACAGAATGGATAGTCTTGGTTAAATGACATTTTAGGATTCACACAATATAAACAATACATGACAAAAAGTTTTAAAAAAGTAATATGAATAAATATAAACAAGTGGTTTTATATATAATGTGTTGTCACAAAACAATAAGAAAACATGAGTGCTCCAATAGAAAAAATACACAAAGGACATTATCAGGCAGCTTATACCCCAAAAAAGTAATGCAAATGGGTAATGATATATTAAAAAGATTCAACTAAATGAGTAATAAAATGCAATTTCAATCAAGGTACCTTTTTGCATCATCAGAATTAATATGTGCGTGTGTGTGAGAGGAACAGAGAGAGAGCGACAGAGGGAGAGACAGAGAGAGAAAGAGAGAGAGAGAGAGATACAGAATGTAAAATTTCACGGGGTCCATGGTCCTTAACTCTCCCTCTAAATGGGATCAACATGCTTACTCCTCCAAAATGAATGAATGAATGAACAAATGAATGAATGAATCTCCCTCTCCTGCTACTACCCTATTCTATTTTCTCCATCATTTGATATATTTCTTGAAAAGTCTTCATCTTACTGGACATTTTTCTTCCCTTGAATTTCCAGGCACCACACACTCCTGTTTTTTTTTTTCTCCACATCTCTGGCAACGTGCCCTCTCTCCTTTGCTGGCTTGTCACTGTTATGTGGCTGCTAAATGTGGGAATTCATCTAGACTCAATCCTGAGTCCTTTTTATCTTCGTCCTTTAAATTCTCTCTCTAGGCCAACTCAGTTTCATGGCAACCAAATTCCAGGTGACTCCTGAATATACACATTCACTCTCCAAACACGCAGAGCGCTCAGCTTGTAAATCAAAACTGCATGCTTAATATCTGTATCTGAACCTCTCAAAGACATTGCAACGCCACTAGATCAAAACTAAATTCCACTATTATCTATTTCAGTGCGTGACAGCCGCAACCATCCAGTTATGAGAGCCAGAGATACAGGAGTCATCCTTTTTTCCTGTCTTCTCTAAACATCCATATCCAATCCATCACAAAGTCCTGTGGTTAAAGGATGAGTCACAAAAACTTCTCTAATATGTACCTTTCTATCTTCCTCACTACGACTATAGTCCAAGTTACCATCAGCCCTTAACCCAGAGTGTTACAGTAGCCTCCTGATTTCTAGTACTGTCATTCATGTGCCATGCTAGTACTGGAATGAAGTGGAATGATACCACATCATATCAGCTAAAAGCACTTTAGTACTTCCCACCGCTTTTAAAAATTTATTTATTTATCTATCTATTTATTTATGGCCGTGATGTGCAGCATGCAGGATCTTAGTTCCTTAATCAGGGATCGAACCTGTGCTCCCCGCATTGGGAGCAGGGAGTCTTAACCACTGGACCACCAGGGAAGTCCCCTTCCCACTGCTTTTAGAATGAAGAACTGATTTCTGAACATACCCGCTAAAGCTTTAAGTGGTGTTCTTCCTATTAAACCTCATGCCACAACATGTTTCCTCTAGATCAGTGGTTCCCTAAGTATGATTTCTAGACCAGCAGCATAGGCATCACTAGGGAACTTGTTAGAAATGCAAATTATCAAGCCACACCTTGAACCTACTGAATCAGAACCTCTGGTGGAAGACCCACAGTGTGTGTTTAACCAAGCCCTCCAAGAAATTCTGATGCATGATAGTTTGACAACCACTACTTCAGATGCCTGTGTTCCACCCACAGTGACCTTTTCTGCTCCTGGAATTGGCCATGTTCCCTCGTACCCCCATTTTTCACATGTTCTTTCCACTGTCTGACATTCTTTTTTCTCTGCCCTTTTCAATAGCTATCTCCTGTTCTTCTTCCAGATCACAGTACACTTGTCCTTCTCCACCAGTCAAATGCCCCTTTTGTACTCTTTCATAGCATGTCTCTTTTTCATGACATTCATGACAATTTTAATGTTAGGTATATTTTTAGGTGATTGTGTGATTATTTTCTGCCTCTCCCAATAAAATGTTACCTGGCGATGGCCAGAGAGTGTCTGCTAATGCTCACCATTGTACCCAAAGCATTTTCTACATGGCTTGGCACAAACTTAAATATTAACAAATTTTTTAATGATTGACATGCCTATGGACTTAAATGTTCTTGGTATTATTCTCCAGGTGACTGGATTATTATCTTCTTTATACTTTTCTGTATTTATGTTAAGTGAGCATAAATATGTTTTATAAACAAGAAACAGACATATTCAAAGGGAAAAAAGAAAACAGAACATTATAGCTATATGCTAAATGTTCATAAAATTTAGACCCTCAGTTAATTTCTAGTTATAAAGAGAATGCCCATTTTTAACAGGAAATTTTCCTCACTGTGATGGTTAATGTTATGTGTCAACTTGACTGGGTCATGGGATGCCCGGATATCGGGTTAAACATTATTTCTGCATGTGTTTGTGAGGGTGACTTCAGAAGAGATGAGCATTTGAATTGTTGAACTGAGTAAAGCAGAGGATCCTCCCCAGTGTGGGTGGACATCATCCTATTTGCAGCTGAGGGCTCGAGTAGAGCAGAAAGGCCAGGAAGGCTGAATTCACTCTTTGCCTAACTACTGACTGAGATATCCATCTTCTCCTGCCCTCAGCACCGTGAGCTTTCCTGCCTCCACCTGCAGACAGCAGACTGTGGAATCTCTCATTCTCTAGAATCATGTGAGCCAGTTCCTTATAATAAACCTCATTCTACAGTATAGATATCCTATTGGTTTCTTTGGAGAACCCTAACTCACCCACAGTTTGAATTTAATTTTCATGAAATGACTGTCAGCTACATATTTTTCAGTTGAATCTATTGTCTTCCCAGTGGCCACTAAAAGTTAAATGATTTAATAATACTTTGTAAAACTTTATTTTTATATTTATATATACACATACGTATATAATTAAGAATATATAATTAGGATCATATATTAAGTATGCAAAATGATATACATGTGTATATATAATTAAGGATATACATATTATATATTACACACACACACGCACACACACACACACACACGCGCACACACACACACACACACACACACACACACACACACACACACACACTGCTATAACAGCACCAAAATAAAAGAACAAATTGTTACCAGCACCCGAGAAGATCCCTTCATGCTACTTCCAGTCATTACCCACGGAGGATAACCACTATCCCTGATTTTTAACAGTGTAAATTGATTTTTCCTATTTTTGTATACTTTATATAAATGCAACCAAACATTATATGCCCTTTAGTGTCAAGTTTAAACAGATGTTTGTTAGAATCATTCATATTGTTGCATGCAATTGTAGGCCATTCACTCTCAATGCCAAATAATACTCCATTGTGTGAATGAACAGGATTTGTTTATCGATTCTACTGTTGTTGGGTATTTTGGGAGCTTCCAGTTAGGACCTATTAAAACTGGTGTCTCGGGACTTCCCTGGTGGCGCAGTGGTTGAGAGTCTGCCTACCGATGCAGGGGACACGGGTTCATGCCCCGGTCCAGGAAGATCCCACATGCCGTGGAGCGGCTGGGCCCGTGAGCCATGGCCGCTGACAGGCCTGCGCGTCCGGAGCCTGTGCTCCGCAAGGCGAGGGGCCGTAACAGTGAGAGGCCCGCATACTGCAAAAAATAAAAAACAAACAAACAAAAAAAAAACTGCTGTCTCCTTGAACATTCTACACATGTTTTGATGAACATTTGCACTTATTTCTGTTGTGTGTATCTCTAGGATTCGAACTACAGAGTCATAGCATATACATATTCTAGTAGACCCCATCAAACAGTGTGGCAAAACAATTGTACCAATTTACACTATAGACTCACCAGCAATTTGAGTCCTGGCTACTCTACATCTTTGCCAACATTTGTATTTTCCAATTTTTAAATTTTGGCCACTGTTACAGTTAGTGGTACTATACTTCTGGTGTTTTTCTGATGGGTGATAAAGCCATGTATCTTTTCAACATTTAATAGGATTTTAAATACTGAACTTAGCTTTCCAAGGTCTAAATTTATAAGTGCAAACAATGAACTTAATACAAATAATACAAATTCCTTAAATCAGTTATAAAAAAAGTACTAATTCCTTAAATGTGTATATAGAGAAAATATTGCTAATCTGAATATCTGCATATATGCATGTATACATACAAGCGCGCACACACACACACACATTTGCTGGCATTTGAAAAATATCTTAAAATAGTCTGTTTTTTAAACCAAAACCCCTTATGGTTCACCATTTCATTATTTCCAATAGTGTCAGGAGAGTATAATTATTTCCAACACTGAAATTCTCAATAACTTTGTCAATGACACTATCAGAAAAGACAGCATCTATTCATTTGAAAAATTCCCATAGAAAAGGAAAATCACTGCTGTCTTCTTGCTATAATTCTGGGAAGTCTGAGGTAGAGATTTCCTCTCATTTAGCCTTTTTTTAGACACCTCATCTTTTACGGCCCCTAGGCAAACTCCAAGATTACTTTTTTATTAGGCTACTGGAATTAAACTAATATTATAGGTTGGAATCATCTTCAAAATTATAATGGACACTAGTAAACCAAGGAGTACTGGATATTGAGAAAAACCAGGGCAGAACTATGTTTATATGACCCTAGGAACATCAGATTGGGGCTTAAGTTCATTCAGACTGGTTTCTTGGTTATCATTAAAATCTGTGCTTGGAGAATTACTATATAGATGGGCTAGTTTTTCTAATCTCTCCATGAGAAAATCAGAGCTTTCAGTATTCTACTTATTAAACTCAGAGCTGCAAATCTGCTTGGAAATTTTTTTCCAACTGTACTGCCTTAAAGAATTCAGTCTCCATTACCACCATTGCAGTCGGAGCCCTTACTGTTACCTGGAAAAGATGCAGGAGCTTTCTAATAGGTCTCCTTACTTCTGGTCACTCACGAGTCACATTTGCCCTACACATGTCTGCAAGATTAATTTTCTAGATCCACAATCCCTGTTTACGCTCTTCGAGGAATTTTCCATATATTGCAGAATCAATATCTGTTCCTCAGTCTAGTCTCCAAATATGACATCAATTGACTTTTCACTAATACTGTCAATTTTTCATTTTCTATTGGAAGATACTCTCAACGTCCCTCTGATGGTCAAGTTGAATCTTCCTTTAAGGACAATCTCTAATGTCATGTGTTCTAATAAACCTTACTGGACTCTTCCAAATGATTATACCTCACAATTTAAGTGGTATTGTGTATATTCCTCATGAAATTTATCATAATTAACTTAATGTCATGGTTATTTTCTAGAATCTTCAAGTTTCCTTAAAGCTCATGTATTCCAACCACGTTTTTATTGGTTCAATGCATTCTAATAATCTATAAAATCCTCATCAAGAGTCTAGTACATTTCAAGATATATCACTATCATAGGCTTCCTATTCATTCTCAATATAAATACCTTAGTTCGTATTCTTGTTACTGATTAAAATATTGGTTTTAATATTTGTACATACAAAGGAATATATGGAAGTCATAAAAGCATAGCAATAAAATGGGCACCTATGAACTTAACACACAGTTTAAAAATTAGAGTATTATCAGTATCTTTCTTTTCCTACGTGATTCTCTCATCTTATAACCTGCTTTTCTTCCAGAGGTAAACAATATCCTGGCTTTTGTAAAAAAGTCATTCTTTTGTTCCTATTTTCAATTTCTTAATCATGAATCTATGCTTAAATAATATGATATTTAGTCTTGACACTTTTTGAGCTTAATGAAAATGGAATCAAACTTTATAAATCCTTCTGCAAAATGCATGGACCACTTCTGGTTCATTGTTTCATTATTCCACTCTTGTTTGGACTTTGGGGTCATTCCTAGTTTTCTGAAACTATGATTGATGCTGGTATGAGCATTCATTCATGGATGTCTCTTGATGTACACACATAAAATTAATTCTAGGATGTACATCTACACATAAGAGTGGAATTACTGAGTTAGGGAGTAGTGAGTGTCCAAATTTAGAGGATATGCTAAATTGTTTTCACAAGTGGCTGTACCAAGTTTATTCTTGACCTGCTGTGTATATGAGTTCACACTGAACCCATGCCCTCTCTAAAATATGATATTATTAAATGTTTTACTTTTTGCCAATTTAGTGGTATGTCTTTGTGGTTTGTATTTGCTTTTACCAGATTGCTTCAAATATCGCTTCGACTTTATTTTGTCTCTGTTATCTTTCTGACATCTATTATATGTTTGTTTATTGCTGTCTTTAGACCTAGAACAGCAGGATTTATGATCTAAGTCTCATGCCTCAGGGAGCCCTGGGCTTTGGAATATCTTTCTTAAAATTTTCTAAATCCTTTCTGGCAGTGCTAACTGGGCAGAATGCCCTAAGCCTGGACTGGGACCTGCATGGACCCTGGACCTTGTTTCTTCCATTTGAAGCCCTCTCTGACCCTTTACACCACAGATGGGTCAATCAGATCCCCCAAGTAACTCCAGAACTTCTGCTTATAGACTTTTTCAGGGACCCTATGCCTGGACCTCAATTTCAGGAGGACAGCCGGGTGAATAGATTGCTCCTTCTGGCTGGGGCAGTATTTTTTTTAGGGGATCATGCTATATGGTGCTGCCAGAATAGTACTGACATAACTCTGAGGATTTTTATTCACATCAGACACAATACAAGTTCAGGGTTCTGAGCTGCCAATGGTCCACTGCCTGTGTATGTGGCTGAGAGCATCAGCCTACATCTATGCATGTTCTAACTGGGCTGCTACTTCTGATCTACGCAAGGCGAGAGGGAGTATTGGCAGGCATACTCTACCCGTGCACACGATACCACCATATCCACAGAAGTCACCCACGTCCTTCACAGGCTCTGTGGCATGTCCAGGCAGTCCTCTGGTGATGGCTGTTTCTATCTTCTCTGAGGGCTTGGAAGACCGTCACTGCACAAAACCAATGGGCCCTTTTGTTCGCTCTCTCTCTTGCCTCTGACAGTTGTAGTGATACTGTACTTTCCTTGGTATCTGTTTAAGCCATTCTGGATAAGGAATGAATGTTCCCGTGTGAATGAGAGGACTCTTCCTCCTTTGTGCGTGGGCCCCTTGCCTGTCATCTCCACAGGGCAGCGTGTGGAAGACGGGAGCAGTCAATATTTAGGGAAGGAATTTCTTGATTGTGACCTAGATTTTTGTATAAAATTCTGAACAGTAAATTTAACATAGCATAAAACAAATGATTGCTAACATTTCCTTCATATTCTGGGTAAGACTTGTGTTTGTAGTCATCATCAATGAAGCACAGTAATGAATTATGAGACAGTGAAAAATATTTATGGGAGGCATCATAAGTAATGAGTAATGATGCAACCAGCATTTAATAATTGGGATTAGAGAAATTTGGAGGCAAGAAAATCTGTATTGACTCAATACAATCAGTTTCCAAAGAGCCAAGACAAGTGAGTGTTACTAATGATTTCTCATAGTGGGAGATATAAAGTTAGCCAGGAACCACACATTTGATAAAAACAAACATTAGGGATGGTTCCCAGACCTGAATAGAAAGAGGTGGTCCTGGGTGCTGTAAAACAACTTCACATATGCTGACTGGATGATAAATAAGTATGTAAGTGCCTCTTTTCTATTAGTTACTCTAAATATATATCAGTAACTCACTATGGACTCATCAATTCTTTATTAAAATTTTAATCAAATTGCTTATATAAACAGGAGCCTCACAAACATATTCTATGTAAGGCCCTGTTTAAATTATAAGTTTTTGCTCTCTTATGTTGTTGCTGTATATTTATGTCCCTCATCTTCTATTCTTCATTTTCCTTTATTTTTCTCACATGATTCTTTGTGGTTATTTTCTTCTTTGTTTCCAGATCGAGAATTCTCTTTTCAATGTGTTCAATCTGATGTGAAAGCTTTTCTTTGATATTCTAAATTGGGTTATTTCATTTTTCAGTTCAAGCATCTATTTATTTTTAGGAATCTTCCATGTCATTTTTTTTTTATAACGTTGAGCTTTTCTGAGATTCTCAACTTGCTTTTTTTTTTCTTAAGTATAGCAGACATATTATTTTATGAATGATTACATCTAATAATGACAAAATCTGGACCTGTATTGGTGTCTTTGTGCTATTTCTAGTTCATGGTTCACTTTGGTCAACTTTTCACATACTTAGCTATTTTTCTTATTTTGACAGAACTCTTTACTTGAAACATTCACCTCTAGATATAATTTAAGGGTAATATTGGTAGATTTAGATTTACTACTCTCAGATGCTCAGGGGCACCAACAATTAGAGGTTACCCTCTCCACTTTTAGGAATGAACATTTCTGAAATTGGGTTGCAGTGTCTACTATTCTATTTCTGGTTTATTCTTTTTTCTACGGTGCAACTGTCAGGGTCCTAACACATAGTCCATGGGATTTACTATAACTTACATATTGACTAAATTTGTATTCAACGTTTCACTCTCGTAACACTGGGAATAAGTAAAAACAAAAACAAAAACAAAACTTCTTAGGTGCTCAGAAACTCACTGATCTTTTCCAGATTGGCAAACATCCCCAGGAGAAAAATCATCCCCAAATGTCAGATTCACTTCTTTGGATCTCAAATGTCTTCTAGATCTTGGCACCGAAAACACTTCCTAGGTTTCTATAGCAGGAAAATTGTTCCAAATTATGGCCAGCCATTATAGGAAGTAGAAATCATTATTTACTTTCTAGAAAAAAGCTTGGGAAGTTGGTTTTATTCTTCCCAGTGCAATCAATCAAAAACTGAAATTCAGAACTTCTAAGTTACTTGCCTGAGATCACCCAGTGGTAAGTGGCAAAGCCATGACTCAGACCAAGTTTTCGGATATTTATTCTGTGTGCTTTTCTCTAAACCTGACTTATTCCCACAGTACTATAGCTGCTCCTTCCTTTAGTTGTATATGTACAACTTTACCACTAGACTTTTCTTGGTTTTTGAAATTGTAGTCACCCTATTACATATCTTTATTTCACATCTTATTTACCTTATTGCTTATTTGTTTACCCAATTTTTATTGTGTGCCCATTGTGAGGCTGGTAATGTACAAAAATACATCTAGTAAAGTGATAGGTCCACAATAATGCCAATAAATATGTTTTGAATGAATATGTTATTAAATATAAGGGATATAATAAGATGATGGAATCATTACATTAGAGAATTATTCTGATTTTATGGATGGTTTTCCCAGCTATATCAATGTTGGGAGATCAGGGAGGGGAGTTAAGCAAGAGGGAGGATTGGCCAGGAGGGACAATAATTAAATAAATTTATCTTAATCTCTCGATTTGTGAAATGACAAATTATAGTGGAATACTTATTCCCATAGGTCTTATGAAGGATGGGAAAATTAATAAACTGATAAGACTAGATTACATATTCAGAAATTGTGTCAAATGATGTCAAATGGATTGGTTGATTTCTTCAGCTCTATCAACACGACTTATACCTCATAATAGACTGATTTACTTATTTTTTGTCTGCATTACTTCCAGCACCTGCTTTGTACTTATGTGTTCAGAACTAAACTCTGTGTAATATTCATAAGTGTATCCAATTTAAAAAATATATACAGAACATGAATTTTTAAAATTCAACTTTCACTAATTTTTATACTTTGTAAGATAAAACTTATGGGAAAATATATTTAAGCCAAATTTTTGTCATAAGACTCTTCCCTAACTTTCTTTTCCTGGTGAATTTTAACACTTTTCCCCCAAGGCATTTCAGAGGAATGTGTACTGTGTTAAGAATCAAGTTTTATCTAACTGCAGCTTTTTTTTTTTTTTTTACATTATTTCAGTTTGGTATTGTTTTCTGTTCCACTCTTGTCTCTAACTTTTTTTTTGCTTTTTTAATCACGCATTTTTCCTTCCAAGATTTACTTGCCAACACATTACTGCTTAATTCTTTATAAGTGTTCTTTGTTGTTTTATTGGACATTTTCACTAGTAGTTTCTTTCTAAGACAAAAATCAGAAATCCAGAAAGCTCTAAGAAGAAAGGATTTAAAATTTTACTATATGAGAGGTAGCAGCTTGTATATAGAGGTGATGAATTTCTCAATTAAGGGATACTCTATTTTTAGGAAATGCTAAAAATAGGAATAATTCATTTAAAAAAAACACTTCCTGGTTTTATGGTAAATTTAGACAAAGCTTTGAACGACCCAGATTTATATGACTTCTTATTTATCCATCTTTTCCACATTACTTGCAGTGAAGATATTCGAAGTGGAGGGTATTCGTCCTGGTGTGCATACAAGGTGAGTCATTGGTGTGCAGAAGGCAAACATGAGAACATCTTTTGATATTTTTATCTTTCATCTCATCCTTTAAACTTTTGTATTTTCTCTATATTGAATGCCAGTGAGTACTTTGTTCAATAGATTAAAAAACCCAAATATCATGAAAACCATTTCACTTGGGTAACCTTCAGAACGAAGGGGCCATTGTAGAATATTAATATATTTGGTGAAATTGTTTAAACACTGCAAGAGGTTTTGTGCTTATGTAGAAAGAATTTTTTTTTTGACTTCAAAAAGCTGTCAGTGGAACTCTGATAATGACACTTACTGTCAAACTTATCATGCCTCAATTATGTTAACACCTTCTTTCGAAGTTTCCTTTTTAACATGAAAAACACAATTTATTATAAAAGGTCTCTGCATAAGCTGAAAGAATTCAAAGGCCTCCAATAGGCTGCTCTTAAGAGAACTGTAGGCAGGGAGAACTTTATATTCATACTGTGAGCAACTTAGTTTCACTTTGCTGTGAGAATAAATCACAAGAAAAAGTGCAACTTGAAGTAGGTGCAGCCATCATGTAAGAATTTTATAGCATCAGAACAAATCCTTCTGAGGCTCCTTGAGAGTCCCTTCAAAATCTCCAACAGGGGACTTCCCTGGCGGTCCAGTAGTTAGGACTCAGCGCTTTCACTGCAGGGGCCTGAGTTCGATCCCTGGTTGGGGAACTAAGATCCTCCAAGCCATGCAGTGCAGACCATCCCCCCCCGCAAAATATCTCCAACAGAAGGTTCTCCCAGCTCCCCAGGCATGGGGTCACCATGCTGCTGTAGCTGTTTCACTTGTGTCTTCTCTGTTTTACATGTACCTAATCTTTGTTTTTCTATCTTTCTATTGCCACATACCATTTGCTTTTTTTGTTCTACAAGACATCAGCCAGATGTTGATGAACACAGACTCTTTCATCATTGCTGGATTTTAAAGTTTCTTTCTCCTCTGAATATTGATGGCCAAGAGGCTGAGACTGTTGGGTCCATTTAGGTCAGTGCATTTTCTGCGAATTATGTTCATCTGTAACCATTAATTACCCATGAGCCATGTTTTTTTCACCAGTCACTGCTGCTCATCTTATGTACCTATTTGGTATGGAGTGAATTCACGTGTGTGTGTTTGCACATTTTGTTACCCTTTTGTCAATGTAACCATGCTGAACAAGAAGATTGCATGCACTACCTTCCCTGCCTTTGCCCCCAACTATGATCCTACTTCCTATTCCTTAGACCACATTTATTATCATGCATGTTTCTTCCCTATGAAGCCTGTTTTCAATTTCTCTGGCAATTCTGTATTGTCCGCTTTGTTATCTGACTTTAAAAGAATGCAAATATATTCACTATAAGGAGATATTCCTCAATCAAAGAGCGTTATCCTCCTCATATTCTCCAAGTTTAGAGAACAAATATTGACAAAGAACACTGTATCATATATAACTGTGTTTATGCTACAGATCACAGAAATATATTTGTCCTCCTGGTCCAATGTTTTCTGATATTCTCATTTTGAGTCGGGTGTTAAGTGAATGTACGCTACTCTTCAAATTCAACTAAAGAGTATCACACTTTACAAATCTTCCCTTTGCCAGATCAAAATAATTAAAATTCCTGATACTCCAATAAGCATTTATAAAACATTTTCCTATTAGAATATCCATTCTTCCTGTTGGTTAACCCCATTAACTTCTTGCAATTGATGACTTCCGTTTTCTATATGCCTAATTCAGGTGTTACTCTTATGGAACAGAAGTGAAAAATTCTTAGCACAGTTATCCCTCTTGTATCTATTATAGACTCTTTCACACTAGCAAAGATAGGTCTACAACACAATCTTGCTGAAGTCACGATCCACTTATGAGAGTGGCATGTAAATTAAAATGTATTTGCGATCTTCGTCATAGACACTATATTTTCCAAAAATGCATCTCCTAAAATATATATTTACTAAATGCTAAAATATTATTTACATATTTGGGTAAAGACAACTTATATACCATATTAAGACTTTTTATTATTTTATGTTTTTGAAAATATGTTTTATATTCTAGGATTGTAAGTAAGTAGAAAAGAGGAATCAAGAGTACAGTCTGGGCTTGCTTTACTCCTCATAGACTTTTCTAAACTTTGTATCAGACTAGTTTGAGAAGATGCAAGATCTTTTTTTTTTTTAATTTTCCAACAGCAATTAGACCAGGGAGTGGACCACCAAGCCCGATTTTCATTTCAATTAATGCAATAATAAACAGAAAAAGAGTAAGCAGAACATTGGATCTTTTCTTCTCAGTGTTCTTTTTTCCCCCTATTCCTCTTCCTTCTTCCATGTATTCATTAATAAACAAAACAACAAAACTATAAAAATAATTTGACAGTCAGATATGAGTTTATGGTGACAAATGCTAATACTGTGTCAATTATTTTCTCCAAAGTAGGTGTATTTACTTTAGGTTGTACAGCTAAGAAACTTAAAATACAGGAACATCTGATGGAAAAGGGTTACCACTGTGTCATCTGGGAATGCTTTTATTTCAGCTTTCAGGATAAATTATATTAGAGAAGACTAGAGAAATCCTTTAACTTCTGGTTTTCCCTTTTAGCGAGAGCAATCATGGAGAAAATTATTATCATTATCAAGGACACTCATTTAGATAACACAACTGCAGGAAGCAGCTCTGTGGCACATATTTTGCCTGAGAAAGAAAGGGCCAGGAGTACCTACCATGCAACACTTTATTCTCCTTCCAAAGAGAAACACAGACAATGAAAAAGAGTTTCACAAGAAATTAAAGAAGTAGGGTCAGACTGACCCCAAAGGCCTTCAGAATGTGTCTGAGGCTTGAAGTGTGCCTGGAAAATTTTTTTCTCTCAGTTCTTCAAAATGGAGAAATGGGAGAGATTTTTGTTATGAATAAATCACCTAAGAACCATGATTATAGGCATAAACCATCCAAAAGTACAATTGATTTCCACCTTGTAAGGTTTTATGTTGTGTTTTCTTGTTGCTTTGCAACTTACTCATACTTGGTGGTGTTTGCAGCTTAGAAGGTATGCAGTTATGCTCCTGTCTTTGGAAGACCAATCTTGGGGACCAGCATCCTGAAAATATTCTTCCACGTGGGATTTGTTGGTGGTCTGTATCCGTTACCTATTGGTATGTAAAAACCCCAAAGCTCAGTGGCTTAAAACAAGATTTTTTTTTTCTTACGATTCTGTGGGATAGGAATTTGCGTAGGTTTCAGCTTCACACTACTTATGCCCCAGCTGGTGTTAGCTATGATCACTTACTCTGATACTTTCTACCTGGAAAGCTCTTTAACCAGATTCTCATGTTCCTTAGGTATATATTTTTTTATTTTTATTTTCTATGTTACTGCAGGGGTATGTCCTTTCTCTAACCTCCAAGAGAAATTTCCTCACTGTATTCCAATCCCACTAACAATCTCCTCACTTGTCCTCAGGCTCTTACCCTCCTTCCTACAAAGTCATTAGCGCATATTTTAGGATTTTCTTACGGTGACAACCTATTTCTGGTATCCATTTTTGTTTCAGTTATCTAATTCTGGGTAAAAAATAACCCCCAAACTTGGTGGTTTAAACAATACAACGATTTGTTATTTCTTA
Source organism: Aethalodelphis obliquidens (assembly GCF_003676395.1). NCBI lineage: Eukaryota > Metazoa > Chordata > Mammalia > Artiodactyla > Delphinidae > Aethalodelphis > Aethalodelphis obliquidens. The sequence continues at coordinate 5,318,038 of NW_020837967.1, read as the reverse complement.
CAAATCTTTGGGTTAGGAACGCAGGTAGGGTCTGCTGGGTGTTTCTCCAGCTTCACCTGGCAATGGCTGAGGGCCCTTCATCAGCTGCATTTAGATGCTGGTTGATCTAGGCTGGAAGATCCAAGACGGCTTTATTCATATGCCTGATGCCTCCGTGCTTCTCCACGTGGGTTCTCCCTCTGTCTGCTTGCAGGTTCAACATTTAATAGTCTAGCTCAAGCTCCTTTACATCATGGCCACCCACTTCACCAAGAGTGCAAAAGCAGAAGCTGCCACACCACTTAAAAGCAAGGCACGGTGCCGAAGCAGGTCACAATTCCAGTCTGTGTTCAAGGCGAGGGAAATAGACTCCACTTCTTGATGGGAAGAGAGGCAGCAGGCATGTGCATACAGGGAAGGGAGGAATTGTTATGCCATATTCAGAATCTATCTACTGCATGATAAACTGTATTGTAAATTCTGTGTAAAAGACTCTAATTTCATGTCTTTTCAACTGAGAGACTAAATCCCTGTTAATTTACCCTATCAAAGAAAGGGAATATATTTGGAAATCAATAGGACTGCCCAATATAGTAGATTTTCTAGCATCTAAATATTTCCATAGATCTGGGTAGTTTATGTGCAGAAGTATATCTGCATATTGTATATAAATTATATATATATGGTATGTTAATTAGAATATCATCCTATTTTAGAATTCCATTTCTTACAAAAGAGTTTGGCTTATATTTCCTTCTGAGTCAGTCCAATTTCAAGCCACACTGTTCTAGTTTGAATGATAGCTTTCAACTCTATGTTAAGGATTTTTTTATTTAACTATTGGTCACCAACTCAAATTCTTGGAACACTGCCATTCTTCCTTCAGTATTCTAAGTACCGTTAACACTAGACTTCTAGTAAAGAAGGCTTAAGGGTAAAACAACAGTTAAAGATATTGGTAATTAAATTCCAATCTTACTGATGCTACAATTAAACCTGTTATTTGTTGCCACAAGAAATTTCTCACTAGCCATGTCCCATTTTTAAGCCCTAACCTCTAGACACATTATCAATGAACATACTTTCTCTTCACAGAGACCCTACTTTTTCTTTTTTCTCCGGTTCACCACCTACGGTGACTCTGCAAACTTAAGTCCTGCTACTCTTTCTTTTTACAATAAAATCATACTTTTTAAGTTCTCTACAATGAGGAAAATGTTGTAGGGATAATGTTTTTTTTTCAATAGATAAATTTCCTCTTCTTTTCTCGTTTCTTTCATCTATGTTTGTCAAGGGCCTCCTACATTAAAAAAAAAAAAGTTCATCAGTGGGTTCTCTGAAATAAGAATCAATCTTCCACAGTGGCTGCTTTTAATACTTCTGTCTTCTGTGATCTGCATATTCATCCCTCTCCATGCCCCTAAACCCTGGAAACTGAACTTTTTATTTTCCCCATAGTTGTGCCTTTTCCAGAGTGTCATATAATTGGGATCATTCAGCATGTTGGCTTCTTCTACTTGGTAATATGCATTTAAGACTCTTTCATGTCTTTTCACATCTTGAAAGCTCATTTATTTTTAGCACTGAATAATATTCTATTGTCTACATGCAATGCAGTTTATTCATTTATCTACTGGTGAACATATTGGTTGCCTCCAAGTTTTTATAATTATGACTAAAGCTGCTATAAATATCTGTGTGCAGGTTTTTTTTTTTTTTTTTTTGGCAGTACGTGGGCCTCTCACTGTTGTGGCCTCTCCCGTTGTGAAGCACAGGCTCCGGACACGCAGGTTCAGCAGCCATGGCTCACAGGCCTAGCTGCTCCGCGGCATGTGGGATCTTCCTAGACCGGAGCACGAACCCGCGTCCCCTGTATCGGCAGGCGGACTCTCAACCACTGCACCACCAGGGAAGCCCTGTGTGCAGGTTTTTGTATGAATATAGTTTTCAGCTCCTTTGGGTAAGTACCAAGGACCATGACTGCTGGATCATATGGGAAGAGTAAGTTGAGTTTTTTAAGAAATTGCCAAGCTGTCTTGCAAAGTGGCTGCACCATTTTGCATTCTTATCAGTAATGAATGAGAATTCCCATTTCTCCACATCCTCACCACCATTTGGTGTTGTCAATGTTTCCAGATTTTGGCCTTTCTAATAGGGGTACAGTTGTAGCTTATTAGTTTTTAATTTGCATTTCCCCATAACATATGATGTGGATCATCTTTTCATGTTTATTTGCCATCTGTACTTATATTTTCTTTGGTGAGGTGTTTGGTAAGGTCTTTGGTCTATTTTTTAGTTGAGTTTTTTTTTTTTTCTTATTGCTGAGTTTTAATAATTCTTCGTATATTTTGAATAATCATGCTTTATCAGATGTGTCTTTTGCAGATATTTTCTCCCAGTCTAAGTCTTATCTTCTAATTCTCTTGACATTGTCTGTCATGGAGCAGAAGTTTTTTGTTTGTTTGTTTGTTTGTTTTTTAACAAATCTAGCTTATCAATGATTTCTTTCATGGACCCTGTCTTTGGTGCTATATCTAAAAAGGCATCACCATAGCCAAGGTCATATAGGTTTTCTTCTATGTTATCTTCTAGGAGTATTATAAGTGGAATCCCTTTTTTAAGAGTAAGACATTATAAATTTGATTGGCATTTCTGTGTGAGTGATCAAGGCTTATTGATTGTTGGGTTTACTGTAGTGTGAAATGTGTGATCAGGTGGCTTTTTTAATGAGGATGAAACATAATTATTAATTATAAAAGTCCTTTTCTCTGGGGTGGTTTAGTTTCTCTAGTCCTCAGATGCTATGCTGTAGTTAAGATGAGGTATAATTCCAGCCAATTCCATTCTAGAAGTGGGTAGAGTAAGAGAGCTGAGTGCCCAACTGTCTATTTAGATTTTCACTTAATATTTATATTTAACATGTGTCTCTTCCTCTCCATGTTTTCTCCCATGTTTCCTCACTATCCTGTCATATCACCAAAGTCCCAGAGTCTGTTTGCTCAGTTTTGCCGGTTTCCCACTAACGGAAGGGCTAGTTGTCTAGTCTAATCATTCCATATCCATATTTTCAACCAATTCCCATGTCTTCAATTTCGCACCTGACCTACTGCTCCTGAGATAAACTGGGTCTCCAATTCCTAAGCATTGGCGATTCTATAGGGAAAGGTAGCTTTGCTTCTTTTTGGTATAAACCTCTGTAGTCACCTAAGTTATAACTTTCTCCTCCAATCAAGCATCTTATTTACATCCTGAAAATTATTAAAATCACTTGTCTGCTGTTATCTCTTCTCCTTTTCTCTTTGCCCTTGTGAATCTATGCCTTTATTATCTTACCGTCATTTTAATGAAATTTAGAGGAGAGTCAGTATGCTGTATTAAGAAGTCTTACATTGCTGCCATTTGCATCTATAAGAGTCACACTATTAAAGATGTTGTTAAAGATTACTATTGCGCCACTAAATAGTTGATACTATATGCTAAGTGAGGGTGATTAGCTGTGGTTCTCCTCACTTATCTGAACACCTCACTATAGTTTCTCAATAGTCCATGCTTGAAACCATTGTACTTTAATCATATTTTAAACTATGTATTCCAAGCCTCATGAATCACATAATGTAATCATGGACAAATAATTGCATTTTACCTTCAAAGAACGAAGTGAACTTCAAATAGACACAGGTAGGATAGGACCATAATTCACTTAAGAATACATTTATTAAAATGAGGAAAGAAACACCATGATATGCTAATCGATTTAAAATTTTTCTTGGTTGTCATGAAGTATAGTGAAGCATCACTAAAAACTTTTTTAGAGTTTCATTTTTATTACTAGTTTGACTTACTGAATTCACATATTCATAACACATAAGGTGCCTAAGCACACTCGTTTTAAATGATAGTTCATTGATTTGCATATAACCCTGTTTTTCCTACTTCTCACTAGCCTATGGATTCAAATGAACCTATTTCAATTTTAAAACCCAGATCTTGCTGTTTGATTTCCCCTACTTACCTACTCAGGACTGAATCCCTCTTTAGACTAACTTGTCCCACCCCTTTACATACTGCTGGGCTATTTCAAGGAGCAGAATCACCTGTCCTTACTATCAATGGGAACAGAGGCTCCTTACCGCACCTTGCCACTGCTTCTCTTACAAATTATGCCTTCTGATTGAAGTTCAGTTTGGAATCACAGCTCACTTTGGTCATTTTAAGATCTGACCAGCCACTATTAGGCACTATGTGCCTTAGAAACTTAGCTTTAGGTACCTTATGTCTTTATGTCTGTGTGTTAGTTGCTGTATCCCTGTGTCACTATTAATGCTTGCTTCTGTAACTTCTGACTCACTGCTGATGATGACCACTGCTGTAACTGGTCCAAGGTTTGCCCTGAGCCACCACTCCCTTCTGCTGCCCTGACCATCCACTTCTGCTGACCACTGTGTCAACTGGAATTGTTCTCAGTCTGTGGTGAAATAAAAGGAAAATGGATGTTTCCCCTGTGTGCTGAGCACTTTAAGACTCTGAGGGGAATCTTGTTTGGTTTCTAAGATATGACAGAGTTTAATAAACAGCTTTCTCATTTCGCTCATAGGCATTTTCTCTCTGTGACTAGAATGTACCTTTTAGATGGCAGTTTCACAATGGACTCAAGACCTAGAACCATCATTTCCTTTTGATCCTAATTGTCATATAGCAATGGCTTTCACCTGGTGATAATTTTGCCTCCCAGTAGACATTTGTCAATGTCTGGAAACACTTTTAGTTGTGACAACTAAGCAGGTACTAGTGGCATTTAGCGGGTAGAGGCCAGGAATGCTGCTAATATTCTACAAAGCACAGGACAGCTCAGCTCTCCATAACAGGAAATTACCCATCTCTCTCAAATGTCAACTGTATCCAGATTGAGGAAGCCTGTAATAGAGGAATGGAATGGAATGGGCAGGCACACCACAGTCAAGACAAAGAAATCTTGAGAATTCTAAACTGTAGATGATACAGATTATTTTCCTGAAGAAATTAAATCTTGTGGAAGTGGTCCAAAATCTACTCACTGTACACCTAATTCTGCTTTAAGCATAAGAATATATTTCCCATGGGATAACGGCTGCAGAATTTGTAAAATAACATGAGGGAACACAATGATCCAAGTCCTAACTTTTTAGCAGACCTTATTTCATATAAATTTCTGCCATGGACAAAAATTCTTTTCCCCTTGATTTTAAAATAAATTCAATAAAATAATAAAATAAAAATAAATCCCTTTCAGCTTTCCATGAGGGTGCACGTTTTTTAAAAGGATGGAAATGTATTGGGCTGGCCAGGAAGTTCATTTGGGTTTTTCTGAAAGATGTTACAGAAAAACCCGAAGGAACTTTTTGGCCAACCCAATACAGGAGTGCTAGGAACAAAGTCTAATGAGAGCCCTCATGGAAACATCTGAAATGATTTCTTCTAATTGGAACTGGATTGAGATCAAAAGCAGTAGCATCTGTGATAGAAGACCCCAGCTGATAGGGAATGACTTAAATAAGCCTCTGGCTTTCTTTCACTGTTTGGCACAATTCTGGAGCACAGTGGTTACATTAAACAGAAATCCAAGAATTCCCACAACACTTCTGTCCATCTCCGTGAGGTGAAAAACAAACTGTGAAACAGCCAAAATATGTCTCTTTTCTACAGTCTCATATCCACATACTTCAGCCTTTCTTAACTGCTTTCCATCCATAACTCTCAGAATGAAGCACTGGAAGAGGAAGATGGGGGTGGGGTCATAGCACTCTGTATCCTGAAACATATATACAACCATGCAAAATACTAAAGATAGAGGCAGACCTACAGGGTGAGTCCTACAAGCAATTCATACTTCTAAATCTACCATATATTGCACCTGGACAAAGCAGTACGTGAGACTGACTACTTGGCAAAGAATTTGTCCATCCAAACCTTAGCAGACTTTAATTCTACTCAAAAGTATCACACTCAGTGGGTTCCTACTTGGTCATACAGATTGTATTTAGGGTTGTGAAGAGCAATCTTCTACCTGTCTTAGATGTTAGAAGGAGAATCATGAGACCTCTGAGTGCCAGTGAAGAAGGCTGAGGACATTACATCTACTGACATGCCCTGGAATAGGGTAGGTTGATTGTGTTAGTTTCCTACTGCTTCTTACCACAAACTTAGTGGCTTAAACAAACACACAGTATCATACAATCTTGAGGCCAGAAGTATAAAATGGGTTTCACTTAGCTAATGTCAGGTTTGGCAGGGCTGTCTTTCCTCTGGCGTCTCTGGGGAATAATTCATTTTCTTGCCTTTTCTAGTTTCTAGAGGCTGCCCATATTCCTTAGGTCATGGCTCCATCGCTCTAGAGCCAGGGGTAACTGGTCAAGTTGTCATTGGCCAGGTGTCATTGTTCTCCCCCTTGACTTTGGTTTCTCTGACCAAGATGCTTTCCCAGCTTGCTCCTTTAGCTCTTGTTCCTCTTTAAAAAATACCACTGTTTTTGAGAACCTACATTTTGCCAAGTATTCCTCCAAATATTTTTAATGTACTATCTGAGTTAAACCTCTTAAAAATAGTACAAGGTAGGTATTCTTATCAGACACAGGTAACGACACTGTACTTCCCACTCTGCCATCCCCTGTGGATTAGCCTAGAAGAAACTGCAATTTCCTGGCTTGTGTCTAACAGGGAAAAGCAGAATCAGATACTAGGCACAGTGCAGATATCTAATATGTGTTAAATAAACTAAATGGGGCACTAAAGTTCTATTTTTTCCCTGATAAGACCGGGATGGTGAGGCAGAGCTGAGTATTTCTATTTCAGTTAAAATTCTTATCAGTTTAAAATCCTATCAGTAGATGCCATTTAATGAGAACTGAAAAACATTGTGACTACTCTTAAGAATCATCATGAAGCTTACATCTTTGTCATTTTAATTGGAATTTGTCAGTATATACAAACACATACCTATTAGAGTTTGGAACCCCAAGCAGAACATGGAAAGTCATTGCAAGACAGAAAGAAAAGATTCCTATTTTAGAAAAAGAAACCATTAACTTTTTCCTATTGCTATTCTTTGTGCCCACTTATCCTTCTACTTTTATTGACTTCCTTGTCTTTTGATTCTACTTGTCTATCTATACTCCTGGTGTGCGTCTGAAGAAAGGCAGAGCAAAACCCACTATTAGCATCAGACAAACCTGGGTTCAAGTCTTGCCCTTGCCATGTACTGGGTATATCTCTGTGATTTCATGCAAGGACCTTCTCTATGCATCAGTTTCCCCGTTTGTAAAATGGAAAGAAACTGCCTGTCTTCAGGGGTGATTTTTGAAGTTCGGTTTTATTACAGAGCAGATGGTCAATAAATGCTAAATCCTTTTGCTGATATTATTTTTAATATTATTATATTGATATTCAGCTCTGAGGATTTATTGAGTGAATATGTTGAGAGTTTTTGGAGCAATGTCAAGCAAACAAAAAGTCATTTCATATAAATGTTAGCTATTGGTACATTTTTAAAGCAATCATTATTTTATTAATATCAGCTTATCTTTGATTCATGGATTTTCCCTTTTTTTTTTTTTTTAAGCCAAAGTTTTCCCATTTCTTTTCTAAGCAAATACCCAGACTTAATATTCAATCTCCCTGCTTTGTGGTACTGGCTTGCTTCTCCTGATAATATTTAAAACCCTTGACCTGATCAATTCCATCTAAGCTGATAATATCTAAAAACACCCTTCCAGCTAAATAGCCTCCTGGAATTAGCTTGACCTCTGCTGACTCTCCTTTGTTCCACCATAATGAACACCCCAGTATGACAACACCCTAGGTCCTATGAATATTATGAAATCATAACCAAAATATTATTTGATAACTTGTCACTCTGTGAACTAAAACACTTCTCTACATCTAATTCTCAGTCCCAGTGCTCTAAAGCTGGGCATGACAAATCTTTTCTGTAAAGGGCCAGATAATAAATATTTCAGGTTTTGTGGGCTAGACAGTCTCTGTGACAACTACTCAACCCTGTAGATATAGCCCAGAAGCAGCCATAAAACTATGCAGATGAATGGGTGTGGCTATGTGCCAATAAAACTCTTTACAAAAGTAAGTGATCAGCCAGATTTAACCCTCAGAACATACTTTGCTTACCCCTGTCTTAAAGCATGCAATTTTCATCAAGGGTTATATCACCCCCCAAGGGGTTGTAAATTAGACCTTGGCAGGAAGGGTGGCAAAAAATCTTACTCTTTGTACAAAGCACAGATATAGTACAAAAAAAGATTGTTCTGGGTTGAATCATGTCTCCAAAAGTTGATGTCTACCCAGAACTTCAGAATGTGACTTTATCTGGAAATAGTGCCTTTGCAGGTATAATTAAGGGAAGATGGGGTCATATTGGATTTGGGGTGGGCCCTAATCCAATAACTGGTGTCTTTATAAGAAGAGGGAAGTTTGGCCACAGTGACACGCACAGAGGAGACACTGGAAAGATACACAGGGAAAGTGCCACATGATTGAAGTGATGCTTCTGCCAGCCAAAGAATACCAGGATTGACAGCAACAATGAGAAATGAGGAAGAGGCAAGGAAGGATCCTCCCTATAGGCTTTAGAGAAAGCATGGCCCTGCCAGCATCTTGATATCAGACTTCAAGTCTGCAGAATTATGAGACAACAAATTTCTGTTGCTTTCACAGAAAGCAAGGTGTTAGACAAGAACCAACATTTATTTTGAAAATATTTTCTGCTTTTCTAAATCTGGCTTCCCCTTTAAACACTGGTGATTGGGTTTCATCCTCAATCTTTCTCTAGAGTTGCTCCAACTCTTAGAAATGATGACTTTGTACTTGGTCAGATGAACCTACCTTTGCCCTGATATCTTTATCTTCAGGGATGAAGACATGGAGCAATCATAATTGAACTGCAGACCCAACATCCGAGCAGCTTTCCGCTGTCTAATATGCCAAAGAATTGAGTTGTTCCAACTCTAACTTTCAACAGTAGGTGGAATCAGAGATAAAAGAACTAAAACAACCTCCAAATTCCAGAGCACAACTAAATTTGCATTCTTACTATGGACCAGATTACAAACTAATTATTGTGAGCTCAATATTTTTAAGCCTGACTTAGAATAAAACAAAAGCTTAGACATGCTAAGAAACACTCCCCAGGTCACAAATGTCTGAGTTGTCAGGTCCAGTTTAATGCAAGCTGTCATATTCTTCACAGTGTGTTACTTTGTATCTGAGACCTACATGAGAGAAGATTTAGGGGAGCCCCACAAAAATCTGCAATCAGAGGTGTTATGATTCCTTTAATTAGATGCTCAGACCAGAACAGATGATCCTCAGAGACTGAACAACAGAGCTTCCTTAGCCAGAAATTGTCCTGTTGGGTCAGCCAGGAAATAATTGAAGGCCAGTCTCCCACGCGACTGGGAAATGCCTCACTCCTAACATCCTAGGTTGAGCTATTTTGGGCCAAACTCTTGAGAGTTCACATCTCCAATGTCAGTTTCCTATACCCCAAAAGAAGCAGCACGATTTATTCAATAAATGTGGATTAAGAGTCCTTAATATGCTAGGCCCTGGAAAAAGGCAGGGAATCAAAGAAAAGAAAGACAAAAATCTGTTCTCATGGAGTTGATATTATAGTCAGAGAAGAATAAACCGACAAAAAATAAAATAAGTAAAAATAGATAGCATATCATATGCTGGTACTAATGTACATGGTTAAGAGCACAGAACAGATTGCATGTCTCACCACATATGAAGTGTGTGACCTTGGCCTAGTCACCTTTCTGAACCTCAGTTTCTGCATCTGTAAATGAAGAGAATAACAGAGGCTGTCATACAGGATTGTTAGAAGGATTGAGAGAAAGCACTTAGATATCAGCCTGACACATATATTATTAGCTCTTATTATATGAAGAAAAATAAAATTAGCACTGAAGCTAGAGAGTGAAGTTGGTGGCTGTGGAGATGACTGAGGACAATAAGGCTTAGATTTGGAAAACCATGATTTTTGACTCTTGTCTCTGCCGCCTACTCTGTTATCTTAGAAAAAATATGTAACCTCTCTGATTCTCAGTTTTTGTGTTTTTGGTTTTGTCAGTCTGTAAAATAGAGATAATCCTACCAACCATGTGGGTTTGAGATAGAGTGAGTTGGACAGAATGAAATAGCACTGGTAACGCTCACAGTGGTCCTGCACAGAGAATATGTAATTCACGACTCTGTTTCTTCTTAATCCCTAAACTGTGGTTGACAGAGAGGCCTCTCCTAATCTCCTAGACAGGAATACATTGCTCTGCCATCCCTTATCCATGGGGGATACATTTGTTCCAAGACCCCCAATGGATGCCTGAAACTACAGATGTACTGAATCCTATAGTTTTTCCATATACATACATACTATGATAAAGTTTAGTTTACACGTTAGGCACAGTAAGAGAATATACAGGTTACCAGCATCACTACTCTGGTGCTTTGGGGACATTATTAAGTAAAATAAAGGTTATTTGAACACAAATACTGTTGATACTGTGAGAGTCGGTCTGATAGGTAGCAAATGTAGCGTGGACAAAGGGATGATTCACATCCCAGGCAGGATGGGGCGGCAAGGTGTGAGATTTTATCAGGCTTCTCAGAACAGCATACAATTTAAAACTTATGAGTTGTTTATTTCTGGAATTTTCCATGTAACATTTTCAGACCATGGTTGACCACAGGTATCTGTAATCACAGAAAATGAAACCCTGGATCAGGAGGGACTACTGTATTGAGAAGGCCGTGGGCATTCCCATACGGCCCAAGTCTCTCCAAAGACATGTCCAAAGAGTTGATATCAGCAGCAGTCTTTTACTTTTGTCATTAAACAGAGTTTTCCTCCCCAAATAAGACTCTCTAGGAGTAAAAAGAAACAAAACTATTTTTATTATTACTATTATTATCCCCATTTAAAGATGAAAAACGTAAGTCACAGAGAGATTAACTGGCACAAAGTCATAGAGACAGAATTCTTTGGACATAGGGTTTGAACCAGACAGTATGGCATTTGTTCCATATGTTGTGCTGCCTATTATGTGTCTGGCACATCATAGTCACTCAATAAATACTTGTGTAAATGAATGCATCAAAGTAGAGGCAATGAATAATTAAATCTAGACTACCACATGAATGTAAGTGTGGTACATATCATTACGGAGATGGGTACATAGGGAAAGAATGGGGGAAGCCACCTACATCAGTTTGAAATACAAATTAGGGCTTGAGGACTAAAAATAATTTTCAGTAGCCAGAATGCCCTTTTGATTCCTTTCTTTGATGATTTGAAATACTGACAATTGATCTTTAGAAACAAAAGGGTTTAAAGTTGTACACAATAAAAACCATATCTCATATCAAAGACCTTACAATATGGAGATGCTCAAGAACTGCATTTATTCATGGGGTCCTCCTATATAATATATATTCAGGACTTACAGTATTCTGAGTATTATTTTAGGAGAAGGAATAACAAAGCTAAGGCATTATTCCTTCTGATAAAGCAATAGAAGGGAATTTGAAGCCAAAGAATAGCATAAGTAAAGCAAAAATATATGAATAAACAACATAAAAATGCAAGAATTTTGAAATGACTGAGTGTGGAAACACTGATGTCACTCTTACAGAGTTCAGAGCAGCACCTAGGGACCAGTTACCATGGACCTGCTTTCAGTTTAAGCAGCTCCAGCTCTTCAGTTGTTTTCTCCATTCTGCTCTCAACGAGACTAGCTACCGAATAAGAGAAACTGTTGGAGGCATGGGGCACGGCATATTTTCTCCAGCCCTTGAAGTAAACATTCATCCTTGCCAAGCAGAGAAACACTGGACCTAGTGTTCATGTCAAAAATGTATTATATAATAAGTCAGTTCTTGGCTTTCTACAACAGCCTTTTAGGCCATCATCAATGCTTATGGTACAAATTTAAATAGAGATTATGCAAATACCTACAATACAAGGATGCCAACATAAATTCTATGGTGTTTCTCAAAGCACAGCAGTACCAGAAAAGGCATGGCTTTCAATTTAATTGCATTAAAATTGGTCTCTTTTGGCATATTTTCTTGGAAATGAAAGGGAAATAAAATTGTATTTTCTTTTTTGTGGTTTTTTTTTTTTTTTTTTTCTCAGAATTGCATGATATTATAGAAACAACTCACCACTTGTGAAAAAAGACCCAAACCAATTTCAAAATATTTCATAGATATTAAATATCAGAAATTGAATCTAAGTTCCATAAAATGGTCAGTGAAGAATACATAGAAGAACATAAAATTATCACCTATATTGGATAGGAAATGAGTCCTAGTAATTAAATCTGTGTTGATGGCAAAAGCATTTTGTTCTTTTGAAACATATAAATGACAACTAGTCAACATCTACTGACCATTCTTAATTTTTCTCTTCCAGTATGGTTGTCTCAGGAAATAGGTTTTACAGATATAATGGTTTACATAGTTATACGTTACCACCTGAACACAGCCATGCACACAGACTTGCCAGTATGCATCAAAATGACATTTCAGTTCTTATTTCTTAGGGTCTCTTCCTGCAATCAAACGTAAGTACATTCTTCATCTGTCTTTAGGAAAGCATTTAGCTATAAAAGTCCAGACTCAGCAAGGAATTTCACAATAGAATGATAAAAATATCAAAAGGTATCAAAAGGTAAGAACCTAGTTTTTCATAATACCCTCAGAAAGATTTTCTTCATCTAAAAAATACCATCTCATAAAGAAAGCAAGCTCAATGGTTCAAGCAATAGGTTGAGTTCTTGTATCGCTTTCAAAATATGAGGAACTAGCAGACAAATGTAGTAGCAATAATTTATTTTTGAAGCATGGATAATGTGATTTTCCTACTTTTTTTTCCAAAAGAGAAAACAATCAGCTGAGATTTCAGGACATTGAAAGCTTTTTTCTCCTATAGGCAATATAAAGTAGAAATTGAGACAAACCTATACTAACTAGGATATACTCCACCGCTTTGTAAAAAGTTTCCTTCCTTTTACAAGGCCAGATGGTAAAATGCAAGCACCTACTACACACACAAACACACACACACACACACACACACACACACACATATTTTTTGCCAGTGCTACTAAAGATGGCTGTTATGTTATTTCATAAAAGTGCCTGATTTATTCTCTTTCTGAAGGGTAAGGTGTCCCTTTTGGTTGAATGACTCCAATTTGTGTTGACTCATTCAGCAGAAGAGTTAAATAAAAGAAAACTTTACTCATGATGCCACTGACTTCAAAATCCATTTTATAATCCTTAAAATTTCATTGAAAAACATTCTTTCTCTTTTGTGCTGTCAGAGAAACCTTGCTGCAGTTAGTTACATTTCTAACATCTAGTGCTGCTTCAGTGACAGGGTCTTGCTGATGGAGCCATTCCAACTGGACTGGAAGGCATGGTGCCTGAGCCTCTGTGCTCGTTTGCATGGTGACCTCCTCACTGAAGGTTGATGAGTTGTTTTTTATTTTTCATGTTTCTCAGAGACAGAATGAATACCATAAGCTCTCAGGAGATGATTTTAATTTAAATTATTTAAAATCATTATCACTGGTGAGTTTTACATAATTGTATCCTTCGATGGTATACCAGCATGTGTGATTTTTCTAACTGGAGAGTTAATATATGTGTACACACACACACATACAGCTTTGCTTTAATAAAGCTTGGTAGAGTTACTTCAAAGAGGAACAAACATAATGGAGATAATAATTTTGTGACAATTCTTTCCAACTGGTAACACAGGTAATTTATTTTAGGAACAGTGTATCACAGCCACTATACTGTACCTCCTCACTAGAATTAAAGCCCCAAATCATGATGTAACTTACAAGAAATCAGAGATTGTTCTGTCTTGTTTACCATTGCACCAGCTGCACCTAGAACAGCAACTGGCACACAGTTATTATATGTTTTTTTTCCCAGTCATTAATTCAGTGAGTATTTATTGTTTTGCCTACATGTACAAAATACTGCATACAGAGGTGATAATTAGTAGTGAAGAGACAAAAATGATCTGAGTTTACCATGAGGCAATGGCAGATAGGAACAAAAAAAATCAATTAAAATAAAATGTGATAAGTAATCTGATTGAGAATAGTTATTATAATGTGAATCAATGATTTCACAATTCCTTTAACATATTGCAAAATCCTCTATTAAACTATTCAGGCATGTTTTTGGTATTACGTGATTTATTTTTCTTCCTATGACTTTAGCAAATTCACCTACAAGGTGAATTTCTCATGGTCAATTATGGCCTTGAAAAATATTTTTCTCTCTTCTGGTTTTCTGATTATTATTAAAATTCTTATTAAAATATATGCTTATTCTAAAAACAAGATATAACATTCATAAACATATTTGTACCTAATAAAAGAGCACTTAAATACTTAAAGCAAGTATTAACAGACATAAAGGGAGAAACTGACAGTAATACAATATAGTAAGGGACTTTAAATATCCCACTTACATCAATGGATAGATCATCACACAGAAAAAAAAAAAATAACGAAACAGTGGCCTTAAATGAAACATTAGATCAAATGAACTTAATTGATACCTACAGAATATTTCATCTAAAAACAGCAGAATACACGTTCCTTTCAAGTATACATGGAATTTTCTCCATGATAGATCACATGCTAGGCCATAAAACAAGTCTTAATAAATTTTAAAAGACTGATATCATATCAAGTATCTTTTCTGACAACAATGATAGGAAACTAGAAATCAACTGCAGGGAGAAAACCAGAAAAAATCACAAACACTTGGAGATTAAACAACATGCTACTAGGAAACTAATGGGTTAATGAATAAATCAAAGAGGAAATTAAAAAATACCTTGAGATGAATGAAAACAGGAACAAATATTTCCAAAATTTATGGGGCACAGCCAAAGCAATTCTAAGTAGGAAGTTTATAGCAATACAGGCTTACCTCAATAAATAAGAAAAATCTCAAAAACACTACCTAACTTTCCACCTAAAGGAAAGAAATTAGAAAAAGAAGAACAAACAAAATGCAAAGTCAGAAGAAGGAAGGAAAAAATAAAGATCAGAGTAGAAATAAATAAAATAAAGACCAAAACAACAATAGAAAAGATCAATGTAAGAGATGATTTTTTAAAAAGGTAAACAAATTGATAAACCTTTAGACAGATTTATCAAAAAAATAGAGGGCCAAAATAAATAAAATTAGAAATGAAACAGGGAAAGTTAAAACTGATATCACAGAAATACAAACAATCATAAGATAATACTATGAAGAGTTATATGCCAGCAAATTTGACAACCTAGAATAAATGGATAAATTCCTAGAAACATACAATTCTCCAAGTCTGAATCAGGATGAAATAGAAAATCTGAACAGATCAATGCCTAGTAATGAATTTTTTTTTAAAAAAAGAGAAATAATGAGCTAGAGCCTTAATAATTATTAAAATATATG
This sequence comes from Aethalodelphis obliquidens, assembly GCF_003676395.1. NCBI lineage: Eukaryota > Metazoa > Chordata > Mammalia > Artiodactyla > Delphinidae > Aethalodelphis > Aethalodelphis obliquidens. Next base: position 5,302,540 of record NW_020837967.1, on the reverse strand, counting down.
CATTCTCTATAATTTTAAAAGTTTGATCCATCAACAGATGAATTGAAAAAGAAGATGTGGTAATATATACACAAAGAAATACTACTGAGCCATATAAAGAATGGAATTTTGCTGTTTGCAACAACATGAATGGACTTGGAGGGCATTATGCTAAGTGAAATAAGTCAGACAGAGAAAGACAAATACTGTATGATATCTCCTACATGTGGAATCTAAAAACTACAACAAGCTAGTGAATATAAAAAAAAAGAAGCAGACTCACAGATACAGAGAACAAACTAGTGGTTTCCAGTGGGGAGAGGTAAGTGAGGAGGGGTGAAATAGGAATAGGGGGTTAAGAGATACAAACTATTATCTACAAAGATATATTGGGTAAGGATACAAAGATAAGGATACAATATATCCTTATACAAAGATAAGGATATATTGTATAACACAGGGAATATAGTCAATATTTTAGAATAACTATAAATGGATTAAAAACTTTTAAAATCGTGAATCACTATAATGTACACCTATACGTTATATCATATTGTACATCAAGTATACTTCAATTAAAATTTTTAATTAAAAAATAAATAAATAAACAAAAGTTTGGTTTTGACACACGAATATACAAACACATCTATTTGTAAGCAATGGCTCTTAAAGATGAACATACATATACCTTTCTCTAAATAACATTATTCCTTAAGTTGCTAAATTGTTTTACATGCATATAAGAATGAATGCAGTAATATTATGTGAAATAGCCAAAATCTAGGAAAGCCCAAAATATACATTATAATAAAAAATGTTTAAGTTTTTATATAATTTTACACAGCAAAGTGAATGAACAAATATTCATACATGGAATAACATAAATAAATCTTAGAAAAATAATTCAAACAATATTGAATAAAAAAAGATAAACTCAGAAGGCTATGACGGTATGATATCAGTTTTATAAAACTGAAAACGGCAAAATCAATTTTATATACTTTAAGTTGTATAATGTTTTTGAAAAGTTTGTTTTTTAAAAAAGCTAGGAAATAGTAAATATAAAATTCACAACAGTGGTTATCTTAAGGAGTTGCAAAGATCAGAAGAAAATACACTAATAGTGACAGTGGCATAGATAACGATTTACTTACCAAATTCCATGGTGGGTTTACCAGTAAGTTCTATTATGATGCTTCATAATTTTTACATACATTATATAATGGACATTGCTAATGTTTTGCCCATTTCTCTTCAGATCCCACTTATGTTTCTTTATGCTTCTTTTTAGACTTTTGTATCTTATTGATTATAAAAGCTCTGAAGTATACTGCCTTTGATGACTGCCATTAGCCTAATAGAATCACTTTGGCTAAATACACCAGAAGAGAACCAGAAGTACCTGAGAGTTCCTTTCTTCCTGGGATGACCCTCAGCCAATACAGAAAAATCAATGAAAAGAGAAACTGGTTCTATTGGACATTCCTCCCCTATCTCCTTTGCTGGCTCTAAGACCTCCAACCTTAGAATAAGTTAGGTTCTTAGTCTTTGGTCTTCTTCCCTTTGTTATCTATACCCAGTACTTGCATGAACACATAGACTGTCACGGTTGTATGATCATGATTCTCAAAATCATATCTTTTGCTTAAAACTCCATACCAGACCCCCGACCTGTATATCTGGCTGCCTAATTAACATCTATTGGATGTTCAATGGGCCCTACAATTTCAACAAATCTCACAGTTAGAACCTAGTATGATACTTCTCCTAAACTTACATTCTTACAATGTTCACATTTCAGTATATTCTCCCAGCTCCTATGCCAAACCATCATAAAACTTTGGCACTTCTTCAGGAAAGGGTTAACTCATTAAACCAGGGTTGTTCAAACCCTACACATTCCAAAGAAAGGCTTGTCTTCAGAACTGGTCCTTGGATGGCTCCTAGGAAATAAGCTCTTTACTCTTGTAATATTCTGCTTGATAAGACCATTTTTGTATGCCTCTGACTTTGGGTTATGCTGCACCCATTTTACCAGATAAGTTTGTCCTAACAATGTGATTTATGGTGTATTGGTCAGGGTTCCCCAGAGAAACAGAGCCAATAGGATATATAGAGAGATATATAAGAGGAGACTTATGACAGAAATTTGCTCACCTGGTTATGGAAGCAGAGAGGTCCCATAATCTTTCATCTGCAGGCTGGAGAAACAGGAAAGCCAGTGGTGTAATTCAGTCTGAGTCCAAAGGCCTGAGAATTAGGGAACCGATGGTGTGAGTCCCGATCTGAGTCCCAAATCTCAAGAACCAGGAGTACCAATGTCTGAAGGCAGAAGAAGATGGATGTTTCAGCTCAAGCAGAGAGAGCTAATGTGCCTTTCTCCCCCTTCTTCTATTCAGGCCCTCAACAGATTGGATGATCCTGATGTCATTGGTGAAGGAGATTTCTTCAACTCAGTCTACTAATTCACAGCCCAATCTCTCCCAGAGACACACTCACAGACAGATTCAGAAATGTTTACCAGGAATATATCATTGATTGAAAGGGTCAGTATTATAAAACCATCAATTCACCTCTAATTGATCTATATGATAAATACAGTCTCAATCAAAATCAAAGACCAAGAAGAGCCAAGATAATCTTGAAGAAGAAAAATAAAAATGGAAAATAACTGTATAATGAAGTCATTATAAAGCTACAGGATAGACACAGAGAAATAGACCAATGAAATAGATGGTCAACAAAGAGACTCACTTGTATATGGATGCAGCATAGAAATGATGGTATGTTCAATAAATGTCGATTGGACATCATTTAGAAAAATGTACTTTCACCTATACCTCACAATATACACAGAAATCAATTCTAGATGGATAATAATCTAAATGCTAGAGAAGAAAAGAGGATCTTCTTCAAGGTATCATAGAAGAAAATCTTCATGATTTTAAGGTAATCAAAGTTGGCTTAACCAAGAAAATATTACTAATTGGAAAGGAAATTAGAAATGCTTGTCCATCAAAAAATACCCTTTATAGGATAAAAAAAGCAAACTTAATAGAAAAATGGGTCAGGGACTTGAACAGAGGATATTCAAATGGGTAAAATATACAGAATTTGGAGAACATATGGATCTGACACACTTATGAACTGAAGGTGAGAAGTTAAATTGCTTCTATGATTTGGAAAATTGTTTGGCATTATCCACTAAAAAGTTGAACACGTACTTACTCTATGACCCAGCTAGTGATGGGTATATCTGTGGAAGTACATTTTAGGCACAGAGAACTGTGAGTCCAAAGACCTTAAGACAGCTGAATACCTGATGCATTCAAGCAGCAACAAAGAGGCTGGTGTTTTTTTTTTTCTTCCCTCTCACCCTCCTCCCATTGGAGTGTAAAGGACTCATCTGACCCACCTTGTTCACTGAGGTCTTCCCAGCAGTTAGGTGGATAACATAAAAGCTCACTAAGTGTCCGCAGGAATGAATGAGTGAGAGAATACATCCAGTTTCCTTTTTCTTTTGTTTTTTTGGCTGCACCTTGAGGCATGCGGGATCTTAGTTCTTCTACCAGGATCAAACCTGCATCCCCTGCAGTGGAAGCACAGAGTCTTAACCACTGAACCACCAGGGAAGTCCTGAGAATACATCCAGTTTCCTGGCTTTTCATTAGCACATCTCTGTTCTTTTATTAAAAGCATAAATCTTTATAATGATCCAAATAACAAAGAGATGAAAGCTTCTGCCCCAGGTTCATTATTTCTTAAAGTGTTTTTGGTGGATCATTGGTTCCACAAATGCTCACCCAAAAAAAAAGTCTCACAATAATATGTGGAAACTTTGCTTACTGTGTCTCCCACTTAGAAAATCACACTATTCTTTAGCAGATTAAAATGTTTTTGAAAGCATATAAAATATAAAAGTTGTAGAATCGAGAAGTTCTTGCAACTAAAACATACTCCCGTTATAACTATTCAAGTATTTTCCAGATGGAGTTGACCCTGGAACCATTTTTATTTAATGTCTCTTAACATTCTCAGGAAGCCAATGCTCTACCATGAACTTGGGGAAATTAGGAGAACACTGATAAACAAGCCTTGCTCTGAAGAGTTCTGCTGAGGTGATGCAGAGTAAAGATCAAAGATAACTCTAAGAAGAAACATGTAACATGATGAGGAGTCAAAAGGACCTCTCTTCTTGTCCTTCTCCTTTGGAGAGGTTTTAGGAGTCACATGGCTTAAAAAGGGGAAAATGGGTAAATGCAGCACAGAACAAAAAAGTAAATGAAACATAGTGGCAGGATTCCCACAGAGCCAGTTCTAAAACCCTGCATGTTTTCAGTAACCATAAAAACATCTGAATTCAAGCCGAAAGTGCCACGTTCCATTGAGACAGCACCAAGTGCTTGGTGTCTTCTCCTGGAATTCTTGTTTAACACACCAAGAACGCAGATTTTTTTTTTTTTAATAGCCAGAATAAAACATAAAGTAAGGACAAAAAGGAGTGGGAGAATCATTGGCGATTCTCCCCATATCTGACTATTTGTTGTGTGGCTGAAAGAGCATTTGGGTGACCAATGACTCCTATATTTCTCCTTTTCTCATAATGTGACTCAGAAATTGGTCCCACATTTCACAAGTGTTCCCCATATATTTTCAAGTCCAATATTGCCTTTTCTGAGATGTGACTCTGGTTACATTCAGAATCAAGGCCTCCCTATAAGATTAAGCATTCTTAATACCAAGCTTTGCTACCAGAAAAAAAAAAGAGAAAAACTTTCTATTTTACTCAGCATTACATAAACAAGTCGTATCTAATTCTCTGAAGTGAAAGTGCCATAAAAGATATACACATATACGTTTTCTCAGATGAATTGGTGCCATAAAGCTGTATTACAGATATGAATCATGCTTTTCTGCAGTGATATTTGGGGCTATACAAATACTGTTTAGAGACATTTTGGCTTCTTCTACCTTTGCAGGATAAGATATTAAAGGAAATCATTACTATATTTTATTGAAGTTAAAACTGCTGGGTTATAGCATTTCTAATATGGTAACCTAGGCCAAATACTGAATCTAGCATTTATTTTATTGCTTTTGACATGTCTTGTTTAAAGGCTCTAAGAAATGAAAAATTCCAATGAAAGCCACATTGAATTTTATTGATATAATTTCTATAAAGTAAAATCTCCATAAAAATTTATGTCACTTCATTAAATGAGACGATAGGAAATGGAATTATTCTTGGAGAAATTTTTATATGGTCAATCTGGTACAATTAAACTATCATCTAGTAGATATCTTTATACTACTGGAAATTACAGGATGTGTTTTCAGAAGTGTTTGGTTGATGTCTTTTTATTCTACAGAGAACTTAATGACAGTTATTATAACATGCCACACTACACTGATTGTACTAAAGCAATTCAATAATATACAGTTAAAACATTATCTAGGATCTATAAAGAATATAGAAATTCTCCTTCTATCTTCCCATGGTTCAATGGTTCTGAAAGGTGTCTGTATGTTATGTGATAAGGAAAATTGTTATGCTATTAAAAGTTCTATAGAGAGCTGTTGCTGTAATCCCATTAAATGTTGGATGTATATTATGTTGAACTGTATTAAAAATTAAGTTAGTAGACATAAACAGTGAAATTCCACAGTTTGCCTCCAATCAAACTTATTGTGCATTTATCTATCAAACAGGTAATTTCTTGGGCTTCCCTGGTGGCGCAGTGGTTGAGAGTCTGCCTGCTGATGCAGGGGACACGGGTTCGTGCCCCGGTCTGGGAGGATCCCACATGCCGCGGAGCGACTAGGCCCGTGAGCCATGGACGCTGAGCCTGCGCGTCCGGAGCCTGTGCTCCGCAACGGGAGAGGCCACAACAGTGAGAGGCCCACTTACCGCAAAATTAAAAACAAACAAACAAACAAAACAAAACAGGTAATTTCTTATTGGCTAATAACTGGCTACTTTTGCCTGTTAAGGAAAACTTCTCTTATGTATCTGACCTATGATATCAACGTCTTAAGGATATGTGTTCTCTTCTTTCTATGTATGTTCTTTCTGGACAATGTCATCCACCATTTTGACAGAATAAAAATGTCTCCAACATTTCCTAACTAGATCTTTATCATGAAATCCAAAAACTACTTGTCTAAATTCACTGGACAACTCCCCTTGCTCATCCTATAAACACACCAAATTCAATTTCTTGCAACCAAATTTATTAAGGCAATCAGTGCTTGGCCCAGATGTCAGAGTGTATTCATTGGTCAGACAATTGACTAGATATGTAGAGTTATCTTGCCCTGCCTCTTAAGGGGAAGCTGGATACTTTTCTGTCCCCAACTGGGGTCATTTAGAATATACTCAGAAGTATCAGCCTCTAGAGTTATGTTACCAGATTCAGCAAAGAGAACACAGGATACCCAATTAATTTTGGATTTGGGATAAACTACAAATATGTATACATATATTTAGCATAAGTGTCCCATACTTTGCAAAATACTTAGAATAAAAATATTTATTATCTGACATTAAAAATTACCTGGACATCCTTTGTTTTATCTGGCAATCCTAACTTTAAAGACAACCTGCATATATGCTCTTGGATTGGTTTCTAGGTAAAGCAGAAATGAACAAGGAAGACGTTTGTTTTCTTGGCTTAGGTTACAAATAGTATTGCCTACATTTCAAACCCTTTCCATAATTGCGCTGAACTCTTTATAACTACATCTTTCCTAACTTTTTTTTTTTTTTTTTGGCAGTACGTGGGCCTCTCACTGTTGTGGCCTTTCCCGTTGCAGAGCACAGGCTCCGGACGTGCAGGCTCAGCGGCCACGGCTCATGGACCCAGCCGCTCCGCGGCATGTGGGATCCTCCCGGACCGGGGCACGAACCCGCGTCCCCTGCATCGGCAGACGGACTCTCAACCACTGCGCCACCAGGGAAGCCCAAAATCTTTCCTAACTTTTACTGATTATTTTGATAATAGTTTAGATAATGGTTACAAAATATTTTCCATCTTAAGATTATATTTCATTATTCAGGAATGAATTTTATTTCCTTTCCCAAATTTATTCCTCTTTCAAGTTCATCCAGAAACTGGCAAGTAGAAGGATCCCCAGCATATTTAACAATCAATTTAATCCCATCACATTTGTTATTTCCAAGGACCCAAAACTTGTTGAAAAGTCTCTATTCTGACACTCAATTCTCTATATCTTTAAATAAAAAATTGAATATGCCTAGAACAAATTCAACATCTCTTCTATTTCCTTTTTGTTCTCCACACACTTTACTGCTCCCGTCTTTGTAACTTTTAACATTTTGATCATTATGCTTCCACTTCAATGCAGCCTACGTACTCGAGTATTTGCATAATTTCCCTCTATCCCAATGACATACACTGCTGTAAAAAGTTCCAAAATTCCAGCTTCTAATAACTCTCTTCAGCCCTGAGTGATTACTGTACCTCTAATATCAACCACTCACATTGACATTTAAATCTGTGTCATCACTGACTTTTAGTTGCTTTCTCTGTGGAATCTTACTTGTACAACTAGTTTACAAGATCACTTTGACTTTTGATACAACACCACAAAGAGCAAAATGTCAACTCCAAAAAATTCTCCAAGAATGAGCTATTTTTTCACTTCTTGTGATATTTTGAAACAAAAAAGCATTAGAACAGGTAGTTAGGAGTTATATTTGCTTTGAGATTATATTTACAAACATGTAATAGGTGCAAATTAACAGCAATGCACTTAAACTACTGCTGCCTTTTCAGTAATTCTATCATGTTGCTCAAGGAAACGATGACATACACTGATTTTAGGAATTTTTGAAATGAAGAAAAATATAAGAAAAAATAAAATACTTATAAATCTCTTCTTCCACTCTATTCCATGTGAAGTAATTGATCAACTTCTCTTCTCCTCTGACTATGCAATATTAAGACCAACACTTACATAAAAGTTTTAACCTTTTTTTCACATGGAATTACATTGTGAGCATGTTTCCATTTTATTAAATTATTTGGATACATGGGGTTGAATAAGTTGTGTAGTGATCTTTAATAAAGATAAATAACTATTATCTATAAGATTTTTGAAGATGTAGCTTTGACTACAATTCTGAATAATTTCTTATTAGAATGATAAATACCTGGTCAAAAGTTATGCTTTACTTAAACCTTCTGATGCATATTTACAAATTTATTTCCAGAAGGCTTGTAGCAATTACATTCTCACCAGTAGTCCATTTTAACAAGTCAGATAAATAATATTTTGTTCAGCATTTAACAATTTTTATGTGAAATAGCATATTATTATTAATTTTTTATTTATTTATTTATTTTGCGTTACACGGGCCTCTCACTGTTGTGGCCTCTCCCATTGCGGAGCACAGGCTCTGGACGTGCAGGCTCAGTGGCCATGGCTCACGGGCCCAGCTGCTCCACGGCATGTGGGATCCTCCCGGACCAGGGCACGAACCCGTGTCCCCTGCATCGGCAGGTGGACTCTCAACCACTGTGCCACCAGGGAAGCCCGCCTTCATTTTTTAAAGATAGTTTTGCTGGATATAATATACGTGGTTGACAGTTCTTTGTCTCCTTTCAGTGCTTCTTTATATGCAGTTCTAATGTCTTCTGGCCTTTACTGTTTCTGCTAAAAAGTTATCTGTTAATCTCTTTGCCCCCCCAGTATAAATAATGATTCATTCTTCTCTCACCACTTTCAAGATTTTCATCTTATATTTGGCTTTCAACATTTTTAAGAGTGGATATTTGTTCATTTATTCTTCCCGGAGTGCACTAAGACTAATAGATGTGCCAATTAATATATTTTTTAAAAACTTTGGGGAGTCTGTAGCCATTATTTTTTTGAGTATTTTTTCTTCTCCTTTCTCTATCTCCTCTTTTTCTTGTATACTATTACACATATATTGGCGCACTTAACATTCTCTGACATTTCTCTGAGGCTCTGTTCCATTTCTCTTCATCCTTTTTTACATCTGTTCTTCTGATTGCATAATCTCTGTTGATCTCAAGTTTGCTAATCTTCCTTCTGCCAGTTCACATCTAGTAATAAGCCCCTCTAGTGAAATTTTCATTTCAGTTATTGTACATTTCAATTCCAAAATTTCCATTTGTTTCTTTTAAAAATAATTTATATCTCTTTATCAATAACCTTTTTTTGATGTGGCATTGCTCTCATACTCTTCTTTACATCTTTAATCATGGATTCTTTTATTTCTTTTAACATATTTATAATGGCTACAATGAAGTCTTTATTAAATCTGACATATGATCATTCTCACTAGCAATTTTTGTTGTCTTCTTTTCTCCCCAAACATATAGGTTATACTTACTTGCTTCATAATATTTGCTGGAAAGTAAACATATTAGGTGATATTTTGTAGCAATTCTGAGTACTGTTCCTTGCATACAAGCACACACCACCCCATCCCTGACTCCAGGGGGCTCAGAGTAATCCTCATTTGACAGTGGTTCTGGCAGGGCTGTCTTGGGTTGTCTCTTTCCATGGTGACACACAACTTGATTTTTACTTAAGGACTTCTTAACACCTCTTTCTTAAATAGAATCTGTGACTTAGAGCTCTTTCAGTTGTAATCCACTGTTATTATACTGTAGCTTTGTTCGTGAGGAGAAAAGCTCTGAAAGGGGAAATAGTCTATAATGTTTTAGAGGACCTGAGTTCCTGGGCTGTGACCTTCAGATTTGTGAGTTAGCCTTTTTTTACTTTCCCTTAGGTGAGATAGAAAGGATACAGCAGCTGAAGGTGGCTAATTGCCATCTTCCCAGGGAGATATGGCCTGGTGAAGTCATTTCTCTGGGAAGGTAGGCCTTTGTTACGGAGAATACTCTGGGGTATTTCAAAATTGTGATTTTTCCTCCCTCGATCTGAAATACAAAGGGAGTTTTTTTGGAACTTCACAGTTAAATTAGACCCAAATATAACCTATCATTTTTATCCCTAAACAGAGGCCCCGCACCATGCTTGAATGTAACCCTACCTAGGCACCGCCCCATGCTCAAAGATCAACTCCCCACCTGCCTACGTCCCGCCGCACCCTAAACAGCCCCCTACGGCCCAAGTTCCACCCCCAACCCCTGCCTAAGTTCCACTCCCCCGCCTAAACTCTACCCCCATAGCCAAGGCTTTTTTTTTTCTCTTTAAGATTTGGATTCTGTTTTACCTTGTTGATTCATTGTTGTTGATTCTTTCATATTTTTACTTTTCCTAATAAATCTTCTATTCTTCTAATTTTATTTTATTCTCTTTTTTTTTTGTGTGGTACACGGCCCTCTCACTCTTGTGGTCTCTCCCGTTGTGGAGCACAGGCTCCAGACGTGCAGGCTCAGCGGCCATGGCTCACGGGCCCAGCTGATCCGCGGCATGTGGGATCCTCCCAGACTGTGGCACGAACCCATGTCCCCTGCATCAGCAGATGGACTCAACCACTGCCCCACCAGGGAAGCCTTATTTTATTCTTTATACTTTGTTATTTTCTCTCCTTTTGGTTTGTTCCCCCCTTCTTTTTTTTTTTTTTTTCTTATTTCTCTGTAGTTTTATTTTACCTTGTTGCAGTTGTTTCAATTATAGTTTTAGTTTTCCTAATATATTTTTTATCTTTCTAATTTTATTTTGTTTTTTATTCCTTGTTATTGTACTCCTCCTTTTTTTCTTTTTATCTTTTATTTGTTTTTTTTTTCCCCACACCACAGAGCTTGCGGGATCTTGGTTCCCAGGCTAGATGTCAGACCCGAGCTCCTGTGGTGGGAGCTCCAAGTCCAAACCACTGGACTAACAGAGAACCTCAGACCCCAGGGAATATCAATCAGAGTGAGGCTTCCCAGAGGTCCTCATCTCAGCACTAATACCCAGCTCTATCCAACTGCCTGCAATCTCCAGTGCTGGACGTCTCAGGCCAAACAACCAGTAAGACAGGAATACAGCACCACCCATGAAGAAAAAAAACAAACAAAAGGAAACCACAAAAAAATATGTTACAGATGAAGGAGCAATATAAAAACGTACAAAACGAATAGATAAAGATGTAATGAAGACAAAATATGCAACCTACCTAGTAATGGTAGTAAACATGATCCAAAATCCAGAAACAGCATGGAGAAAATACAAGAAACATTTAACAAAAATCTAGAAGAACTAAAGAGCAAACCAACAGTGATGAATAACACAATTATTGAAATTAAAAATACTCTAGAAGAAATCAATAACAGAATAACTGAGGCAGAAGAACAGATAAATAAGCCAGAAGATAAAATGGTGGAAATAACTGCCAGGGAGCAGAATAAAGAATAAAGAATGAAAAGAACTGAGGACAGTCTCAGAGACCTCTGGGAAAACATGAAACACACCAACATTCGAATTATATGGGTCCCAGAAAAAGAAGAGAAAAAGAAAGGGTCTGAGAAAATATTAAAAGAGATCATAGTCGAAAACTTCCCTAACATGGGAAAGGAAATAGTCAGGTCCAGGAAGTACAGACAGTACCACACAGGATAAACCCAAAGAGAAACACAAAAGGGCACATACTAATCAACCTATCAAAAATTAAATACAAAGAAAAAATATTAAAAGCAGCAAGGGAAAAGCAACAAATAACATACAAGGGGATCCCCATAAGGTTAACAGCTGATCTTTCAGCAAAAACTCTGCAAGCCAGAAGGGAGTGGCAGGACATATTTAAAGTGATGAAAGGGAAAAGATTACTCTACCTACCAAGTATTTGAATACAGTCTGAATCTCATTCAGATTCGATGGAGAAATTAAAACCTTTACAGACAAGCAAAAGCTAAGGGAATTCAGCACTACCAAACAAGCTTTACAACAAACGCTAAAGGAACTTCTCTAGCAAGGAAACACAAGAGAAGGAAAAGACCTACAATAACTAACCCAAAACAATTAAGAAAATGGTAATAGGAACATACATATCAATAATTACCTTAACTGTAAATAGATTAAATGATCCAACCAAAAGACAAAGACTGGCTGAACGGATACAAAAACAAGACCCATACATATGCTGTCTACAAGAGACCCACTTCAATTCTAGGAACACATACAGACTGAAAGTGAGGGGATGGAAAAAGATATTCCATGCAAATGGAAATCAAAGGAAAGCTGGAGTAGCAATTCTCATATGAAACAAAATAGACTTTAAAACAAAGACTATTACAAGAGACTAAAAACAATACTACATAGTGATCAAGGGATCAATCCAAGAAGATATAACAATGGTAAATATTTATGCACCCAATACATAAGGCAAATGCCAACAGCCATAAGAGCAGAAATCAAGAGTAACACAGTAATAGTAGGGGACTTTACATCCAAATTCACCAATGGGCAGATCATCCAAAATGAAAATAAATAAGGAAATATAAACTTTAAATGACTCATTAAACAAGATGGACTTAACTGATATTTATATGACATTCCATCCAGAAACAACAGAATACACTTTCTTCTCAAGTGCTCATGGAACATTCTCCAGGACAGATCATATCTTGGGTCACAAATGAAGCCTTGGTAAATTTAAGAAAATTGAAATTGTATCAAGTATCTTTTCTGGCCACAGTGCTATGAGACTAGATATCAATTACAGGAAAAAAACTGTAAAAAATACAAACATATGGAGGCTAAAGAGTGGGTTATGTTACTAAATAACCAAGAGATAACTGAGGAAATCAAAGAGGAAATCAAAAAATACCTAGAAATAAATGACAATGACAACACAACGACCCAAAACCTATGGGGTGTAGCAAAAGCAGTTCTAAGAGGGAAGTTTATAGCAATACAATCCTACCTCAAGAAACAAGAAAAATCTTAAATAAACAACCTAACCTTACACCTAATGCAATTAGAGAAAGAAGAACAAAAAAACCCCACCAAAGTTAGCAGAAGGAAAGAAATAATAAAAATCAGATCAGAAATAAATGAAAAAGAAATGAAGGAGAGAATAGCAAAGATCAATAAAACTAAAAGCTGGTTCTTTGAGAAGATAAACAAAATTGATAAACCATTAGCCAGAGTCATCAAGAAAAAAAGAGAGAAGACTCAAATCAAGAGAATTAGAAATGAAAAAAAGGTAACAACTGACACTAGAGAAATACAAAGGATCGTGAGAGATTACTGCAAGCAACTATATGCCAATAAAATGGACAACTTGGAAAAAATGGACAAATTCTTAGAAAAGCTTAATCCTCCAAGTCTGAACTAGGAAGATAATATAAACAGGCCAATCACAAGCACTGAAATTGAAACTGTGATTAAATATCTTCCAACAAACAAAAGCCCAGAACCAGATGGCTACACAGGTGAATGCTATCAAACATTTAGAGAAGAGCTAACACCTATCCTCAAACTCTTCCAAAATATAGCAGAGGGAGGAACACTCCCAAACTCATACTATGAGGCCACCATCACCCTGATACCAAAACCAGACAAAGATGTCACAAAGAAAGAAAACTACAGGCCAATATCCCTGATGAACATAGATGCAAAAATTCTCAACAAAATAATAGCAAACAGAATCCAACAGCACATTAAAAGGATCACACACCATGGTCCAGTGGAAATTATCCCAGGAATTCAAGGATTCTTCAATATATGCAAAACAATCAATGTGATACACCATATTACCAAATTGAAGGAAAAAGACATATGATAATCTCAGTAGATGCAGAAAAAGCTTTCAACAAGATTCAACACACATTTATGATAAGAACTCTCCAGAAAGTAGGCATAGAGGTAATTTACCTCAACATAATAAAGGCCATATATGACAAATCCACAGCCAACATCATTCTCAATGGTGAAAAACTGAAACCATTTCCTCTAAGATCAGGAGCAGGAAGGGGTTGCCCACTCTCAACACTATTATTCAACATAGTTTTGGAAGTTTTAGCCATAGCAATCAGAGAAGAAAAGAAAGAAAAGGAATCCAAAGTGGAAAAGAAGAAGTAAAGCTGACACTCTTTGCAGATGACTTGATACTATACATAGTGAATACTAAGGATGCTACCATAGGATTGCTAGAGCTAATCAATGAATTTGGTAGAGTAGCAGGATACAAAACCGATGCACAGAGATCTCTTGCATTCCTATACACTAATGATGAAAAATCTGAACGAGAAATTAAGGAAACACTCCCATTTACCAATGCAACAAAAAGAATAAAATACCTAGGAATAAACCTACATAAGGAGTCAAAAGACCTGTATGGAGAAAACTATAAGATGCTGATGAAAGAAATTAAACATGATACGAACAGATGGAGAGATATACCGTCGTGGAATGGAAGAATCAACATTGTGAAAATGACTATACTACCCAAAGCAATCTACAGATTCTGTGAAATCCCTATCAAATTACCAATGGCATTTTTCACAGATGTAGAATAAAAAATTTCACAATTTGTATGGAAACACAAAAGTCCCCGAATAGCCAAAGCTATCTTTTTTTTTTTTTTTGCAGTATGTGGGCCTCTCACTGTTGTGGCCTCTCCCATTGTGGAGCACAGGCTCCAGACATGCAGGCTCAGCGGCCATGGCTCACAGGCCCAGCCACTCCGCGGCATGTGAGATCTTCCTGGACCGGGGCACAAACCGGTGTCCCCTGCATCAGCAGGCGGACTCTCAACCACTGCACCACCAGGGAAGCCCGCCAAAGCAATCTTGAGAAAGAAAAACAGAGCTGGAGGAATCAGGCTCCCTGACTTCAGACTATACTGCAATGCTACTGTAATCAGGACCTTATGGTTCTGGCACAAAAACAGAAATATAGATCAATGGAACAGGATAGAAAGCCCCGAGATAAACCCATGAACATATGGTCACCTTATATTTGATAAAGGAGGCAAGAATATACAATGGAGAAAAGACAGCCCTTTCAATATGTGGTGCTGGGGAAACCGGACAGCTACATGTAAAAGAATGAGGGCTTCCCTGGTGGCGCAGTGGTTGAGGGTCCGCCTGCCGATGCAGGGGACATGGGTTTGTGCCCCGGTCCGGGAGAATCCCACATGCCGTGGAGCGGCTGAGCCCGTGAGCCATGGCCGCTGGGCCTGCGCGTGTGGAGCCTGTGTGCTGCAACGGGAAAGGCCACAACAGTGAGAGGTCCGCATACCGCAAAAACAACAGGAAAAAAATGAAATTAGAACACTCGCTAACACCATACACAAAAATAAACTCAAAATGGAATAAAGACCTAAATGTAAGCCCAGACACTCTAAAACTCTTAGAAGAAAACCTAGGCAGAACACTCTATGATATAAATCACAGCAAGATCCCTTTTGACCCACCTCCTAGAGAAAAGGAGAGAAAAGCAAAAATAAACAAATGGGACCTAATGAAACTTAAAAGCTTTTGCACAGCAAAGAAAACCATAATCAAGAGAAAAAGACAGCCCTCAGAATGGGAGAAAGTACTTGCAAATGAAGCAACTGACAGAGGATCAATCTCCAAAATATACAAGCAGCTCCTGCAGCTCAATATCAAAAAAACAAACAACCCAATCAAAAAATGGGCAGAAGACCTAAATAGACATTTCTCCAAAGAAGATATACAGGTTGCCAACAAACACATGGAAGGATGCTCAACATCACTAATCATTAGAGAACTGCAAATCGAAACTACAATGAGGTATCACCTCACACCAGTCAGAATGCGCATTATCAAAAAATCTACAAACAATAAATGCTGGAGAGGGTGTGGAGAAAAGCGAACCCTCTTGCACTGTTGGTGGGAATGTAAATTGATACAGCCACTATGGAGAACAGTATGGAGGTTCCTTAAGAAACTAAAAATAGAACTGCCATATGACCCAGCAATCCACTATTGGGTATATACCCTGAGAAAACCACAATGCAAAAAGAGTCATGTACCACTATGTTCTTTGCAGCACTATTTACAATAGCCAGGACATGGAAGCAACCTAAGTGTCCATGAACAGATGAATGGATAAAGAAGATGTGGCACATATATACAATGGAATATTACTCAGCCATAAAATGGAACGAAATTGAGTTATCTGCAGTGAGGTGGATGGACCTAGAGTCTGTCATACAGAGTGAAGTAAGTCAGAATGAGAAAAACAATTACCGTATGCTAACACATATATATGGAATCTAAATAAATAAATAAATAAATAGATAGATAAATATATATATATGGTTCTGTCAAACGTAGGGGCAGGACAGTAATAAAGACACAGATGTACAGAATGGACTTGAGGACGCAGGGAGGGGAAAGGGTAAGCTGGGACAAAGTGAGAGAGTAGCATTGACATATATACACTACCAAATGTAAAACAGATAGCTAGTGGGAAGCAGCTGCATAGAAGAGGGAGATCACCTTGGTGCTTTGCGACCACTTAGAGAGGTGGGATAAGGAGGGTGGGAAGGAAATGCAAGAGGGAGGGTATACAGTGATATACGTATGCATATAGCTGATTCACTTTATTATATATATATATTATATATATAATTATTATAAAATTATATATATTTATATAATTATTATATAAATAATATATATTATATATATATAAATAAATATAATAAACAATATAAATAAATATACAGGTATATTTATTTTTCTAGACACTCAAGGAATACCAAACTAGCTGCATTCTGATGGATATGCAGTGGGAGTATAGGTTATCTCTCCTAATATCCTTTTTTTTTCCTCCTTCTTTGTCTCCAAGTTCTTTTCTGTTTATCCTCTAGCCCCACAGCCATCAGACTGGTAAATACACATTCCAGTTCCCTTTACCATTTACTTCTTTATGCTTTATAATCGTTTTATTATTAGGGGAAACATTTTCATTCCCGTTTCAGGAGTCTGGGGATCTGGATTATACAGAAAACTTCATTTTTCATATTTTTCAATAGTTGGATGGAAAAACAATAAAACATCAACTTCTCCCAAATTATTATATAAGGCTAATGCAATTCTAATTAGAATATCTTTGTTTTCTTTTGTTGAATGAGAGCATATTTAATATTTTCTGATATAATAAATTTATGTACTTATCTAATCCAGTTCAAGTAAATTTAGCCACGAAGAACCAAGAAAAATATTTAAAAGAACAGCAGTGAGTATTTATTGGGTGAAATTAACCTTATCAGAAATAAGAAAATAAACTACTGTAATCAAATAAATATAATTTGTGAATAGTATTTGACAAAGCACTATAAAATAGAAACATCAGAAATAGATTTAATAATCAGTACAGTTTAGTATAAGATATAGGTCATAGTATAATGCAATTATAAGGTGACTAATTTAATAAATTGTGTAAAATAACTAGATACCCATCTGAATATCCATAAAACAATGTCCAAAATATATTAAAGTTCTAAATATAAATATTAAAAAACACATATCTACAAACTACGAGTGCTGTCTAGGGCATGAGAAATTTCTTACAAAGATGGGAAATAAAAAACTGTGCAGGAGGGGAGAGGCAGCACGTTGAAAGGAAAGCCTCTGGAGTGTGGATTTCCGGAGTTTGGAGGTAGGGTCCTGAGTGAGGGTGTGTGGATGGGGTTTAGGCCCAGCACGTTGGAGGGGGTCTCTGAGTGTAGAGGTAGGGCCCTGGGTGGGGGGCACTCTAGTTGTGAGGAGATACGAATTCCGCATCCTCCTAGTACCTGACTTTACTTTTACTGTGCATGACAAATTCGAAGAGAAACAGACATGGCTCAGAGATTAGGTGAAATTCCTAGAGAAAAACATAATAGACCTATGCTCACAATTAACTATAATAATAACCATTTCATTTTATAGTCATTAAACAAATTGAATCCATTTTCAAATATTTTCCACAAATAAAGGAGTCCTATTAAAATATTAAAACAACAGCAACATTTAAAGAAACAACAATAGAAATCCAGATAAGTCTAATGTTAAAATTTTTTTAAAGTATCCTCCTCCATTCTATTTATGATGATATTGAATTTGATAACAGATTACAATTGGTTTGGTGCCAAAATAAAACTACAGGCCTATCTCATGTATCAATACTAAAATTAAAAAAAAAAAATCCAAACATGCAGAAAAGATATTACATTTTGACTAAGTTGGCTTTATCCTATTAATGCAAAGTGGTTCAATATTAGAACATTTATCAATGTAATTCATCACTAACAGATTAAAGCTAAACAAAATATACGATCCTTTCAAGAGACATTAAAAAAAAGTAAAACAAAACCAAAAAAGCAAAATTAATAAAATTTATCCATTCAAGCTATAAAACAACTTTCAGCTAATGGAATAAATGGCAATTTCCTTAACTCAATAAAAGGTGTCTACAGAACATCCATATGAAATATTATATTCCGTAGTAAAATTCTTTGGACAGTTTTATAAAATTAGAAGTCGAATAAGAATGATTCCTACCACTACATCTATCCAGCACTGTACAAGAGTTCCTAGTCAGCTCCCTACGTTAAGATTAAAGGAAATGAAGTGTGTAATGATTAGAAAGATTTTATTTGAAGATGATGTGAGTGTCTACATAGAATTCTATATGAATTCAATATTCTATAGAATTCAAAGATTCTATAAGACAAATGATTAGAATTGTGAAGCAAGTTTGGCAATGGTGTTGTATATTATATCTTATGTGAAAGTAATCTGCATTTATAGAAACAACAAATTTGATTTTAATAAAATATAACTCACAGCGGCACCAAATACATTATATACAAATACACATATATACACATATATGTAGAATATGTGTGTGTGTATTATATATAATCTAAGTATAAATAATTTTGTAAAAAAAAATATAAAGCCTCAAGAAATAGATTAAACTTCCAAACTATAAAGAACTGTGACACCTTTATGAATAGGAAGATTAAATGTTTACTCCTTGTCAGTTTTCCCCGAAATTGATCTAGATTCAGGACAATTTCAGTCTAAATACAATCACCATTTCCTATGGAATTTGATTAAGTTGATAACTTGATTCTAAAATTTATATGGAAATGTAAAATTCTAATGATAGGTAAGATCTTCTAAAAGGAAAAGCTGAAGAATCTTATCCTCTCAGATATTTAGACTAATAATAAAGTTCAATTTATTAAGACAGTCTAAAAATGCAGTAGGGTTAAACAAGATAGATTTATCGAATTTGATATGTGGCAAAATCCACATATTAAATCAAAGAGGAAAAAATGAATTTTCAGTAATTACTGCAGAAACATTGGTTGTCTATGTGGAAAAATGTGAAACTGAATCTCTACCTCAAACTATATTCTCATAGCAATCCCTAATAGATTAAGGATAAATATGAAAAACAAAACTTTAAATTTTCTTTGAAAATTTAAAACCATGTCTTTGTATCATCAAATATCATTCATCACCAAAAGAAGGTAAAAACACTAGCTATACTTTTGGAAAAGATCATTATTAAGAAAATTAAAAGAACCCAAATGAATCAATATGAGAAGGACCATGAAGAAGAAAAATCAGTAAAGAGCCTGACTAGGCATTCTGCTGAAGAGGAAATGGGAATAAATAATGTGAAAAAGTGTCCACCTGATTATTAATCAAAAAAATTTGAATTATAACAATAATATGTTATTAGTTTCACATACACCAGATTGGCAAAAATAAAAATTTGATAATAACAAGTGTTGAATAGGATATCTAGCACATATACTCTGCTGATAGAAGTGTAAATTATGTATATTTCAGAAAGCAGTTGAGTATTAAAACTAAAGCTGAATAGGTATATACTTTATGACCAGTAATTTAACTGTTCAGTGACTACTCTAAAGAGACCTATGTTCATTTCCATCAAGAGACATAATGAACATTGTATACAGCATAACATTTATAAGAGCAAAAGTTGAAAACAATTCAAGTGTTAGCAGTAGCATAATTGGCAATCATACAAGGGAGTATAATACAACAGCAAAAGTATACTATAGTTATATATTTTATGATGTAAAAGGAAAAAAACAGTCACAGAAAAAAATATATGTGTGTATATATATGTATATGTCTGTGTGTGTATATATGGTATAATTCAATTTTTGGGGAGTGTAATTCCATTTTTATCTGGGTGACAAATAAGTAAAACTAAACAAAAAAGTCATCAAATTAATCTTTATAGAGAATTATTAACACAAAATCAAGATGGTAATTACTTTCAGAGAGGAAAGACTGGGATCAAATCCAAAAGATGCCTACATGGGATTTCCAACAATACTGACAATGTTCTATTTATTCAGCTAGACACAATGCATACACATGTATTTCTTCATTAGTATTCTTTATACTGCACAAATATGTCATATCTATAGGCTAGAATAAAACAATGGTAATGAATTTTTTAAGTGAAGTATTCCTTTTCTTTAAGAAGAAAATATAAATATATATTCTCAAAATGTAAGTAACATTAATTTTTTGTTGTTGTTATTTTTTGTTTTTGCTTGGAATGAATTATTTTGGAGAGCTTGTTGAAACTACCATAAGAAAGATGTTTTGAACAACCTGAAATAGTATCTTAAAGGGAGGTGAGTGGATTTTTTGATAGGGGACCTTTAAATTTTTGCGCCTTTAGGAGGCTTCTGCTCTCATTCTATGTCAAGAATCTGCCAACCTTTATAATGATAATTCCCTTCTAAAATCCTTATGTATTTACTGTTTAATACTCCTGACAATATCTTTATTTTATGAAGACCCCTGCCTCAAACTTAGTGATCCACTGAAAGTACATAGCCATCATGTTAGAAATCCCTACACTGAATTATAAAGTTGTTTTGCCCTAAAGAAGCAAACCAAGCCAGAGGAGAAATCAAATGCACTCTGAATCAAGAGACAAAACAGAGCTAATCACTTTGGATAGATACTCCATTGCTTGCACAGCTGGGCATGGTGTGCTCATTTTGTAAATATGCTTTGCTATTTTCTTGGTATTAGTCAGTTTGCTTGAATGGATTAGAAATTTGAAAGTTGCTTTGTCTAATGTCATGGTAAATTTGTATCCTGATAGAAGAATACTTATGTCCTGATAAGCACTGTTATTCCCTGCAGCTTCCCTCCACTGGTATTGGAAGCCAAGGGGTGAGATGCCACACAAAAGTCTAAACTCAAGATTCTAAAGTTCTTGTAGCAGCTTGGAAATTGTTAAAAATGTATTTAATCCCCTGAATTGAGTTTAATATTCAAGGTGTTGGCATGGTGTGGCACTATAAGAGAGAGTCAGAAACAGTGTATTCTTTCTTCTCTTTATAGAGGGTTTGCCTACATGTAACTTCCCCATCACCATTAGCATCAGGAGTGTCATCAGGTATTCACCTCAAGTTTCTTTAGAATACAGGATAAGATCATACAAATATTCTGATTATTACATCTCTGACTACAAATGATATTTAAAAGGCATTTTAGGTGGCTAGAGTTGGGGGAGAGGAAAGACCATACTGTTCAGAGCATAGGAGGTGGAGACAACTTTTACCAAACATGTGAATTGCCTTCATGGGTAACAATCACCTCAATGATAACAGAGAATGTATGGCAGATTGCTTTTCCCCTGGAAGTCCATAATAATATCTCCTACCCCACATGTTCTTCCAGAACCTTGCACCTCCACCATCAAGAGGTGGAGTCTAGGCTTCCTCCTTCTTGAAACTGCAGAGATGCTTGTGACTGCCTCCACTAACAGATACAGGGAAAGTATCACTATGTGACTTTGGAGGCTGGAGCGTAAAAGGCAACACAGTTTTCCACCTGGCTCCATCTTGGGATGCTCACCTTTGGAACCCACTCCAGGAGAAGCCCAGGCCACCTTGGAGTCTCACGTCAAATAGAACAGAAGCCCCCAGTCCTCAGCTCTATCTGATCTTCCAGACAATAGCCAGCAATTAGCAACCTATGGCTGAGTAATTCAAATTGGAAGCTGACCCTCCAGCCCTCTGCTGAAGCTGCCTTAAGCAGAGCTGAGTCTTTCCCACCAAACCTGCCCACATCAAAAATCTGTGAGCAAAATAAATAATTGTTGTTGCTTCAAACTACTCAGTTTTAGGATGGTTTGTTGTGTACCAGTATATAACTGGAACAGTAGTCCACAAATCATGGCTGGGTAGAAATGAATAAAGAAGTGGTTTCAGGAAAGAAGAAAGAAAGAAAAGAAAGAAAAGAAAGAAAAGAAAGAAAGAAAGAAAGAAAGGAAGGAAGGAAGGAAGGAAGAAGAAAAGAAAGAAAGGGAGAAGAAAAGAAAGAAAGAAAGAAAGAAAAAGAAAGAAAGGAAGGAAGGAAAGAAGAAAGGAAGGAAGGAAGGAAGAAAGAAAGAAAGAAAGGAAGGAAGGAAGGAAGGAAGAAAGGAAGGAAGGAAGGAAGGAAGGAAGAAATAAAGAAAGAAAGAAAGAAAGGAAGAAAGGAAGGAAGGAAGGAAGGAGGGAAGGAAGGAAGGAAGGGAGGAAAGAAAGAAAGAAAGAAAGAGAAGAAAAAGAAAGAAGGAAAGAAAGAAATGGAAGGAAGGAAGAAAGAAAGAAGGAAAGAAAGGAAGAGAGGGAGGGAGGGAGGAAGGAAGGAAGGAAGAGAGAAAAAAAGAAAGAAAAGAGAAACATTTGATGGGCTTTGAAGGAACTCTACAATCAAAGTTTAAGTTCTTCAAAGAAAACATTCTGTGGGACCATTTGAAGAGGTTATTCAAAGTAAGCTTTGAATTAAAAGCGTAACTGAGAAAATAATTAGATTATTTACTTATGCTTTAATGGAGATTCTTTGGATGAATTGCTATCCTAAGTTCTCCTTTGAAGTAGGGATCAGCAGTGCAGATAAAGCCTTCTAAAACTTCTTGGCAAGGAAAATGTCAATAATTATTGAGACATAATGAATTCCTCTTAACTTCTGGAGGGTTGAAACTGTGGCACCGCTGAACATAATGTGTAAATTATTATTTTTACAAAGATCTTATTCTATACACATTAGTAATTTAGAGAGTTTAGATTTTTTTAGAAGTGTGAATGGAAGTCAAAGAAGACTCTCTACTTGCTCTACTTGGGTAAAATTTACTTCCTGAAAAGCAGATTACTGAGTATAGAAATGAGTTTTTAAGACTGCTGACCACTTACTTAACACATATATGGTGAAGGTAAAAGCTGTAGGGGATCTAATCCCTGAATGTTAGGAAAGACGTATAATATTCTCGGGCATTTTTAAAAAGCATTTTATAATATTTCACAGCATATACTTATTTATTTGTTTGCTTTAAGAGAGCCTATTGGATTCTATGGGTTCTAAGCTGCCTCTGGTAAGTACACCTCCCTAAAATTTTCTTTGCTTATATTGATGCAACTCTAAAGACAACAATTTCTCTCTGTGGCTCACCCCACTCCCTCAATGTGGACCAGAAACTCAGAGAAGAATTATGGGAAGGATGATGTTGGATAGTTAATGGATACCTGGAGGTCCTCTGTTCTACTTGATTCAACTCAGGATAATACATCAAGGATAGAATGGAATTGTTCTACTTATAGGTAGTTTCAAATGTAAAAGATGTGAGAAATAAAGGAATGTGAGGACAGGATATCAAGTAGATCAATTATATAGGCACAAAATCAATGTCCTACTGCTCACACTTTGAGGGATTTTTGTTTTATTTAGGTTCATTTAGGTTTGTACAGTAGCGACCATCATGGATTTATGCTGCTTCATCCTTGTTTTCCTGACCATGTAATGTAATGACATGAGTAATTTTGGTGGCACAGCCTAGTTCCATAGCACAGAATGAGTTAAATTGGTCTTCATGGGAACAAGCCGTTAATCGCAAAATCATTAGCATAGAATTTCAGCAAACTGTACAAATATAGAACTTTGGAAGGATCGTCAATAGAGTCAAATCTATGGTATAACACATTTTTTTTTTTTTTTTTTTGGTGGTATGCGGGCCTCTCACTGTTGTGGCCTCTCCCGTTGCGGAGCACAGGCTCCGGATGTGCAGGCTCAGCGGCCATGGCTCACGGGCCCAGCCGCTCCGTGGCATGTGGGATCTTCCCGGACCGGGGCACGAACCTGTGTCCCCTGCATCGGCAGGTGGACTCTCAACCACTGCGCCACCAGGGAAGCCCTAACACACTTTTTTATTATAAAATTTTATACATATATACATATAGGTACATATATCTATCTCTACATTTATATCTAAATCTATCTATTCACCTTTATCTATTATCTATATTTTTCCCATGCTGATAAAAAGACACTCTAATGAAAGATTATATTTCTTGAAAAAGCAATTCTTCATCCTTCAAACAAGAATTAAAATGGCGGCACCTCTCCCCAATCAATGTAATTTGATTAAGCTAAGGCATTTTGAAAATGGACATTTGTAAACAATTAGTAAACTATATAGCATTTAGATGTGGTACATATAATTTAATCCATAGAGTAAGATGCTTTAAAATGGGTGTATTATTTATTTTTTAACGTCAGGATACTTGAAAAGTATCCATGGATTTAATTTAAGAGAAGTAATACAAAATATTTTAAATTTTAGATTGAGTTAGATGTATATTCACATAAAACTATAAACAAAGTATAGAACAAAGTATTAGACATACAGTCGGCTCACAATTGCATTTCTTTTTCTTTTAAAATTTTGGCTAACTGAAGTCAGTGAAAGTTTAATTATTTGTGAATATTGTTTATTTTCAAAAGCAAATGTGCTAAAGACTATATATTTATGCATTTTCAAAAAGCTTCAGCTAGCTGATTTTTTCATGGAATGTTGAGGGGACAAAGATAAATCCCCAAAGTTATCCTAATTTTTAAATTAAATACACATAAATTAATCCACATAACTCTGGGAGCAAAATACTTCTTAGAAAATGCATGGAATTCATTATGAGCCATTAAAGAAGCTAGTAATTACTAGCAGTGAGAACAATTTATAACATGAACTTATACTTTTTTTCTATTTTGTAATGATGTAGTACTTAGATTTAGAGAATCTAATTGCTTCTTGTAGTATTTTCTTAAAAGAATAATTTTAAATTTTCTGTCCTTGTATGAAAAAAAAAATTATACTAAAGTTTCAAGATACAGAGCTTTGAATAGAGAACTTTTGACATGAATATCATTAAAGCTGAAGTAACCTTATAATCTCAGTCTTTTGTTACTTTAATAATTAACTCTCTCTCATGGACTTGCCTAGAGCATATTGCATGAGTGAGCTTAAACATTAATTTGCTTGCCTCCATCATAATGATAGCTACCTTTAATGTCTATAACAGGCTACATCCTCTCATAGGTATGTCACTTACATTATCTCAGTTGCTCTGAGTTACATCAAACCTCTAAGCTCTGGTGCTTCCACATGTAGATGAGAAGAGACAGTAATTAGCTCTTCATCGGAGGTCAACGAACTATGGCTCGTGATCCAAATACGCCCATCACCTGTTTTTGTAATTAGAGTTGCATTGGGACACAGCCACACCCATCATTTACATACTGTCTATGGCTGCTTTCTCTCAACAGTGGAAGAATTGAGTATTTGCAATAGAGACGATAGGCAGTGCAAAGCTAAAGATATTTACTATCTGGCCCTTTACAGAAAAAAAAAAATCTGCTGATCCTTGCTCTAGGTCACTCAGTGAGAACTGCCTTTCAAATCCAGGGTTTTCTGATGCCAATGTCAGTGCTTTTTTCACCTGTATCATGATGCATGCCAAAGGTGAAAAAAAAGTTAAGCGTGGGGAAGTAAGGAATAAACTTACTCAATTTTTTTGTTTTTTAACTAATAGCCTTGATGATCTATAAAATGAGGGTTTGGGATTTAAATTCTGTCTTAGAAATGTATCACCATTATGAATCTAGACCAAGCATGTAAATATTCATGAACTCAGACACATCATTTCAAAAATGGAAATAATAATACCTGACTTCCCTACACTCAAGGGTCTGGGATGGATGGGCTCTTTATAACTCTATTACCTACTTTTCTGTAATTGTGATTGCCATGCCAGACCAACGGCAGGTCTGATTCACTTAACTGGAAATGATCTAAAATAGTGTGAAATATTGTTTTTAATCTGCAATGCAGATGAACTGTGCCCAAACATACAA
Source organism: Aethalodelphis obliquidens (assembly GCF_003676395.1). Lineage (NCBI taxonomy): Eukaryota > Metazoa > Chordata > Mammalia > Artiodactyla > Delphinidae > Aethalodelphis > Aethalodelphis obliquidens. Next base: position 5,276,423 of record NW_020837967.1, on the reverse strand, counting down.
AGTAATAGATATATTACATTCTTATGACCCATAGTGGTTCACTCAGTGCAATTCAATGGAATACAGAAAGTATTTTTGAGGATTTTTCCAGCATTTTGTGAAGCCCTCTAGGGGCTCATAGAATTAATATTCGCATAGCTGATGTAATGTTTGAGTCACTTTTGCATATGTCACTTCTTTTGAATTACCCGTGTACGCAAACACATACAATATACAAATAAGCATGGCCTACTTAATCTAATTAAAATTTAATAAGCAGGTACAATGTATAAATTATTATGCTAGATGCTAGGCATCAAATGTTTATATTCTTGAAAGGAAGGCAGAGCATGAAACATACTTTTTAAAACAATACTACACAAAAATGTATAATAAAGGTAATCAGGGCACTATGACAGACCCATTTAAAGAAACTGACATAGTGGATTTGAACAGGGCAAGAGTAGAAGTGTGTCAGTTCAGAGCAAAGGTTCCTCAACCTCAGTGCCTCAGCACCACTGACATTTTGGGCTGGATAATTCTTTTTGTGTTCTCCTGTGCACTGTAGGATGTTTAGCAGCATCCCTAGCTTCTACCCTCTAAATGCCAGTAGTAGCCCTATGTTCCCAATTGTGATAGCCAAAAATATCTCCAGACATGATCGAACGTCTCCTAAGGGGCAAATCACTCCTGGTTCAGGACCACAACGTAACAAATGGATTGGAATGAGCAAGGTCAAAGATGAATGTAGGAAATGAAATTAGATTAAATGGCTATTTTAGTCACCCAGATGAGAAATGTGCAGAAGAGGGAATGATATAAGGTTATATTCTGGTGGGAGAATATATAGCACTTGATGGATTGAAAGTGGACTGTAAAAGAGTTTCAAACCCTAGCAGGAAGAAGTATCAGTAGAGGAACCTGTTATAAAGTCTAACTTAATGGCAATTCTGATTCATTTGATATGAAAAGGGGCCCAGGAACATAGATTTTAACAAACATCGCATTTTGAGAAAAAACAGATGTAATATTGGAGTGCTATTAGAAAACAGGGCCAGAAATGAGAGACTAGCCTAGTTGGAGGCAAATCATAATTAGAATGATTGAACAAGAAATTGTAGCAAAGTAGGATATACCCACTTGCCCGATGAATTAGGGCACTTGCTTCTTTCTCAGAGGTAAATGTCTAGAGGCAATGGCTTATGAGATGCTTCTTTCTGGAAATCTGTAAAGTTATGCCATCTTTAAATTTGAGTCAAGGATTCTCCAGGTCTGGGTTACCTGGGTTACTACACTGATTGTAATCATTCCAGGAAAAATATATTTATATAATATAAATGTTTATATATATAACCTACAATTGTCAAAAATGATTGTGTCCTAAGAACATTCTAATACATATGACATAAAGTTATTTGGGGAAACATTTTGTGTTCATGATTTGTAGGGTTTGAAGTTCCTGTTTCTGAACAGCAGAGAAGAGAAGTGTGCTGTACAGACCTGCTGGGGGGCCAGAGTGGGGCTCTACCAGGCCCTCTGTCATCTGTGCTCACAGCATGAGAAGCCACTGAAGGCTTTAGCTCCTGTCATAAACCAAAGTGCCTTCCAGTACTTTGTATGGTTTACTGTACATGACCCATGTTCAAGAGCCCTGTGGTTGATGTTAATAAAATGAGATGACTTTGAAGAAGCCCAGGAATGATAAAAATCATCTTAGAAATCTGGTGTTCTGCTCTTGTGACCTCAATTCTTGATTTAAGATCTCACTAAGCCATCCATGATATTAGGCCACTTATTATTTATTTATGCTAAATACATTTGTTTCTATATGTTTTACATTCTAGGTACTTATATAAAATATGTATTTTGTATATTTATATACTTATGCTAAAAATAACTCTTTCATACAAAAGAAAGAAGGCCAATTTATTCTCCTAAAATATTGACTGCAGCTTTAAGAGTCAAAAAGAAATGTTTTTAAACATTTTGTTCAACATTTGCTAGTATTTAGTGAATTTGAGAAGCAAGGCTACTGAGTGTGGCATATCTACCAGCCATGCGTCTCCATTTTGCTAAAGACATGGATCCAATTATACATCTTTTGTACTGTCTGTAATTTTCTTTACAATTCTTCCACATCAATAGCATGCAATTTGTCTTTAAATTATAACCTAGTAGAATTTAGTTAACATTTACTCTCATTGCATATACACATGCCAAGGCAGCAATAGTATTTCCATTAGCATGCTGGATGTTAGAAATGATTTTTTATTGCTGGAATTTAGTGATATAAAAATATGTGGTTTGGATAGAAATTTTATAGAGACATTACCACACTAGTCTGAATAGTGTATAAGAATGTAACTGATTCATATTTTCTAGCCTTTGAAATGGAGGCCCACGTTGAACTTCTTTTCTTCTGTGGCCTGTGTATAGCTATTTATTGGAGGATTTTGTCTTTGGAAGTTTAGCTGAATTCCAAGGCACCTGAAAGGGCTTCATGTTGCTTGTCTTTCCTTTGCAGGAATGTTAATAAACTAATAAACATACGTACTTGTGGGAGCATCAGTCTGAAATGTCTTTCTTTGAAGCACACTCCCTTACAGGAAGGATATCAGTGTTTTGCTGACTCTAAAATGTACCTTTAAAAAATAATATAACATTTCTGAAATCAGTACACATTTTACAATCTCTGTTAGCTAGATGGTAGTGAGAACATATGGGATATTATCAATGCATTCTGGCAAGATTAAAAAAAAGTCCCAGCATTTCAGCTTGCAGAATAAGCATCAGTCTGGAAATTAGAGATAATAGTGCAGAATCATTTAAGAAATGTTGCACCAATAACCTTAAAGGCAGAGAATTATATCGCATGGGGATGAGGAAAAAAACACTGATATTGGTGCCTCTGGGTCCCAAGTTGATTTAGAAGTGTTGAACTTTGAATGTGAAGAAGTTTTAGGAACCCCCTGGTTAATGCATTTTCCTATCTTTTCCATTTAATATATATTAAAAGAATGATATAATAATAATCACCAACCTATGTCTAAATTAAGTAGCTCTTTGATTAAGCATAAAATAAAAATTCTAAGTGGTAAAAAAGATTTGTTCCATAGTTTAGCAGCAAAGGAGTTTTTCTTTGTTTTACAAAACAAAACAAAACAAAACACTTTTATTGTATAATGGTTAGCATTTCAGACTTGATGAAATAATGGTCCTTTTGAATGGTGGACATGTTTAGTTTATTTCTTATAACATCCTGGTGCATAGTGAAGACACCACACTTTGTCTCAGAGAAATAGCCTGAAGAGTCTGTCACTCCTGGAATCTCACAAACTGAAATTTCAAGGACACTTGGAAATAGTCTCAAATTTCTTTTCAAATTCTAGCCTGCATTCTCACCCCCAGGCATCGATGTGAATTCAGCCCGAGGGACAGCAACAGTTCTTCAAAGTAAATATGCAAATGAATTCTAACCATGACCCTGGGCTAACTGACTTGTGAAACAATTCTTCAAATGGCTTTTAGGTTATAAATTTAAGCATAAAATAAACCCAGCAGGTTCACAGGTTAAAACTAAATTGCACAATAATAGAGCTTTAGTCAATCAAAACTTTTGTCTAGTTGAAGAAAACAAAAAATGAACCCAAACCACTGCCCAATAATTAGTTTTTCCGTCCCTCATATCTGAATATATAATATGGAATCACTTTGTTGGGTATCAACATATAAATTTCTTTAATATAGGATGTTTGTTCTCCCCACTACAAGGAAACAAAATCCTGTTGCCATGTTGTTGCTTTGGTTTGGTTTTGCTATGAGATTTTTCTTATTTTTCTCCCCTTTACCCCAATCCTCAGATATTTAGATTTCGCAGTTTGTGATGATTAAAACATCAAAACAAAATGCAAGCTCACAGGAGAAAAAAGCCTAAAATTATTCCAACATTTAGTGTTCATTTTTTTCACACTAAGAATGCACAAAAAGTCATAAAATCTGTCCTGAAGTCATAAAGTATTGTAAAAGACACAAATGACTATTTCAAGAAACTCTGCAGCAATTAGGAAGAATTTGCTGAAGAGGAAATATGCTGAAATTAGAAGAAACCTTATACGTCAAGAAGGATGAACTATCAATTCAAAAGTATGGCATTTTAAGTCACCAAAACTTGTGAAAAATCTAAATTTATAAAAAAAATTAGAGAAGAAGCTTTGCAAAGGAAGTCTTCAATTTGATAAGCAACTCTCCATGTAGTTTTTCCTGTGCTAATTCCAAAGTGTGTAATGCAGCAGAAAAACAAGAAAAATCTCATCAGAGGGTCACTCCTGGAAGACCGATTGGGTGGAGGGATTTTTGAAGGAAAGTTTAAGAAAAAATAAATAAAAGGCTCCAGTGGGAACTGACAATAAGTCTTGGGCATTCACAGAAAAAGAAGAGTAAAAAGGAAGTAAAGGGTATGAATCGGTAGGGGGAGAGTAAATGAAACTAAAGCCTCATCTCTATCAAATTGGAGGTGCCTGAATAGAATGTGTGTGTTTCTGGAATACGAGAAAGCAAATTGCTGAAGGCACCAATTTGTGGTTGGTGGAATCCTTCCATCAGCCCCTGCTTCCTGCCTTTCCCATCTGTTCACAGGCTGACTGGCTTCCACCAAGAATGGTCACGAGAAACAGAAGGACCTTCTATTATCCGTGAGGTGGTGAGGGGAGCACAGCTATCAGTATTCACTAATGTGTGCAGGGATTTGCACTTTAAAAGCATCTCACTCACTCAAGGAGATTTAGAAGTTTGCAAGAAGAAAATGAGAAGTCCAGATGTAAACACAGACATCAGCTCAAAGGAATAAGGAATGTCACTTATCTACTGGCAGTATTAAAGCCCCTACCAAAGGCCACCAGGAATACCTTAGTAGTCACATAAAAGTCAAAGTTAGATTTGTTTGGTTGCTACAGCAAGGAGAACACACTCTAGGGGAACCAAAGGAGGGTTTCAGGAGGAGAGAGATGAAAAGGGCTCCTTATAGGATGTGGGGGGCCTGGACTCGTGCTAGATGATTCTGAAGGACTGGGGAAATGGGGTCCTATTCAGGATAGGATGCCATTGAAAAGCAGGAACAATTCAGTAATGTGATACTGCAATAATTTTTCTCCTTGAGGTGCAAAGATTAAAGTGGGGCTAGAGTTGTAAATAGAAAGGAAGTGGTGATATTTTAAAATAGGGTATGTTAGTCATTTGGAGGATCACACTTTGGCTTGGTCTATCTCCTACCAGTCTTGTTGGACACATTGTTATGTTAGGAACACTGCAGATTGACTACCAGCTGAGTAGATTTTGATTTCTTCGGTAGGACTGACCAGAAAATATAATGAGGCTGAAGATTTACCAAAAAGCTCTAAACATAGCTTACTTATTAACTGTCAACACTTACAAAACAAATAGATGGTCAATGGGAATGAAAACAGACAGGCTGATTATCCTGATACTACTATCAAACAGCAATAAATAAACAAGCATATGAACCAGAGCGGATCACGTTGCATCACAGGCACCATGAAACTCTGGCTGTCACCAAGCCAAGTAGAAGAATCACCATCTAAGGTTTCCCCAAGGAAGGAAGCCTTCATCATGAGAGATTTGAGAGCAAGACAAGTACAAAGGGGAGATTTGGTGGCTTCATAATAATGTCTGACACTGATTAAATGTTAAATACCTAGTTATGTTTCCTATAATTATGTGACTATAAATGGTATACTCATCACTTGCTTTGAATGATAAGAATTTCTTTTTTTTTTTTTTTTTGCGGTACACGGGCCTCTCACTGTTGTGGCCTCTCCCGTTGAGGAGCACAGGCTCCGGACGCGCAGGCTCAGTGGCCATGGCTCACGGGCGCAGCCGCTCCGCGGCATGTGGGATCTTCCCGGACCGGGGCACGAACCCGTCTCCCCTGCATCGGCAGGCGGACTCTCAACCACTGCGCCACCAGGGAAGCCCTGAATGATAAGAATTTCTAAGTGTTATCCATACAGAAATTGAGAGAGATGCTTATAAAATCCTTGTTCTGGGCTTACTGAGCTCTAGAGACTTAAGTGGAAAAAAATCTGGCCAACAGAATTTGAATCACACTTATCACAAAGGTGACCTTGGAAAAAGAACTTAACCTTTCTATTTCCCCACTGTGAAATAGGGATGGACGAGTTCCATTAGTGTGAGTAAAAGCTGAGTATGAATTTAATTTCTCTCACTCCAAAATTTACTTGCAATTTTTCAAACCATCTTTTGGTTAATCAGGAAATACCTACGCTAAATTCTTGTGGTTGCACAGTTGCTAGTAACACAAACAGATATAATAAATTAACTTTAGTGAAAGGAAGAAGAGAAGGAGAAGGAGGAGGAAGAAGAGACAAACAAAGGCTAAGGGTGGTGAGAAGGGCATTTGTAGGAAGCACAGTGCTTCCTTTTTCTAAGTACCCGGGAGGCACGGAGAGATGGAGAACTAGAAATTAGCAAAGCCATTAGCAACACAGTCCGTACTTTCTCCATATCTTGATTTTGCTTCCCCTTGTGCTTCTATCTTCTTCATCTCAGATTTCTCAATGCTTCACATCCATGTCTACCCAACAATTAAAAGAATGCATATTCCCCATTCAGAAGAACACCCTAACTGTGCTGCTGTCATTCAGTTCAGCTCCTCAGGGGAGAGAATCTGACTGCACAGACGGTGAGGCAGACCATGAAATGTAAACAGAGCAGCTGGAGGTTCTCACTTGGGGACTAGAAACTGTGGGTTGTTCCTGAATAAAGGATGTCAAAGGTTGCTGGGAGTTGGGAAGACAGTAACAGATATTTACCATGAATATCTAATAATAAATATTATTTTTCTGGATCATGGTGGCAAGAGTGGAATTTAAATTTTGTTTTCATTTGAAGATTAATTTGACTAAAATAATGATAGTGACCATGTATGAGTCCTTACTATCTAAGCAAGCATTTTTTCAGGCATTATCTCATTAATCTCCACGAACCCCTGGGTAGGTGCTTTTATTACCCTCAGTTAGTGATGAGGACATTTAGGCTGAGAGAGGGTATTCAAATGTGCATGCTTTCAGGATCTATAATTGAGAGTAGAAAGCTTCCAAACCTCTTAAACAGTCCAAAGTAGATTTGAGGCCTCAATATTAGGAGCATGCTAATAAGAATGTGAATGAAAACGGAAGGCATTTTCTATGGATGTTAGGTACATTTAATGTTAAGATGAGGGAGGTGAGAGAAAAATATCTGCTTTTAGAATAACAGATGTTTTGAAAGTAACAGCAAAAATGCTTCACTTTAATGACCGTGATCAACCTTAAAACAAGAAAAGCAACACAGAAATTTCAACCTATGATTTCAAAGAATCTCTTTATTTTACAATGTTTGCTAAGTTTTCAAGTCCTGAGATATAAAATTTTAAATATAACTTTAGATAATACAAAGACATAAGATAATGCCCAGTAGTACTAATTCTTAATAAATTATAGCAGTTTTGCTAATGTAACTTAAGAGCCAATTTGTCAGGTATGTGTCAACCAAACTTAGAAAACCTTTCAACTAAGAGCCAAACCTAATTCTGTATTTCAGAAAAAGGTGAAATTAAAAATTAGCCTTCGAAAGGAAAAAAAACCCTACATGAAACAGGATATAGAGCAAGGATAAGGGTGACAAGGGCAAAGTAAAAAACAGTAATTATAACCTCTTGTGGCAGAGCTCACTTGGAGAGTTCAAACTTGTCTTACAATTTTATGAACATGGAATATTAATCTGATATAAAGGGAAGCAGCACGTCAACCTGCACTTTACAATTCAAACACACAGACTTTTAGCAAATACGCCTTCATACAGGAATTAAAAGAGCCCAATTTTATATAGGTTGCAGTTCCTGAGCCAATGTTCTATAAATAACCCACTGATGTCAAGTGAATTACAGCCTTACCAGCTAAGGAAGCTGCAGGCAAACCCAGAAGCCTATTAAGAAGGAAATGACAAACTTCAGGCACCTAACTGCATTAGCTCATCACCAGTAAGACACCAGAAATCTCCAACTCATCTTACTGGGGATTGACTGGAACTGAATCTACCCTAGGGTGTTCTTTCCTCTCTTAAAAGCCTTGCATGTTTAAAGAGAAAAATATGTTTACTAGTTTGGTCAAAAGCAATTTTATTTTCTTAGTCAATGAGATACATTTATATGCTTTGGTTATTTTCGCTGAGTGTTTAAAGAATAAGAATATAAAACTATTTCTGGAAGAAAACAAGATACATATTTACTATCAACTGATGAGTCACTAGTGAAAGTCATAAGTTATCACCGTATATCAGTGGACACTTACTCCATTGCAAAGACCTTTCTTTCCCCACCTTTACTTTGTCAAAGCTCTTTCCTGTCCTCTCTGTTGTCCACAATGGGCACTTACAGTATTTAATATGCTTCTTTTAAGGTCATCAAAAAAACTACTGTCATTCCCCAAAGTGGAAATAACCTATATGTCCACCAACTGATGAATGGATAATAAAATGTGGTTTATCCACACAATGGAATAAATATTATTAGACAATCAAAAAGAATGAAATAGTGATATAGGCTACAACATATATGAATCTCAAAAACACAAGGCTAAGTGAAATTAGCCAGTCACGAAAGACCACATATCATATGATTACATTAATTCAGAAATATCCAGAACAGTCAAATCCGTAGAGGCAGAAAGTAGGTTAGTGGCTGCCTAGGCTTCAGGGTGCTGGTGGAGAATGGGGTGGGGTGACTGCTAACGGGTACTGGGTTTCCTGTTGGGATGGGAAAATGTTCTAAAATTAGATTGTGGTGATGGTTTCACAACTCTGTGAATATACTAAAAGCCACTGAATAGTACACGTTAAATGGGTGAATGGTATGGTATGTAAATTATACCTCGATAAAGCTGCTAAAACAGAAGAGGAAAAAACACCTATCGTCACTTGCAGCAGATACAATCCATACCATGTCCAAATGTTTTCGGAACACTTACTTATTCTGTAAGCTTCTTTTTGGTGCCTCTGTTCCTTGGCTTTTAACAGCCCACCCCTGAAACTCTTTTAGGAGTACTTCTCTTGAACTATTGGAAGCATCCGGCCTTCAGACACAGAGCTGGTCAACACTGGAGTCTGCATCTCAGAACCCTTGACGGATACAGCTATAGGAGTTAGAGCATGAAAGCCCAGCAACTTTTCCTGCAGGCAGGAAACACCCTGAGCATGAGTTATGTTCCAGGGCTCCCTGGCCAGAAGCAGGCTGAGATGGGGATGTTGCCTGAAATCATACCCTTGTCTGACTTCCTCTTCTCTTCTGTCCTGCGTCCCCTGCTCCCTGCGGGCACCCCTCAGAGAACTTCCTTAATAAATCCCTTACAGATGAATTCCCCTGTCAGGGTCTGCTTTGGGGAATTTGTCCTAAGATACCACTTTTCTCTCCTTTCTTGTCTTTTTTTTTTTTTTTTTTATGTTATTATCTCACTGATGAATGTACCCAATAAATTAGTACTCATTCATTAGACATCTCTTAAACACAGAGGATGGACCAGGTAATTCCCTGTGTTCTAGGAGCTTACGGTTTACTGGAATAAAGAGAAAGAAATGGGGGTTGTTTTTAATCTATCCACAAAGCAATCTTTACCTACATTTTCATACCTAGTACCTGTCATGGTGATCTCTTAGGTATACTGCACTCGATTTTTAAATGTATTGATACTAAGCAAGGAGCAGGATGTGGTTGGAAAAGCTTTGCCTTTACAGAAGTGTGCAAGCTGAACAAAATACTTTCCAATTAAAATATTTTTCATGCATGAAGCATGAGCCAGACAGCACATGTACCCTACCCCCGAAATACAGCAACTAGCCTCTCAGTGTATTAATTAATGAAATAAAATAGAAATAAAATTCGGTACATCAAGTTGTTAAATGATATTAACTTGAATATTCTAACTGGAACATAATCTAAGTTTTTGCTAAAAGCAGATCACAGTAAGAACAATTATTACTTTGTAAATAAGAGAATTGATTCATTAACCTATAAAGTTAAACAGATATAAGAACAAGGACACAATTATTTTATGAAACATTGCCATGCACAGACAAAATAAAGATTCTAAGAATACAGTAGTTGACAAAACTATTACTTGGATGATTAAATAGTAAAAGTATAACATAAACCATGCAGTTTCTTTGTTAAGAATAGTATCCCTATTTTTATTATTATTGTTTGGCAGAGAAAATGCTGTTTTTACCACATGATTTTCTCTTCCTAGACACACAAAAAGACAATTTTTTCTGTTTAGATTCGAGACCATGCAACTGAGCTCCGACAAAATCATTGTGGGTAGAAGTGATGTAAATGATTTTGAGATCTGGGTCTTTAAAAATAGAGTTTAATACTAAAACTTTGCCTTTTGGTAATGCATGACAAAAGCAGCTCAGACTTCTGAGTCATTGAGAAAACTACCCCAACTTCTAAATAATCTCTGTGATCCAGAAATAATCCTCTATTTATTGAAGTCACTGAGATTTTAGAGTTTATTGTTTACCTAAGCATAGTCTAGTCCATTCTGACTAATACAGTATCCAAATTTTGGTAACATACAGTTTATCAATCAATAAGACACCTAAATAAATATTTTTTGTTTATAATAACCTGATGTATATGCATTGTAAAATTCACAAAATGTAAAAGACAAATGAAGAGTTTAAAAAAATAGACTTTTCCTCCTATATAGGATTTAGAAAGTCTCAAGAGAATATCACTACCTATATAGCAATGATAATCAGGCAGATAATCTACAAAACTATATATTTTTTTTAACACATTAGAGATCTAAGGGTGTAAAGACACCAATGATGTAAAATTTAGAAGATGAAAGGTCCCTTTTAGGAGAGAAGGTAACTATGGCTGCCATCATCCTTGGTGGAACATTGGAAGCAAGAAATAGCCACCATAGATATGGGTGAGGATAAAACAGCTAAACTTTCATTGCAGTTTAAAGGTCAAGGATGACCTGGATTAACAGTTTACGACTTTTTGGACCCCCATAAACAAAGAGAATTGGAAGCAAACGGCCAACTATTCTCCATGGGCCTTCACCAAATACTTCCAATCATGCTTGGGAAAAGGTCAGAAAAACTGAGGGACCCACCCTCACCTGAAGTGCAGGGCCATGGGCCCACTGTATTCTGGGGGTAGGCAGACGAATTAGAGGAATTCTTTAGGCATTCTGGTTCTTAAACTGTGTAGGATAGAGAGGTGGTCCAAACAGACACAAAGAGAAGAAAAGCATTAAACACAGAAAAGCATTAAACATAGACAAGACCATCCAAGATACATGACACAGTATCAAAAGGTCTATCATATTTGTTACTGGCCTAGCAGGAAAAAAGATGGAAAGTGGGGCAGAAAACAAATTTGAAGAGACAATAGCCAATATATTTTTTAATTGATAAAAGATATTAACCAAACCCCAGGAATTTCAGCAAAACCAAAGTGGGGAAAATACAAAGAAAGCTACACCCAGATGTATCATAGTCAGTCTGTTGAAGACCAGAGATCAGTAGGATGGGGCATATTCTTCCTGAGGAGGAATAAAAATGATGGCTATCTTCTCACCAGAATCAATACAGGTCAGAAGATAATGAAACCACATACTTAAAGAAAAAAAAAAAAAAAGCTGATATAGAATTCTAAATCGAGAAAAAAAAATCCTACAAAAATGAAAGCAAAATGTAAACATTTTGAAACAGACAAAAACTGAAGGAATTTATCTTCTGCAGACTTCAGTTACAAAACAGGCTAAAGGAACTTCTTTAAGCTGCAGAGAAATAATAGCAAAGGGAGTCTTGGTTTTGTAGGGAAGAATGGAAATACGGGAAAGAGTTAATATGTTGGAAAATATAAGGAACTTAAACATTTCCCTATTTTTACACAGAATCTTTAAATATCTTTAAAAAGCTATTGACTAAAGTTAAAATAATAAAATGTATTGTGCAGCTTATATTTAGAAGTAAAGTATATGATAATAAGAGTATAAATATTGGAAGATTGGTTAACTGGAAGCATACTGTTGTAAGATTTTTGCATTTTAACTAAGCAGCAGAATATTCTTTGAGCTAGACTGTGATAAGTTAAAGATGCATATTATAATTTTCAGAGCAACCATTAAAAATAACAAGGCATAACTAAAAAGTTAATAGGGACTTCCCTGGTGGTGCAGTGGTTAAGAATCTGCCTGTCAATGCAGGGGACATGGGTTCGAGCCCTGGTCCAGGAAAATCCCACACACCACAGAGCAACTAAGCCCGTGCGCCACAACTACTGAGCCTGTGCTCTTAGCCCGTGAGCAACAACTACTGAAGCTCGTGTACCTAGAGCCCGTGTTCTACAACGAGAAGCCACCGCAATGAGAAGCCCGTGCACTGCAACGAAGACTAGCCCCCACTCGCTGCAACTAGAAAAAGCCCGCACGCAGCAATGAAGACCCAATGCAGCCAAAAATAAGTAAGGAAAAAAAAAAAAAAAGTTAATAGAGTGATTTCCAGTTCTGGTTAAGTTGATATAGCGCCCTTCCACGGGTCTATTCCAGGCTACTCCTCTCTTACAACTAAAACACTGGGGCCCATAAATGGGAAACAAAGACAGGAAGACACTGAAATGTGGAAAGAAGAAAGCAGACTGGCTGGGGACCTCAGGGCTTCAGAAATGACACAGTATATCCCAGACACGGCGCTAGAGAAAACATGCGACCTGTAACCAACAACAGGTGGTTGGAACCACAAACAACAAAACCCCAAGAAAAGCTTGTTCCCTGGGGCCAAAGAACTGGAATAAGTTTGGTTTAGCAGAATAGAAAACCATTTTGGTGACACTCACCCTGCTCTACCTAATCACCAAAGTAAAATCTGCCCAGCTCTGCAGTATCACTGTGACTGGCTGAGATGCTGGGCTTCCAGCCCCACGTGGTTGTAGCAAGGTGGGGAGTCAGTGCTCTTCCTCCTTCACTGGAATGATGTCTGTGGGGTCCACTGAGGAGATGAACTTCTCCTCCATCCCAGGAGCAGTAAGGCGGTACAGTCACTGCTCCACTAGCCAGCCCTCTAGACGTAGACATGGCCCAATGGGGAGCTGAACTTCACCTCACATGACAGCAATGAGGTGGACGAGGCAGTGCCAGGTGATGCTGACCAGCACCCTGCCTCCCCCGACCCCAGGGAGTCAGTGAAGTCCAGGGTCTTCACCCTAACCCAGCAGCAATGTGGAACGAGCCGAGTAAGGCTCGGGTAGCTGGCACTTTGCTGGTGTCACTTTGGGAAAGAGGGGAACTGAGCTTCTTCTCACATCTGAAGGCAAAAGAGTTAAGACAGAAGGAAGTTATGGAGTCAGTGTCCTGCTTTGTGCCTTCTGGTGTCAGCAGGGCCCAGAATGGAGTAGAAATTTCACTCTCACAAAGCAACAGCGAGACGGAATGAAGGGAGGAGGCAGTACAAGTGGACACTCCATTCCTGCCCCAGCCCAGTGACAGTGGGGCACAGCACAGAGAATTCCTACCCCTGCCTGGCAGGATGAGGTAGTCCAGTGACTGCTCTACATTTGCTGGGTTGGTATCAGCAGGGCCCGATCAGTACCTAAACCTTGACCCCAATCTGGCCATGTATACCTCACCTAAACAGGATGACTGCCTCCAAAAAAAAAGAAGAGTAAATATGATCCAGAGTCTCAATGCCATCATTCCTAAAATATCCAGTAAATAATTGAAAATCACTCATCATCCCAAGAAGCAGGAAAATCCAAATGTGAATTAGAGAAGTCCATCAAGACATGCAACACAGAGAAAACTCATAGGTTGGCGTTATTTGTGAAGAACTTCAAAGAAGCCATCATACAAATGCTTCAACGGGCCATTACAAGGCTGCTTTAAAAAATGAAAAGATAGAAATCTTAGCAAAGAAATAAAAGATACAAAGAAGGACCAAATGGAATGATAGGAACTGAAAAATACAAAAAGAAAACTTATTAGTTGGGTTCAATAGCAAAATGAAGACAACAGAGGAATTGGTGAGTTTTTAAGATAAAATATATTTATATATGTATATATAGAGATGAAGAACACAGTAGTGGTTGCCAGGGCTTAGGGATATGGGGAGAAGGGGGTGGGTGACTATAAAGGACCAGCATGAGGGATTTTTGTGGTGCTAGGACAGTTGTATCTTGGATGCAGAGGTGGTTAAAGTAATCTACACATGTGATAAAGTTGCAGAGTAGTTCACACAGGCACACACATCCACACAAGTGCATGGAAAACTAGTGAGATCTAAATAAGGTCTATGGATTGCACTGATAACCATTTTCTGATTTTCATATTGCACTCCAATTATACAAGAGGTCTTCACTGGAGAAAACCACGTTATGGTTACACGGGACCTATCTATTTGTTATTCTACTTTCTGTGGATCTATAATTGTTTCAAATTTTTTAAAAAGTCAAAAGAGAATATAAGGTAGAAAATGAAACATTAACTCACCCATGGGAAGATAGAGAAGACAAAATAGAGGCACAAAAAGCAGATGGAACAAACCAAAATCACATAACAAAATGACAGATTTAAATACAAATATTTTAATTATAGACATATTATCCACTGGGGCGTGCTATGGGATTCTATTCAGAAATAGAAGGAACAACTTTTCATATATGTAACAGCAGGGATGAATCTCAAAAGAATGATGTTGTGTGAAAAAAAAAAAAAAAGCAAGGCACAAAAAGCACAGACTCTACAGCTCCATTTGTTTGAGGCTTGAAACCAAATCAAACTAATCTATGGTAACAGAAGTCAGAAAGTGGTGGCCCAGAAAGGGGGCTATTTGACTGGAAATGGGCAGAAGTGCGCTCTGCAGGGTGATGGAAATATTCAACACCTTGGTAGGTGTGTGGGTTTCACAAGTATATGCATTTGTCAAAACTAATCAAACTGTACACTTTATATGAGTGCATTTCTATGGATGCAAATTACATCTCAATTTTAATGTGCTCTTTAAAAACAATTTAAAAATTTTTCCCACACCCATATGAATCATCTAGTGCACTTCCTGGGAAGCCCATGCTCCACTTGGATATCCTGGGAGTAGAAGTAACATGTATGGTACCTGAAGATGCTTTGGACCTTTGATCTCAAGGGCTGGACATCCATTTTTACATTACTGCATATTATTAACCAGATGGTATTCAAATACCCTGCCTTGTTTTAACCTCCACATTTTGAAGACAATATGAGTAAGCTCCAAAATGTTTCCAACTAAAGAAATGGAGATTTTACATCAGTTTGGAAAAGCACTGTAAGGAGAGTGCTGGAACTTCTCCATTTTCTTAAGTGGTGGAGTAAAAGAGCCTTGATCAGGTTATAGGGGTCACTTCACTAATCTATAAGGATATAAATCTAGTTATAATCATGTATCTATGAAAGTAAGCAAATTTAAGATACACAAAACCCATATTATAAAACTACAAATTGAAGGCAAAAGCTAGTCTTCTCAGTCTTCTTAACTCCTTAAGAATTGCATTTACCGCCATTTAAAAAATTGGTGCTGTATAACTTCTAGCCTTATATTCTCTTACTGTGAGCTGTTCTTAGAAAATGATCTCTATGACAAACACTTGTTGGTATGCCCTGTTCCTCTCCTGCAATATGTTTTTATACAATCTGACTTAAAAGACTAGAAAATAGTTCTGCTAAACAATGAAGCAGACACAGTATAACATCACTGAAGGTGCTTATATGACTATTATGAAAAGGGTATCATTTTCTGAGAATACCTAAAAAATCAATAAATATGGAAAATATAGCACAATAATAGGCCCAGAGGTGTTCTGCCAGCTGAACCAGAACCAATAACTGTATGAAGAAGCATTTCAAATCAAGCTCAAAATAAAATATACCGTGATAACAGAAGTATGGCAATTTAGTTGTGTGTAGCAATACCTGTACAGGTTTTGTATACTCCACGCCTGTTTAAAGTGTCATCTTTCCACTGTTGCTATGTCTTTTGTCTTCTAAATAAGTAATTAGTGTTTTATTTTTTCCTCTTAAGCATTTTAAGACGCCACCCTCAGTATTGGTGCCTGTCTCTGTTCTACTAAAGCAAATAAATAAGCAAGCCTATTTACTGCACAGACATGGGCAGAATCCAGCAACTATTCTCTGCTGAGAATTCTAAAATGAAAACACTGGTCACTGCCTTCATGGCGATTAGCATCTTGTAGGAGTTCTTAAGTATTTGTTGAAAAATTAGTGAGAAAGTATCAGGTGTACAAAGAGAGGAAAGTGAAGAACTTCCATTATGGTGCATCCACAATTCCTGTGCTCTGTGCTAAGCCTTTTACATATCAGCTCATTTAATCCTCCAACCCACCTTGTCTCTTTTAGAAATGAATAAATGACACTCAGAAAACTCAAGTCAACTGTTCAAAGGCACATAGTTCAAGAACAAAACTGTAATTCATAGCTCCTAAATTTCCTACACAGACTGCCACACTATGATAATTATTTTTGTTATTTAGTGGTAACTACAGCCACACTATGATATATTTGTTTTTATTTAGTGGTGACTACAAAACTTGAGTCCAGAATCACATTACTTTGCATTCCCTTGTTTTAACTGTTCATATTTTTGTGTTCTGGCAGCTCTTTAGATTTAAGGTTTCTACTAGAAAAATGCAAGTATCACCTCCTCCGGGAAGCCTTTGCTGCCACAATGCTCAAATCATTTTGATTATTTGCTCTCCTAATGCCAAGTACCTTTCCTTTATACCACGTGTTGTTTGAATGATTTTACTTATTTCATGGGGGGGAGTGGGGAAAGAAATGTGTCTGTTTTTGCTTAATATACTGCCTAGCCCATCGTGGGCACTAAACAATAAATTAGGGTTACTGAATAAATGACCACGTTAAGGGACACTCAGGGAAAATAAAATGCCACAGGCCTAAAATGGATAGTAAATTAGAGGTAAAATCTTCTGAGGGGATAATTTAAGAGGAAGAGTTGGGTCCAGAGGAAGAGAAAAAGAGGGGCCATTGATGACACACAGATAATGCATCTACACACTTCCAAGTCAGGAATTAGGGTGAGCTCTATATGGATGATGGGTTGACGCTATCTACTTAATCAGCTGCGATAGAGACCCGCCCAAACCTGAGTTACCGCGACCAAAACTGTGAATCCATCTTCTCCAAATCCCAAACACTAAATTGAAGCAATATTAATGAGAACTTCATCTCCCAGGTTTGTAACTGAGTCACAGAAAAATTCTATTCAGGACTAGAATCTTTAATTTTGTGAATTTTATAGACATAAGAAAATAGTCGGTCAAGGGGTTCAGGGGAAAGGATCTCAGTCCCCTTTACTCTTCCTCTCAAAACAATTCATTGAGTGCTACTATATTCAGTTACAGGATTTCTTTTTTTGGGGGGGAAGAAATGAGTTTACTGCAGATGCCAAGCAACTGCTGGAAGGGGATGATGCACATGTGCCGTAAATGTAAGTGATTTAAGCAGAATAACCATTTGATTCCTTTGCAACCCTTATTTTAGGGTGATAGAGTAGGGCAAGTAAATGACATCTAAAAAGATTTTAATGTGTGCCTTGTGATTAGAGATTTCCAGGAAAGCTCCTGGGTTTAAAAGCATGAACTATTGGAAAAACTAGGAATTGTCACCTAATTTTTGTAAATCATACACACAGGTTCAGTCCTGTCTATTCACTTCTTAATTCCTTTGCATCCCCAGCTCAGGGTTGTCCATACAGTTGGCAGAAATAAGTGTTTGTCTGTAGATTAGCATACTTTATTGGTACTTATGCTTGTTTCTTGTGTGTGTGAATGTGAGAAAATGCCTTGTCATCCTACGTAGTCTCTAGAAATGTAAAATGATTTAAAAAATTTAGAACAATACCATTTTTTATTAGATAATCTACATTGCTGAAATCTGAAATAAAATTATAAAGGAACTGAATTTTTTTAGATATGAATCTATGTTTACTTTTCTCATATATTTTTAAAATTTCCTTTCTCCCTAATAAAGAGCTAAGAGCAATGTGAGACAGAAACCATGTTTCATCGCTTCAAGAAGTGGTGTGACAGGGCCCAATGCAGAAGCTTACTACAATACTTTCTGGATTCTGTTTTTCAAAATCCCCTTTGAGCTATATAAGGTTGAGAGAAGTAAAAACTGATGGAGCAAGTGAGACAGACAAAGGCTAAATTTCCAAAATATACAAACAGATCGTACAGTTCAATAACAAAAAAAACCAAACAACCCAATAGAAAAATGGGCAGAAGACCTACATAGACATTTCTTCAAAGAAGACATACAAGTGGTCAACAGGTGCATAAAAAGATGCTCAACATCACTAATTATTAGAGAAATACAAATCAAAACTACAATGAGGTATAACCTCACACCAGTCAGAAGGGCCATATCATTAAAAAGTCTACAAATAACAAATGCTGGAGAGGGTGTGGAGAAAAGGAAACCTTCCTCCACTGCTGGCAGGAATGTAAATTGATGCAGCCACTATAGAGAACAGTATGGAAGTTCCTTAAAAGACTAAAAATAGAACTACCATATGATCCAGCAATTCTACTCCTTGGCATATATCCAGAGAAAACCATACTTTGAAAAGATACATGCACCCCAATGTTCATTGCAGCACTATTTACAATAGTGAAGACATGGAAACAACCTAAATGTCCATCAACAGATGAATGCATAAAGATGTGGCATACACACACACACACACACACACACACACACACACACACACAACAGAATACTACTCAGCCATCAAAAAGAATGAAATAATGTCATTTTCAGCAACATGGATGGACCTAAAGATTATCATACTATGTTAAGTCAGAAAGAGAAAGACAAATACCATATGATATCACTTATATGTGGAATCTAAAATATGACACAAATGAACCTATCTAGGAAACAGAAACAGACCTGCAGACATAGAGAACAGACTGTGGTTGCCAAGGGGGAGGGGAGGTGAGGGAGGGGTGGATTGGGAGTTTGGGATTAGCAGATGCAAGCTATTACATATAGGATGGATAAACAACAAGGTCCTACTGTACAGTACAAGGAATTATATCCTGCAATAAACTACATTGTAAAAGAATATAAAAAGAATGTATATATGTATAGCTGAGTCACTTTGCTGTACAGCAGAAATTAACACAACATTGTAAATCAACTCTACTTCAATAAAATAAATTTTTAAAAAATTTTAATAATTAGAGCAAAGTCAGAAGGAGAGAGAAAGTCAGAAGGAGAGAGAAGCAGCCTCCTGATGAAATAAGGAAAAGTCTGTGGCTCTTGGCTCTTGAGGGCCCAGCGACCTGCCCCAGATCCTTGGCAAGGTTGTAATAAAGAATCACTGCAAAATACCTCTAAAGAGATGGAGCCCTAGGGTTCCCAGGCTCACCAGAGAGTTTTACATCCAGAAGATCATAGAAGCTGACGTGATACTTCTAGCTTCAAGAGTCCGTCCTAGTCTTAGACTGTGAAGATGCTTTGTCAATGAAACACTTGATTTTTCAACATCTCCCTCCCCATCATACACACAGTTTCCCTGATATTTTCAACCATGCCATCAGTTTAGTAACAATTATGAAACTCTAGGAGCTGTCCTTGATGTCTCCTTTTCTTCACCCTGCCAATCCTCTCCCCAGTCAACCGCGAAGCGAGTCCTGGTACTTCTACCTCTCAAATTCATTATCTGTCCACTCACTGCTTCCACCCTACACTAACCACTCTCTGTATTCTCTGCTATAGCTTCCTAACTTCCTCCATGCTGGTCTTCTTTTAAGCTACAAAATAGATTTTTATCATTTAACGCAAATTAGATTATGTCATTCTCCTTCCAAAACCTCTAAATTCTTCCTTTTACTTAAAATGAAAATATAGTCATTACCTAAAGTACCTACAGGATGTGGCCTCTGCCTGCTTCTCCGTACTCACCCTGGGACACTTTCACTCTCTTTCTGTTTGGAATGCTATGTCCCCTCAGGCTTTGCCGCGGTCTCTTCTTGCTGACTCACGCAATTTCCGCTGGACTTCTCGATCAAAGGACACATCTCCTTATTCAGTTTCCATCTCTAGTTTAACATCTTCAGAGCAGTTTTTTCTGGCCTTCTCAGGAAGTCCAGCCCCCTCTCCACTTGACAAGGCATGTGCCACATCCGCCCATAGGAGTGACTTCTATTAAGTTTCACCGTGAGCCATTTGGGCTATCTGAACTAAAACTGAGAAAGAGGCAAATGAAATAACTCTCCTAAGGTTACCAAGTTACTCTGTACTTGAGATTCAAAATCTAGAGGAATTTGCACTCTTAAGTTCTATGCTCTATGCTAATACATTCTAAAATTATTTGTTGAAAGAGTGGAAAAATGAATGTCAGCAGAAACATGATAAACTGGAAATGTTACCCATTCTCCATTTCTGGGTTCCTTATTGGCTTCCTAGACTCTGGCCTTTTGTAGGGAGAGGAAGCCACAACCATAACTAAGATAGAATGAATGCCCTTGAAATCTGGGAGTGTTGGATGTCAGAGCCAAATAATCTTTATGTTAAAGTAAATAACAGAAGTGATTTATTTATTTTTTAAAAGACTTGTATGAACACCGAGACTCCAATCATTTCTTAGTGCAGTCCTGGCTCTATTCTTTCACATTATTAGCTTTGGGATTCCAAAATTGCATCCATGCCATGCTTCTTTATCTACCTCCCAACCTTGTGTCCACATTTTTCTCATTGTTTCAGATACATAATAGACAGTGTAAGTATGTATACCAATAGAAGGACAGAGCTGACCAACAACAACAAAAACCTGATTGAAAAGTACTGTAAGTCAAAAACTGCAGAATCCTGAGAAGTTTGATAAAGAAGACCTACACAGAGTCAGGTAAGTGGTCTGCAAGTGCTTTTTCAATGCTTTTTATTTCTCTAGAATCTTCTTTGAAGTGGTGCTTTAGGTATCATAACTAACTTCCACTGTCCCTGTGAAGGGAAGGATCAAGGCCCCATTATTATGAGGAAATGAAGGCTTAGGCAGTTGCAGCAAATTATTTGAGGCTTTGGCCAAGTGGCAGTGAAAATTACCTTCTTCGCTTATAGTGTCTGTTGGGCATGAAAATAATTGGGAATGGCTAAAAGTACCCAATAGCAGGACAAACTTTCTTTCTAGGAAATTAATTCAACTCTCAATCCGCATCATAGTCTCAAAGAGGCTTTTTTTTTTTTCCAGTTACAATCGAATTCTTACCCTCACAAATGGACACAGTGCTCCAGGAATCCATTTCATTTAGCATCATTCCTGCTTGTAGCATAGTTATGACGTTACGTAAGTGGCATATTTTGGTATTCTGGATATTTTCTGGTGTCACTGACATGTTCTATTTTCTGATCTGAGTTCCATACATCAATACAAATTTTATTATACAAAGCTTTCATGACTTTTCCCCTTTATTTTTGTCTCCCCCTACTCCACTTGAGAAATAATCGGAGTAGCAGGGAGCATGTCCAGAAAAATTAGCTCACGTTGTAATTAATGTCCAATCCTTTTTTTTTTAAAATCTTTTGGCCACACCACATGGCATGTGGGATCTTACTTCCCCGACGAGGGATTGAACCCACGCCCCCTGCATTGGAAGCTCAGAGTCTTAACCACTGGACCACCAGGGAAGTCCCAATGTCCAATCCTAAAGTCATCAATTTTCTTCTTCATTCAGGTTGAAGTAATTCATGGTCTCATCATGAGCCTTTTTTAAAATTGATGCTGCTAGTCTGGGGAAGGGGTATGGATGGTGGTGGTCGTGGTGGTACTGGAGTGATTGTGAAAAGCTCTTTTTATATTTTACTTGGGCTCCAACAAGTGTATGTTACTTGCCCATTGCATTTTTCCACTGCTTTGTTTATTTCTGATTTTTTCTCTATTAAGCAAACATATCTTGCAAGATGTACTGTCTGTTCCATCTAAATTTCTGGGCATTTTACAATCAACATTATGGCACTTATAAATTGAGGAATTAGACTGCTGATCAAGAAATACGTATCCATGGGCTTCCCTGGTGGTGCAGTGGTTGAGAGTCTGCCTGCCAAAGCAGGGGACACGGGTTCGTGCCCCAGTCCGGGAAGATCCCACATGCCGCGGAGCGGCTAGGCCCGTGAGCTATGGCCGCTGAGCCTGCGCGTCCGGAGCCTGTGCTCCGCAACGGGAGAGGCCACAGCAGTGAGAGGCCCACGTACTGCAAAAAAAAAAAAAAAAAAAAAGAAGTAAGTATCCAGGGGCTTCCCTGGTGGCGCAGTGGTCGAGAATCTGCCTGCCAATGCAGGGGGCGCGGGTTCGAGCCCTGGTCTGGGAAGGTCCCACATGCCGTGGAGCAACTGGGCCCGTGTGCCACAACTACTGAGCCTGCGCGTCTGGAGCTTGTGTCCACAACAGGAGGGGCCACGACGGTGAGAGGCCCGCGCACCGCGATGCAGAGTGGCCCCCGCTCGCCGCAACTAGAGAAAGCCCTCGCACAGACACGAAGACCCAACACAGCCAAAAATAAATAAATAAATAAATAAATAAATACAATAAAAAAAAACAGCACCTGTTAAAAAAAAAGAAAAAGAAAAAAAAAAAAGTATCCAGTCAGCCACTGATGTAAAGCCTTTGCTCACTACCGTTCCTTCCCAGGGAGAAGACATCACCGTTTTGTGGACTTTTCTACCCTATACATGTTTTCGTCTCTTCTCTATTTTTGCTTTTATAACTTTACACATCTATAGTTTGCTATTAGCCTTTGTCAAATGAAAAAGAAAATACTGTTACAATAGTTGTTGAAAGGCATTTGTTAAAATTCACAGTCATTCTTAATTTTAAGAAGACTTAGCATATAGGAATAGAAGGAAGTGACCTTAAAATTATTCCTTAAAATATTATCAAAAGCAATCAGTATAGAATATATTTACTGATGTAATCATTTTATTCACAGTCAGGAACAAGAACCAAAGACCTGTACTTAATACTACCATTTACTTTTCTGGTTGTTTTAAGCACTGGGTTTTTAAAGATTGCAAGGAAAAAGGGCAAATTAGCCATTAGTTTCAAATGATGTATTCTGATACTGAGAACATGCAAGAAATCTCCAGAAGAACATTTAGAAAGTATAGAAGTTTTGAAAGATGATGAAATCGCTACAAGATAAATAAGGAAAAATTAATAATTTGTCTATATTAACACAACTAGTAGGAAAATATAATTCAAAAATAACACATTTACAAAAGAAAACCTAATTTGGATTTTAAAAAAATTCCAGAATCCAGTGTGAGCCAATTCTTTCTTTTTCACTATTCATTTGTGTGCAACTTTTCTTAGTTTGATACCCACTTTGAATTTTGTTAATTATACTCAAAGTATAAGACCTTTGTATTTACATCACTCATAGCCCACCTACACAGTGTTTTGACATTTTATTTGGTTTCACTAGCTCTTAATGATTTTAGGCAAAGTTAATGTGTTACAATAGACAAGCACAGGGAGCTGAAAAAGATGGATTTCCACAAAACCACAAATTTTATACATATATGCATGCATGTATTCAAAGCCAGGTCACCTTTGCAATTTCACGTATCTCCTTAGTGTATATACAATTTTCTGTGCCGTTCTTTGAATTTCTTTCTTGTAAATTAACTTTGGATACAGAATTCTTTGAAACATAAAGACATATTAGAACAAATTTCCAAAGGGGCCATATGTGACATGCCAGAGACATAGAGCCTGATTAGAATGGGACTTAGAATCTTTTTATGGTGCTGAATATAATTTAAGACAGCATGTTGTTACTTAGGAGGAAGCCTTATTTATAACAGCAGTACCATGCTGCCTAACAGATGCCAGTGGAAAGTGAAACTATGATGAAATTAGTTTGACCTTTCTCAAGCCTGCAGAACGTAAATCAGATATATTTAATAAAGATCCACTTTGCAAGAAACAGCTTTGACTTCAGATGTGTAAATGCTTCAATGAAAGAAATGAAGGCAACACGTTGTACAGTTTTGAATATAGTTTAAATTAGGCCCAAAATGATGAAAAATGTAGTTTGGAGATGTGCAACTTTTCCTCATTAGATGTATGTGGCGTACTGAGTAATTCAGTTGTCTCACTGCATTTTTCAGGCCATTAGGTACAGTACAGGTGTCACTCTCTTATGTAAGTAACAAAAATTTAATTTCTGATGCCTAACTAGGATAACTGCATTAAACACCATTTTGTTTTTTGTTTGTTTGTTTGTTTGTTTGTTTCTGGTACGCAGGCCTCTCACTGTTGTGGCCTCTCCCGTTGCGGAGCACAGGTTCCGGACGCGCAGGCTCAGCGGCCATGGCTCACGGGCCCAGCCGCTCCGCGGCATGTGGGATCTTCCCGGACCGCGGCACAAACCCGTGTCCCCTGCATCGGCAGACGGACTCTCAACCACTGCGCCACCAGGGAAGGCCCTATTTTGGTATTTATTTGGGGATAATTTTGTTATCAAATCCCTCTTAAAGTCTATGATTTCTAATTTTTAATAAGATACTAGAGGTTCTGAAATCTTTATACATGAAAAATGATAGCACAATTCTTCCTCAAAGGAGAAGCAAAATTACTTAAGTTTTTCTGGCTGGAGAGAGGGCAAAAGTTTATTCTGAAGACAGAGATTTTTAGGATTAAAGTCAGGTTTGACAGGAAGTCTGCTTTATTTTAATGAAAGAATGGACAGGGTCCAAACTTGTTACGATTGGAATACCTAGCAGGCCCCAAGCATATAAGTAAAAGTAGGAAGTTACCACATGCATTTTGGCTTGCCAAGACCAAGATAGAAAGGAACTAAGTTCCTTCATTTATTCTGTCATTCATTCATTTAAAAATTAATCCCTACTATGTACAGACTCTGGGAAAGTAAAATGGTTAAGCAGATATTGCTTTCACAGTGCTCTCATCAGATCTATTGCCACTATTTGCTTGCAATACACCTCTTTTAAATGGCTAAATGCTCTAATTATGGAATTTGTATGATTCCAAGGAGCCAGATCCTGTCTGTGGAATATCAAGAATGGCTCTTTAGAAGACCTGACCTAAGTCTTTGAATATAGACAGGAATTCACAAGGCCAAGGAGGGGAGAATGGATGTTCCAGCCAAAGGAAAATGAATGTGCAAAAGCATAGAATCTAGAGTGAGTATGAAGGGTCTTGGATGTCATGCGATAGAGACTGAATTCTATCATAAAAGTAGGAAAGAGTTTAAAAAATGAATTGAGCAAGAGGAGTTATATGGTTATACTTTCACTGTGGAAGGATCCATCTGATTGCAAAGTGATTCTGAGGATGGCGTGGGGTGAGCAAGAGTGAGAGCATTAGAGTCAGGGAGGTCTTTTAGAAGCCGCTGGGATGATCTAGAAGGGATGAGGGTATCTGCATGAGTACAGCGATGATGCTGGTGAAGGAGGGGAAGACGGATTCAAGAGATATTGAGGAGGTGTGATTAACAGGATTCCTGTCTCATTAAAAAGATGGGAAATCAAGGCAAAATTAAACACCATTTATATTAAAACACTTGGGTTTGGGATGCCTGAAGGAAATCTGGTAAGATGTCCAACAGGCTGCAGAAATAAAAGACTGACTCAGAAATATTTGGTCCAGAGACACTGCTTCAGAAATCATTGGTACAATTAACTCTTTGAAGACCTAACAGTAGATGAGGTGGCCCAGAAAGTGGATACAGTGTAGGAAAAGAAGAGACAAAGATGAAATAAGAGGAAACATAAACATTTGCTTGGAGGGGCTGGTAAGTGTGCTTAGAAGGGAAGGCCGGTGTAGCAGTGGAAGAAAAAACTCAAAAGAACTTAGGGGTACCTCCTTTGTGCCGGGCATAGTGCTAGGTGCTCTATACACAGCTTCTCATGATCATTCCCAGTATTTGAAATTATATTACATAAAGTATTGATATAATCACTTTACAGACTTGTTTGAAATGTAAATTCCATAATATTTAAAAATCAAGACCTCCATAATTTCAAGCCTAATTGTCAGCTGTGCTTACATTTTGGGGGTTCCACTTCAGTCAATAAACAGAAATTTAGCAACATCCATTGTTAGTAGCTTGTGAAAAATCCCGTTGTTAAAAATTCTGAGTGATTTTTTTTGTGCTGTTATTTGAACATTCTCTGTCATTATAATTTAAAGTATTTTTAATGTCCTATAAAAATGTCTCCCAAACATGAGTTAAGTGATGAAACTTGTGCTGAAAAACAAGCTGGAAGTCAGTAAGGCTGGACCATTATTTAGGTGCAATAAAAACACTAAGGAGATAACTGAACAACTTCCATGATATGCTGCTAATTTATTAAAAGGTGCTCTATGAAATATCAGAGAGAAATTTGAGAAAATAGGCAATATTAGAGCACATAAAGCTTTACATTTGCAAAAATGATC
Organism: Aethalodelphis obliquidens; assembly: GCF_003676395.1. Taxonomy (NCBI): domain Eukaryota; kingdom Metazoa; phylum Chordata; class Mammalia; order Artiodactyla; family Delphinidae; genus Aethalodelphis; species Aethalodelphis obliquidens. Next base: position 5,249,882 of record NW_020837967.1, on the reverse strand, counting down.
ACATAATCAGGCAAAAATAATGAAAACTGTAAAAAAAAAAATCTTGGCAAGTATAACACAGAAGAAATGTGATCTTAAAGTTTTAGAATTGTTAGTTTGACATGCTCCTAAAATACCTTAGCTGCTTCCCCCCTCCCCATAAACTCACATTTACTCTCTAAAATTGGTCTTAAATTAAGCGATTTTGCATGACCTAAAATTTTTGTATTGCGATTGCCCTATAATACAATCCATGGGGCTAAGAACACAACATTGCTGGGTTGATGAAGATGATTTGAAAGGTTTATTGTTTACAGAAAGGAAGTTCCAACCATAAGGGAATTGCAAGGAGATAGCAAATGATTTTGTTGAGAAGGTAAGGCAAATGAGGGGTGCCAGAAGGCAGCATACCTGAGCGCTGCTCATCTGTGCCCCCCACTTCAGGCAACCTGTCTGCCACATCCTCATGGAGCTGTTCTCTGCAGCCTCCCTGCACGGCCCTTAGATTAGTATCTTGGGAGGAAGCCATTCTCTCTAAAAAGTTTGTTTCTAATGCTGGAACTTGGAGGGTTAGAGAGAAGTCTGGATCAAGGCTCAAGCATTCCCCAGAGTGCCAGGGAAACTACAACCAGTAACTAATATTCCAAACCAATCTGCATCCAGGTCTCAACTCTTTTAACTGTCAGCAGTCACAGATTTTGGATTTGGGGAAAAAGTCAAAGAATTCTGGGCACATTCAACTGTGAACTGAGAATTAAATTATGGTTCAGATTTCCCAACATTGTGAGTGCAACTAAGCAAGTACTTGCCTCTACCCGACCTGAGAACAGCTGAGTAGTACTTGTCTGAGGCTGAAAAGGTTTTCTTCTAATCCTGTCACCTTAACATTGTTTTGTATCTCCTAGGTTTTACAGGTTACGATAATGACATAAAACTGAGTATCTTCACAAACCTGGAAGAGATCATTCGGGTGATGGATAAAGATTCTTCTCCATGTAGTTTACAACTACTACATCTGATTTTTAGATATCTCAGTCCATATCCCACTTTATGAGATAGAAGTTTATTATAAATCTGCCTCCTTGGAGAGATCTGGTATTCTATTTTCAAAAAGAACCATCTGGAAATGCCTGTGTTTCCCATTTGAGCTGCCTCAAAAATAAGCAAAATGAAAGTTAATTTTTACTGGGATTTAACCTGATGTTTTTCCATAACCAAGCACCTTTTAGAGTGTGTCCTATTATACAGGTGCCAAAATAACAAAGAAGCTAAAATATTTGTAACTATAATAATGCGATCAATTTTTCAGACATTGCATTATCAAATATCCATTATTCTAGTCATGATTACCAGGAACTGTTGATGACAATGTCAAATACCACAATTTAAAAATATACATAAAGTACGCAGTACCTCTCCCATCTCTCATTTTTTTCCAATATCTTCATCATTTTGAAAGGATCATGCTTTGAACAAGCAGCAGATGTTAATACAGAAATATGGAACATCTCAATTTTCTCACTGCTAACTCAGCTTACTGAGCCAATTTCACAATTCTCACATTCCTGAGTCCTGGGAGAAAATGCTAATTTAGATTGTTAAAATTGACACGGGTTAGGGTATAAAGGGTAATTAGCATAAAATTCTACACAAAGTGTTCTTAGCATCATTAATCAACACCCACCTAGGCATACACTTTTTTAGTCAGAGCTGATGTTTAACGAAGCTGAAAAATATCTACAATATTCTCTTCTAGTTAAGTAATAAAAAATGCAGAGTTCGTCCTCAAATCAAGTTGGAGGGTTTTTAAGCAAAATACCTAATGTGCAGTTCAAGCGTCACTTTTATTTTGCACTTAAGTATTATTTAAAGCATATAAAAGTACTCTCTTCAGGAAAACACCTTTTAAACACTCGTGCTTTTGGCATATTTGTGTCAGTGCTGTTCTCTACATGTGTTGTTATTGCTGAAAAGACTGATCTGTTTTCTTCTCGCAAAGGCTGTTGCATTTGGCGCCATTGTTTTCATTTTCAGTGTAGGGCGCTGCTGGTGTTTCCGCCTCTTTCATTTACCAGTTTCCTAAACCCAAAAGAAGTCACTCAGGTCTGAATCTGCTCATCAGGACAGATGTGCTCCTGGTTCCTCAAATTTTGCAAGCCTGCTCTATTAACTAAAGCTCCTTTCTTTTTTTCTCTCCCTGCTAATGATGTGATCTAAAGAACTGTCTTACACTTAGATAAATGATTCGAAGTCAGTTAATTTTTCTGCTCCTTATTGCCTCATTTGCAAGAGAGAACAATGACAAAATAACAGACTTGACAACTATAACCAAAAGTATTTAAATTTCAGGGGCACAAGGGATATATGTCCCTGGGAGCTCGTTCACCTATGCCTCCTGGGAACATCTGTGAGACTCATCTTTAGCAATTCTATCTGGGAGGTTCCGGCAAAGGGAACAAGGCTGCAAACGTGTTCTGTTACCGCTGGAGGCCATTTATTCTGCATAAGATAATGCTGCTTGGTATAAGACAATGGTTATGTGCAGGGAAGAGAAGCCAACAGAACAGTCTCAGGAGAGAGATTGTTTTTAAAACTTCCAGAACCACAAGATGATGGTTGTAGCCCTGATGAATGTCAGTGCTATTAGAAGCTGCAGCAGAGGCACTGAATTGAAACTGGGGCAAAGGACAAAGAGGAAGGATGCGGAAGGTTGGCCCAGGCAAGGAAGAAAGTGAAGAGTATGTTCCTGACACTGAGAAAAGTATATATGAGGGTCGGGAAGAAAGACAGAGCATGGCGAATTCCAGGAGCTGAAATTTCAGTGCAGTTGAAGCAGGCGGTAGTACCCAGTGGAAGGGGCCTGAGATGAGGCTGGAGTGTCAGATGAGGAGGAGGTCTCATCATGATGTGAAAGAGCTGGATTGCATCTGAAAAGCAATGAAAAGTAAATGAAGGGCAGAAAGGAAGCAAGGAAGTATACAGGCATCCTTGTAGTTCAGAAGGATCTCTCTGACTTCAAGGTGAAGTACAGAAAGGATTCTGGAGGAGACATGGGGCAAGAGGTCAATGGAGAAGCTATTGAAGTGACTCTCGTGAGAAATGCCTATGGACAGCCCTACAGGGGTAGGGCAGATGGAAAGAGGGGACCAATGATAAGAAGAGCTCAATGTATTGAGTATTTATCATGGGTTAGACCTGGCACTTTCCCCATACTGTCTCATCGAATTGCTACACACACACACACACACACACACACACACACAAGTCCTATAAAACAGATACCATTTTTCTATTTAAAGATGAAGAAATTCAAGTTCAAAGAGAAAATCGGCTTAAACTCAGGGCTTCCCAAAAGGCTAAAGCTTGGTTTGAAGCCAGGAAGCCTTGCTTCAGAGTTTTGTCTTTCATCTGCCTTCTGGACGAATTTAGGAGGAAGAATTGGCAGTACTCAATGACAGACTGGCAGAGGTGGGTAAGGGGACAGGGAGAAGGAGGTCACAGGTGAGCACTTGTGTTGTTAGGTGGTGAGGGAGGTAATTCACTTGGATCCTGAATCCCAAAGGAGATTCGTGGTTGGTGAAGGGCAGGAGGGCAGATGACACTAGAGTAGTGGCACCTTGAGTAGGAGATGCCTGCAAGGTATCAAAGTGGGTGGGCAGCTGGAAGGGTTGATCCATCTGGAGAAAGGGATCTGGACTGGATACATAGGTTTTGGAGTTATCAGCAGTATATTCTGTGGTCACGGGGTTGCAGAGAAAGAGTATGTGGAGTTAGAGGGTAAGGAGCCTGAGAAGGAGCTGTTCTGCAGAGTTAAGAGGAAAATAAGGAGACTGTTTTGTCATAAAGGAAAGTAATGCTTCATCATCAGGCAGTGACTAAAAGCATCAACCACTGCTGAGAGGTTAATGAGACATGGAAAGAAAAAGGAGCCCTCTGATTTTGTAACAAGAGGGCTTCTTCCTGAAGATGCAGGACGTGGTGGGCACACAGCATAGTGACCACACATGGGACTTAACTGCTACTATTCTTTGGATGACACAATTACACAAATCTACAGATTACACGGTGCAGACAAGGGGTTACTGCTGGGTCATCTAATGTTTCCTGTGACTTCTAATATTCTCCTCACTGGTACTTGTCACCTGACTTAGAAAAACACAGATTCCAGTGCCACTGAACTTTGGCTTAAGTAGTTATAAAGACATATCCTAAGCCTCTTGAGAATTACTAAGGTTGATCACTAAGGCTAGATATTTAATTATAAAAGTGATACCCCCTATCCTATCTAAAGGGATGATTTTTCAAAGGAGATACCATGGCAACACATTTCCTTCAATGGAGAACCTCTCCCAAGATACTAATTTTATTTCTAAAAGCCGTTACTAGCTTTTGTTTAGTAATTATACCATTCTCAGGAGTTAGTAATACTGAGAAAGCGTTTCACTTGTGGGGTACTTTATATTTTTCACAGCACTTTTACACTGATGTTTTCTTCTAAGATGGGGGTGATGAGCTGGCAGGTAAGAAGAGAGGAAGGAAAAGTTCATGGTATGTATAAAACAGTACTGTGACATACCCCATGATTCTAATTCTTGATTTAAAAAAAAACTTTTGTAAAATAAATGTAATTTTAAAATATTCTTCACGTACAAGGCTCTCGACAAATTGACAACTTACACAAACCCCTATGAGACTCAGTAGTAATACTCATTTACTAAAGGGAAATGATGCATTTATATTGCTTACTTCAGGTCACTTAAAATGTCAGTAACACAGTGGAGAAGGAAATCGGAAAGAATATGTTCCCAGACACTAGAATTATAATTTCTCCAAGTCTGAATCTTTTGATTTAACTCTGTTATGCAGAGGATTAACAAATTTAGTTTTCTCAGAATAGAGAAGATAAGACTCATTGTATTTCTGCTCTGTTTGAAATTATAAAACCAAATTCAGTATCACAGCATATTGTCTGGAAGCAAACCAAGCCCATTCGCTATGTAAGGAAGTCTCTGCTGGCAAATGTTTACAAGACGAATGTACAGATGAAAGACAAGCAATCTATTTTTATTTCATACTGAGAATGGCAATTTAAACTACAGTAAATTTGCCCTTTGAAGGAAATGCAAAATATAGGTCAGATATCTTTATAACTTTATTAATATATAAATAAGTAATAAGAATAGTAATCAATCTGATTTTGAGCTATGGGACAAGTATAGTAACCACACATTTCATCATAATGTTAGTATCAGTATATGAGATATATACATATGCATGAAATTCAGAAACTGCATTCCAGCTTCTGTTAGTGAGTGAGTCTAACCCTGGAATACCATTCCATTGCAAGCCAGGCAAGCCTCAATAGCTCTAAATGAGGCATGGACAAACTGAAATTCTACATCAGGAAATATACACTACATTTTTTTTAATCCTAATTGTATAAAAGCGTACTTAAAAAAATAAAGAGTATCAAGAGATGAAAATAAGAATCATATTTTCAAGCTGGAAAGGATCTTAGAAAATATCTAATCAAAATCCTTCATATTACAGACAAGTGAAAAAAGGTCCCAAATAATAGGTCCCTATACTGGCTATGGATACTAAGTGCCACGTGTAAATTCCAACAGAGGAAAGCAGGGAAGCACACTCAATCAAACTAAGTAACCAACATAGAAACATGGCACAAATAAAATAACCTATTCTAGGATGGTAAAAAGCAAATACAGCACAGTTTCCCAAAGTTCAGAGTGCTCAATGACTTCCTTATCTATATGATGTATGTATGTATCCATCTATCATCTACCTACCTACCCACCCACCCACCTATCTCTATCTCTATATGTCTGTCTATTCATCCATCCATCCATCCATCCATCCATATGTCTGTCTATCTTTCTTTCTTTACATATCTATCACCTATTTATCCATCAACTTAAAAGACTTCCTTCCTGCCACACAGTAAGTGGCAACAAAATGTTAACCATTGTTTTTTGGAAGTAGTTTTATACTGTGGTTCAACTTAAACTGGTCTCAGAGGCATGTGTAAACCTATTAAAATGTGGATAATCAATGAAAAAAATCACCTTGGTTTACTTCATTACCCAGAGAAAAGACATTAGGAGACTATGCAGCCTTAGCCTCAGAGTGGTTTGGTAAAATAACATTCTAGTGATTATGTAACCCTGTATTTAAAAAATAGAACAACTTTTCACCTAGCAATTATACTTCTGGAAATGTAGCCCAAGGACATAATTATATTCATAAAGACATAGCTACAAGGGTGCTCATTATAGGATTGTTTATAGTGGCAAAAAAGTTAGAATCAAACTAAACAGCCAACAACATGAAATGCATTGAATAAACTATGGTAGCACTCTGCTAGAAGAATATTAACGACATGGAAATATCTTCACAATCCTATTATGAAATGGAAAACGAGATTATAAAACATTAATAATACATGATACTAAGTAAATATATATCTAATCCCGCCTTCTTCACCTCTCCCAATTTTCTTTCTACCTGGTCACATCACTCCATTCAGCAGGCAATCTTTCGTCCTCAGCTGACCTGATCTCTCGGTAGCAAGTGACACTATGAATTCTTTCTTAAAAAACACTGTTTTATGTTGGCTATATAACCCAACACTTTCCTTTTTAGTCTCCAACAATTTTTTAAATTACTATTATTAAGGCTTTATTTTTTTAGAGCAGTTTAAGGTTCACAGCAAAATTGAGGGGAAGATACAGATATTTCTCCTGTAACCACTGCTCTCCCCATACACCGCCTCCTCTCTGTCAGCATCCCCACCAGAGTGGTACACTTGTTACCACTGATGAACCTGTACTGACACATCATCAGCACCTGAAGTCCATGGTTTACATTATTGTTCACTCTTTGTGTGTCCTAAGGTTTTGACCACTCATTCTCCATGCCTTCAACAAGCCTTATCTTTACCTCCTAACACGAAATACTCGTATCCTTCCAGCCACAGTAGTGGGCCCTCTCAGCTCATCTTATTCTCCACCTTTGGGGCTGTCGTTCACACCCTTGGTTTTAACTACTATCTGCTCACAGATAACTCGCATATTTATAATCTTCACCTAAGTTTAGACTGTATGCCCGACAATGAAGTTGCAGTACTCATGGTTACTTAAAAAGCACTTCAGACTCAACATATCTAAAGTGAGACACATTATTACTCCCTGAATCACCCACTTCTAACTGGTCACAACTGATTCTCTTTCAGAGATTCCTATCTCTGAATGAAACTGCTATCCATTTAGTATCCACAATAATTAATATTATTCTTAATATCACCTTTTCTGCCAATAACAAATGCAGTTGACCTTTGGGGTTTGGGGCACCAAACCTCCACTTAGCTGAAAATCCGTGTATAACTTTATAGGCGGCCCTCCAAATCCAGGGTTCCACACCCACAAATTCAACCAACCATGGGCCCTGTAGAACTGTAGTTATGTATTTAGTGAAAAAATCTGCTTATAAGTGGACTTTCACGTTCAAACTCACGTTGTTCAAGGGTCAACTGTATAGCCCAATCCTACTGTCCCTTCTAAAAATCTCTCAAGGCAGTCCATCACTCTCCAGCCTCAGTCCACGTAACTATAAACTCTCATGTGAACTACTGTCACAGCCTGTTAAACGGCACCCCCATAGCCACACTGCCTTACCTCCAAGTCATTTGTGTGTGTGTGTATAACCATGTTAGCCCTTCCTTGATTACTACACTTTGGTGTTTTCTAACTACACTTAGCTAAAAACAATTCACCTTGACTCATGGCCCACTATGTATATTAGCCTCATCTAATACCATGTTCCCCTCCTTCTCCTCTAGCTATGCTGGCCTTCTTTTCCACTCCCACACTCACTAATTCTACAGAACTTTTCAGCATGCTGTTTCCTCTGCCTGAAACAGCATCCCTCCTCCCTTCTCCTGATAATTTGGTAAAAGTGAGCTAACTGGTGTAACACACAATTACTTAAAATTTAGTGGCATAAGAAATATAACAGCCACTTTGGCTGGTAGCCATGAAGAATGGCCAATAGAGGTTATATTTTTCTGTCATCTGGTTCCACCTTATCTGCATATCCTGGGTCTCCTTCCCTAAGGATCATATGGTTTCATCAACCTATTTGTCTCCATTCCTTCTGACCTCACCTCTGGGTTCCCAAGCTGTTATGCCCAATGCTTTCTGTATGATTCCAAAAGAGTACAGATTAAATTTTCAGCTGTGAATCTTGGAATCAGAAGCACTGGGCTTACTACTAACTAAGCCCAGGCAATGTACTTCCATTCCTCTTTTCATGTGAGAGAATTCCAGAAACCCTTATTCTTTCACCAGTATGTCTTTATGACTCCTTGATAAGCAGCTATCAACAGTATGTGACTTGCTTTTTGGCCACAGACCAAGGCAGTTTATAGTTCTAGGCCCTATGCAATAGAAGGAGTTCCATCAGTGTCTTAAATAATCCTGAAATAAACAGATTTAGACAGCAAGAAGTGTCATAGGATCCAACTAATTTCTTCAAGAGTAAGACAAACATGAGTCTCAGAAAATGAGGAAAGTTTACACCGTAGTCACTATAATAACTAATTTCTTTGATTGTTTTTTTTTTAAGCATTCTGGCAATCCTTTGAGGTTTTAGGTATAATTGTACTCATGGGAACAGAGAAGTTATTTGTCCAAGATCAATGGGATAGCTATCATTCTAGTCCAAACCTGCCTGACTCTATCTTCTGCACCATTCCCTAATTACTGCAGAGACCCTGGGAGGAAGTGGTCTCGCAGGCACTTATGGACTACCTGCTGCATGCATACACTACTCAAATATCATTCTATTCCATTGGGCTAACTTTCCATGAGCTCTCAATTGTTAGGCATGAGAAATGTGGACCCTCCCACACCCTGAGGATCAACCTCATTTTTTCTGGTAAGAAATTTCCTCCAAGGTCTCCTCTAGGTGATCCCAGTCCTGAAAATCTGCCTTCCAGGGCTCTCCAGGTCTAATGAAAACAATAGATGGCTTGTTAAGGGGAGACATTAATAATAAGTTATAAACAGAGAATGTGGTAAGCAGTCTAAGAAGTTGCTACTAAGGAATAAATTTGAATTTAACATTTTAAGGACTACAATGCACTGAACTTGGGGAATAATGAAACCATTCTTTTTTAGACATTTGAGGATTAAAATCAATAAGTAGCTATTTACACAGGAAATGTTATAAACAGAAAACTGAGCTAAGGGCTTGGAGCCATGTTCTCAAGGGCTAATGTGTACACTGATACCAGTTCATGTTGAAATTTACTGGCTTGCAATGAAATGACCAGAATAAATTAGCATACATATAAAACAGTTCAGAAAATAGTAGTCAGCTTTTCATAAGACAGCTTGGAAAGAGGGCATCAAGGAGGCAGAGCAGGGAGAAGTAGATTAGGAGAAGGCTGGGAAAGACAGCCAACGATGGAGAAAGAACTGCTTATTCATGTCTGAGGTAATAATACTTTAGCAATAAAAATATCTGTATGTCATTACTTCCAAAGAGCACGGCTTAGTGGATCACTGAGAACCAGCATTGCAACCACTACTGTGAGGGCTCTTTTTGGAAGCTGTTCCAGGATCAGCTCCCAGTTTTATGAGCCCCACCAGCTAATTAACCAAATCTTTGTTTCTTATTGCTTCAGATTCCACACCCACTCTCGTTTTACTCTTGTACTACAAACCCTTCCTTCTATTTTTGTTTTTCATTATATACCTTGGTTATCTAGTATTATATCCAAAGTGGTATGAATAGTGCCAAAAAGACTGGATAAAGAGCTTAATCTTCAGGCACTCCCAAGAATTAATGCAGAAATGTTTCACTTCACTCTTCTAATGCATCAAGGTAAAGAGAAAGATTAATATTATATATTACACATTGAAGTTTCAAATTCCACCCAGACTAACAGTGTTTTGCTATTGAGAGTCGTATACTACACATATAACTTATAAATAAGTGTATTTTTGTTTTCTTCATTTCATCTTTATTAGCCATGAGATAAACACCAGGAATTGTGCTGGATGCAGAGATTAAAGGATGGGTAGAACACGGTCCCTGAACTAAAGTCAAAATGTAATAGAGAAGAGAGGCAAGAAAAGATTATAACCTCATAGTATAATGACTGGGCACAGAGTCATGCTCAGTAGACAGAGAAACTCTAAGCTAGACTTGAAGAATGAATAGGAGGTACTCAAGCAAGGGAGAAAGGGCTGGTGATGAAGGATGGATTCTAAGCAGAGGAAAGACCATATATTGGGTTGGCCAAAAAGTTTGTTTGGGTTTTCCCACAGGATGTTACAGAAAAACCCAAACGAACTTATTGGCCAACCCAACACAGAGGTACAGACATGTGGGAAACCCAGGGTATCCTAGGAACTCCATGTATTTCTATGGGAATACTTCTATGCATGGGAATGAGGCAGGAGGTGAAGCTGAATAGATAAGAGGGTATATTTTTTGGCACCCTCAAAACCTTGCTAAGAAGTTTGACCATCCTGTAGAGAGATGATGGAGAATCAAATAACATGATCACTAATATGCTCAAGAAAAATCTTCTCTATAGCACAAACAGGGATTGAAGAATTTCAAAACAGTCATAGCAAGCTTTCTAGCAGTAGCTACATGAAAATAAAAACATTTGTTTAGCACTCTCCAGAATTAATATGAAAGATAAATGTATATAGAGAGATTATGAAAAATATATTAACACCTGATGAAGGAGTAGAGTGGTTAAGACCAAAGCTTTGGAGTTAGAAAAAAAAAAAAAAAGGTTGCTAAAATCTTGACTCAGCCAGTTGAGTTTCAGTTTCCTTTTCCTCAAAACAATGCCACTTCAGGGATTCACTATGAAGATCAAATAAAACATCTATCAAGTTTAAAGTGCCTAGCAAATAGTATATACTTAATAACTATTTTTAAATAATCAAATATTTTTTGAAATGACTATTATGTATCCTATCAAGGTGGATATTCATATTCATTTGACATATTTTTTATTCAAAATCTAAAAAAATTGATATAATATTATGAAAAGCTTTTGGTTTTTAAGACAGACTACTTCTAATTATAGTAAATAATAGTATCTGGTCATCCCTGTATTATTAATTTTCTGTGGGCCAAAAGACTTGATTTGGTTGTCAGATGTCTTTGAAATGGTGAGAGTATTACGAGGAAAGTGGGACCAAAAAGAAAAGGTAAACCAGTTCAATTTCAAATGTTCCCTAAAGATCAAATTGATCATTAGATCATAAATTTAAATTGAAAGAAAATAATGACAAGATCAATCATATTGCCAGCCTGCTCAAAAACTGATTACATTCAAAATCCCAGTACAGAAGGCTGGATGAGGAATTGTGCCAAGTGTCACATGAATGAGATTCCCGGAGGGACAAATAAGTAAATCCAAAAAATCAATGTGCCATGAGGCTGACATTTCACATACTGATTTCCCTAGCTCCCTTTCCCCATCTTTGCTATGTAGAAAGGAGTAGAAATGTCCTCTGACAGATGTCCACATAAGTAGAGATGGACTCTCTCCCAGTCAAGTTGGGAGCACCAGATACTGCCATCTTGGTTTGACTAACTAGATGCCAACCATATGCATACAATTGGAAAGGGGGACATGGAAAGACATCTGGATAAGAAGCAGCAGAAATAGCTTAGTTCAATTTAGTCTTTTTGAACAAAGAATGGTATATAAAAAGCTCTCATGTCCCTATGACTCTGTTGTATTTATTCACTTTTTAACATTCAGGTTGTATAAATGGTTCTCACTTGACTTGTATAACTTATTTTTATCCTTTACAAATGAATACCCCTCACCTAAAATAGCCAACGTATTTCTCAGTGACTCAATGAGAATTCTCTTCTCTTCCCTCTGATCTTTCTGGGACATTTTCTTCTTCCTTTCCTTTCACTTGGACCACTGTTAGGCAGAGACTTCACTCTACTCTCTTGATTTACCAACCCAGAAACTGCATCTGATTACTGCCACCCTAAACCAGGGCTGCTGGACCAGTGAGGCAATTTGAGTGGCAAAGGGAAAAATAGATACAGATGAGATTATTACCTAATATCATCTCTCCCTTGATAACAGTAACACTCCCTACTCAACCTTATTCCCTTATTTTAACCCCTTGCCAACACGCAGTCCAATGCAAATAAATCTGATCTCAGTCTTTGAGCTGCCAAAGGGCCACATTTAGGGGGGAACAAACATTCCTTTTCACGTAGCGCTGTCCAGCACAATTACCTAGTGTCCCTTTTTACTTTCCAAAGTGTTCTGTTTTTGAAGACAAATTATATGGACACTGTGCTTATAGGGTCTAAGTGTAAAAATCTGATGGGGAGGAATGAGAATTAAAAAAAAGATAAACAATCATTTTATCTCATGTCTGTTTCACATTACTAGCAGAAAAATAACTCCATCACTTAAAAAAGACAGCAAGAAAGAGCAGGGGAGGAAAAGACTAACAAACCAACCAATCAACCACAACAACAGCAACACCACACACACTCGCACACACACACACAAAGCAATACAAGGGTTTTAGGTCCTATCTGTCTATCCAGAGAAGGAAGGAACTCCTGGCCAGAAGCACTGCTGTGGCAGCAGAAGGGAAGCTGGCAGGTTAAATTCTACCTGATGGAGGAGAATCAGGGACATGAGAGGTACTATTCAGGGTCCTCAAGCCTCCTAACTACTAGAGGGCAGGCAAATGGGTGGAGAGGTTGGAGGATGAGCAGAACGAGACTCATTGTCTGGGCTGCAGGCTGTGATCTTGTTTTCTATTCTCCTCCCTCCCCATTAGAATTGGGAGCCTATTTTAGCAGAAACATTCTTATACATGGTGTTTAAGTTGTATAATTCCATTAGCAGAGTACTAAGCTTCAGATACATTGGACTTAATTAGGCTTTTATGGAAAGGCACTGGGGAATTAACCACAATGTATAACATTGTTCATTTGAGAAAATGTATTCCCAAATGCAAACAAATGCTCACCAAACTTCTGGAATACAATTCCTTTGAAAGTGATAGGTTAGAAAAGGGTATGATCAACTCCTCTCAACTCAGGCTGCCTATTCGAACTATTGGGGGGCTTTTAAATTCATACTATTACCAGGGCACCACACCAAGAGATTCTAATTTAATTGGCCTGGGGTGAAACCTCGAAATAAATACTTTTTTAAAAAGCTTCTTGCAGCTGGGTTGAGAATCACTGGGCTAGTAAATGCTTCTTGGATCTATATTTGAGCAAGTGGCTCAGGAGGGTTTGTTTTCATTACAGAGGGGTTTTTCTTCACAATAGGATTCACTTCCAGTTTTATTTTTCAATTGTTACTCAACCTAAAAAAAAAAAAAATCTCTTTAGCCAATGCCTTTTCATAAAAGACACACAGGGCTTCCCTGGTGGCACAGTGGTTTAGAGTCCGCCTGCCGATGCAGGGGACACGGGTTCGCGCCCTGGTCCGGGAAGATCCCACATGCTGCAGAGCGGCTGGGCCCGTGAGCCATGGCCGCTGAGCCTGCGCGTCCGGAGCCTGTGCTCCGCAACGGGAAAGGCCACAACAGTGACAGGCCTGCGTACCGCAAAAAAAAAAAAAAAGACACACAGCTGTAGTGTAAAAATAATTACACCTTCTTGCCAAACAATTATCACTGAATCTCTTAAAATTCATAGTACACTGTTAAAAAGGAAAAAACAAACCCCAATATATGGACAACAGAAAATGTAATGAGATTAATTTTGTATATTTGAAAGATTTCACTCCTTCTCATTCTCCTCCATCAGGATCCTGGCAAAATTTTAGGATAGAATTGAGTCATGCACTGCTTCCTGAAGCTCCTCTGACCAAGGTTTTGCTGCTCCACAGAGACCAGGGTTGTGGAGATAAAAGATGTACTAAGCCCTCAAACTCCTTGAAGTTCAAAATGAAAGGCTAATTGTAAGAGTTAGCCTTTGCATAAAACAGAGTTAATAATATTATTTCCATTGGTAACATTCAGGCACGCCCCCTTATCGGCCCCAAATCCTGTTACTGTCATGAACAAGGTACCTGAGGGCTACTGGAGACACCTCACAGCCATGCAGGAGGTGCTGCCACCAAGTCCTGTCCGCCAATCTCATTGCTCTCATTCTGTTGCTGAGTGATCTTCTGCTTTCCTATGTAGCTCACTTTCTCCTTCCCTATCTAACAAATACATTTGGATACCTTCTGAAATTTTACTTAGAAAGTAACCTCCATGCACTGAACCCTACTGCCCACCCCCCTGCACTGACTTTCATTCAGTAACTGCAAAAGTATGTATACAAGTTTTTTTTTAAGCTCCGAAAGAACTGTGAATGGTAAAAAAAAAAAAAAAAAAAAAAAAAAGTGAGGCTGTTCTATCAGATTTCTTTACCCACATCAGATGGCTGTAAGCCGTGCTCAGGGGGATTCCAGAAGAGTGCAGGGAATGAACGAACACACTCACTTTCCCTGTGTGAATATAGGCATGGATGCCTATTTCATATGTCAAGTTATGAAACTTACCTTGACATTTGCAAATTGCATTTTAAACAGATACCTATAAAATACTTCTATTTGTTCAGAGCTCCTCATTTTGAGTTCATTTTTTATTTTTTTATGTCTGAGACATTTATATTAACATATTTCCATACAAATAACCCAAAAAAGTTTAGTATTAAGTTGTTTTGTTTGTTTGTTTTATACTGCAGGTTCTTATTAGTCATCAGTTTTATACACATCAGTGTATACATGTCAATCCCAATTGCCCAATTCAGCACACCACCATCCCCACCCCACCGTGGTTTCCCCGCCTTGGCGTCCAAATGTTTGTTCTCTACATCTGTGTATCAATTTCTGACCTGAAAACCGGTTCATCTGTACCATTTTTCTAGGTTCCACATACATGCATTAATATACGATATTTGTTTTTCTCTTTCTGACTTACTTCACTGTGTATGACTGTCTCTAGATCCATCCATGTCTCAACAAATGACTCAATTTCGTTCCTTTTTATGGCTGTGTAATATTCCATTGTACATGTGTACCACAACTTCTTTATCCATTCCTCTGTCAATGGGCATTTAGGTTGCTTCCATGACTTGGCTATTGTAAATAGTGCTGCAGTGAACATTGGGGTGCATGTGTCTTTTTTTTTTGGCTGTACATGGGCCTCTCACTGTTGTGGCCTCTCCCATTGCGGAGTACAGGCTCCGGACGTGCAGGCTCAGCGGCCATGGCTCACGGGCCCAGCCACTCCGCGGCATGTGGGATCTTCCCGGACTGGGGCACGAACCCATGTCCCCTGCATCGGCAGGCGGACTCTCAACCACTGCGCCACCAGGGAAGCCCACATGTGTCTTTTTGAATTATGGTTTTCTCTGGGTATATGCCCAGTAGTGGGATTGCTGGATCATATGGTAATTCTATTTTTAGTTTTTTAAAGAACCTCCATACTGTTCTCCATAGTGGCTGTATCAATTTACATTCCCACCAACAGTGAATGAGGGTTCCCTTTTCTCCACACCCTCTCCAGCATTTGTTGTTTGTAGATTTTCTGATGATGCCCATTCTAACTGGTGTGTGGTGATAACCCACTGTAGTTTTGATTTGCATTTCTCTAATGATTAGTGATGTTGAGCAGCTTTTCATGTGCTTCTTGGCCATCTGTATGTCTTCTTTGGGTAAATGTCTATTTAGGTCTTCGCCCCTTTTTAGATTGGGTTGTTTGTTTCTTTAATATTGAGCTGCATGAGCTGTTTATATATTTTGGAGATTAATCCTTTGTCCGTTGATTCGTTTGCAAATATTTTCTCCCATTCTGAGGGTTGTCTTTTCGTCTTGTTTATGGTTTCCTTTTCTGTGCAAAAGCTTTGAAGTTTCATTAGGTCCCATTTGTTTATTTTTGTTTTTAGGAGGTGGGAGGTGGACTTAGGAGGTGGATCAAAAAAGATCTTGCTGTGATTTATGTCAAAGAGTGTTCTTCCTATGTTTTCCTCTAAGAGTTTTATAGTGTCTGGTCTTATATTTAGGTCTCTAATCCATTTTGAGCTTATTTTTGTGTACAGTGTTAGGTAATGTTGTAATTTCATTCTTTTACATGTAGCTGTCCAGTTTTCCCAGCACCACTTAATTGAAGAGATTGTCTTTTCTCCACTGTATATCTTTGCCTCTTTTTTCATAGATTAGTTGACCATAGGTGCATGGGTTTACCTCTGGGCTTTCTATCTTGTTCCATTGATCTATGTTTCTGTTTTTGTGCCAGTACTATATTGTCTTGATTACTGTAGCTCTGTAGTATACTGTGAAGTGAGGGAGTCTGATTCCTCCAGCTCTGTTTTTTTCCCTCAAGACTTCTTTGGCTATTCGGGGTATTTTGTGTTTCCATGCAAATTTTAAGATGATTTATTCTAATCCATAAAAAATGCCATTGGTAATTTGATACGGATTACATCTGTAGATTGTAGAATCTGTACATTGCTTTGAATCATTGCAAAGAATCTGTAGATTGCTTTGGGTAGTATAGTCATTTTCACAAGATTGATTCTTCCAATCCAAGAACATGGTATATCTCTCCATCTCTTGGTATCATCTTTAATTTCTTTCATCAGTGTCTTATACTTTTCTGCATACAGGTCTTTTGTTTCCCTAGGTAGGTTTACTCCAGGGTATTTTATTCTTTTTGTTGCAATGGTAAATGGGAGTGCTTCCTTAATTTCTTTTTCAGATTTTTCATCATTAGTGTATAGGAATGCAAGAGATTTCTGTGCATTAATTTTGTATCCTGCAACTTTACCAAATTCATTGATTAGCTCTAGTAGTTTTCTGGTGGCATTTTTAGGATTCTCTATGTATAGTATCATCTCATCTGCAAATAGTGACAGTTTTATTTCTTCTTTTCCAATTTGTATTCCTTTTATTTCTTTTTCTTCTCTGATTGCCATGGCTAGGACTTCCAAAACTATGTTGAATAGTAGTGGTGAGAGTGGACATCCTTGTCTCATTCCTGATCTTAGAGGAAATGCTTCCAGTTTTTCACCATTGAGAATGATGTTTGCCATGAGTTTGTCATATATGGCCTTTATTATGTTGAGGTAGGTTCCCTCTATGCCCACTTTCTGGAGGGTTTTTTATCATTAACAGGTGTTGAATTTTGTCAAAAGCTTTTTTCTGCATCTATTGAGATGATCATATGGTTTTTATTCTTCAATTTGTTAATACGGTGTATCACATTGATTTGCATATATTGAAGAATCCTTGCATCCCTGGGATAACTCCCACTTGATCGTGGTGTATGATCCTTTTAATGCGTTGTTGGATTCTGTTTGCCAGTATTTTGTTGAGGATTTTTGCATCCATATTCATCAGTGATATTGGTCTGTAATTTTCTTTTTTTGTATCATTTTTGTCTGGTTTTGCTATCAGGGTGATGGTGGCCTCATAGAATGAGTTTGGGAGTGTTCCTTCCTCTGCAATTTTTTGGAACAGTTTGAGAAGGATGGGTGTTAGCTCTTCTCTAAATGTTTAATAGAACACACTTGTGAAGCCATCTGGTTCTGGACTTTTGTTTGTTGGAGGATTTTTAATCATAGTTTCAATTTCATTACTTGTGATTGGTCTGTTCATATTTTCTGTTTCTTCCTGGTCCAGTCTTGGAAGGTTATACCTTTCTAAGAATTTCTCCCTTTCTTCTAGGTTGTCCATTTTATTGGCATAGAGGTGCTTGTAGTAGTCTCTTAGGATGTTTTGTATTTCTGTGGTGTCTGTTGTAACTTTTCGTTTTTCATTTCTAATTTTATTGATTTCAGTCCTCTCCCTCATTTTCTTGATGAGGCTGGCTAATGGTTTATCAATTTTGTTTATCGTCTCAAAGAACCAGCTTTTAGTTTTATTGATCTTTGCTATTGTATTCTTTGTTTCTATTTCATTTATTTCAGCCCTGGTGGTTATGATTTCTTTCTTTCTGCTAACTTTTGGTTTTGTCTGTTTTTCTTTCCCTAGTTCCTTTAGGTGTAAGGTTAGATTGTTTACTTGAGATTTTTCTTGTTTCTTGAGGTAGGCTCATATAGCCATAAACTTCCCTCTTAGAACTGCTTTTGTGCACCCCATAGGTTTTGGTTTGTCGTGTTTTCATTGTCATTTGTCTCTAAGTATTTTTTGATTTCCTCTTTGATTTCTTCAGTGATCTCTTGGTTATTTAATAATGTATTGTTTAACCTCCATGTGTTTGTGTTTTTTCATTTTTTCCCTGTAATTGATTTCTAATCTCATAGCGTTGTGGTCAGAAAAGATGCTTGATATGATTTCAATTTTGTTAAATTTACTGAGGCTTGATTTGTGACCCAAGATGTGATCTATCCTGGAGAAGTGTAATCTGTTGTTTTTGGATGGAATGTCCTATAAATATCAATTAAATCTATTTGGTCTATTGTGTCATTTAAAGCTTGTGTTTCCTTATTTATTTTCATTTTGGATGATCTGTCCATTGGTGTAAGTGAGGTGTTAAAGTTCCCCACTATTATTGTGTTACTGTCAATTTCCTCTTTTATAGCTGTTAGCAGTTGTCTTATGCATTGAGGTGCTCCTATGTTGGGTGCATATAGATTCATAATTGTTATATCTTCTTCTTGGATTGATCCCTTGATCATTATGTAGTGTCCTTCCTTGTTTCTTGTAACATTCGTTATTTTAAAGTCTATTTTATCTTATATGAGTATAGCTACTCCAGCTTTCTTCTGATTTCTGTTTGCATGGAATATCTTTTAGCATCCCCTCACTTTCAGTCTGTATGTGTCCGTAGGTCTGAAGTGGGTCTCTTGTAGACAGCATATATATGGGTCTTGTTTTTGTATCCATTCAGCAAGCCTGTGTCTTTTGGCTGGAGCATTTAATCCATTCACGTTTAAGGTAATTATCGATATGTATCTTCCTATGACCATTTTCTTAATTGTTTTGGGTTTGTTTTCTAGGTCCTTTTCTTCCCTTGTGTTTCCCACTTAGAGAATTTCCTTTAGCATTTGTTGTAGAGTTGGTTTGGTGGTGCTAAATTCTCTTAGCTTTTGCTTGTCTGTAAATCTTTTGATTTCTCCATTGAATCTGAATGAGATCCTTGCCAGGTAGAGTAATCTTGATTGTACGTTCTTCCCTTTCATCACTTTAAATATATTGTGCCACTCCCTTCTGGCTTGTAGAGTTTCTGCTGAGAAATCAGCTATTAACCTTATGGGAGTTCCCTTGTATGTTATTTGTCGTTTTTCCCTTGCTGCTTTGAATAATTTTTCTTTGTCTTTAATTTTTGCCAATTTGATTACTATTTGTCTCAGCGTGTTTCTCTTTGGGTTTATGGGACTCACTGCGCTTCCTGGACTTGGGTGGCTATTTCCTTTCCCATGTGAGGGAAGTCTTCGAATATAATCTCTTCAAATATTTTCTCTGGTCCTTTCTCTCTCTCTTCTCCTTCTGGGACTCCTATAATGTTAATGTTGTGTTTAATGTTGTTCCAGAGGTCTCTTATGCTGTCTTCATTTCTTTTCATTCTTTTATCTTTAGTCTGTTCTGCAGCAGTGAATTCCACCATTCTGTCTTCCAGGTCACTTATCCGTTCTTCTGTCTCAGTTATTCTGCTATTTATTCCTTCTAGTGTAGTTTTCATTTAAGTTATTGTATTGCTCATCTCTGTTTGTTTGTTCTGTAATTCTTCTAGGTGTTTGTTAAACATTTCTTGCATCTTCTCGATCTTTGCCTCCATTCTTTTTCTGAGGTCCTGGATCATCTTCACTATCATTATTCTGAAATCTTCTTCTGGAAGGTTGCCTATCTCCACTTCATTTAGTTGTTTCTCTGGGGTTTTATCTTGTTCCTTTATCTGGTATATAGCCATCTGCCTTTTCATCTTGTCTATCTTTCTGTGAATGTGGTTTTTGTTCCACAGGCTGCAGGATTGTAGTTCTTCTTGCTTCTG
Organism: Aethalodelphis obliquidens; assembly: GCF_003676395.1. Lineage (NCBI taxonomy): Eukaryota > Metazoa > Chordata > Mammalia > Artiodactyla > Delphinidae > Aethalodelphis > Aethalodelphis obliquidens. The sequence continues at coordinate 5,229,876 of NW_020837967.1, read as the reverse complement.
CTCTTTGCCCTCTGGTCTTGAGTTCATTCTTAATGTGACTGTATGTTTTAAATGCTAACCAGATAGTAAACAGAAAACAACTAGGTCTAATTTTTGTTATCCCTAAAACACAGCTTTGTATAGTTAGTGCTATTTTGAAGAACATAATAAACTGAAATGTATGTGCTTTTGGTGAAGTTTATTTCATTTCAGTTAAGCAGATTAGGAAGAAGAATTATTTTTTTTGTTGAAGAAATTTCTACTGAACAAGTAGTATATGCCAGGCAGGATACTAAGCACTGAGGACAGACCAGGAAACAATGAGTCAAAAATCCTTGCCTTTGTGGAATTTACAAACTAGTGGGAATTTACAGTCTTGAAACATATAATGATGCTCTGGAAAAACTAGGTCCAAAGTTTGTTTCTTGAACTAAACTTCAAATCAACATGCATCCAAATTCAATTTGTCTTCTTTAGATATGGAAAGAATGAGGTAGAGAGTAAAGGGAATGGTTAATGAAAACAGAGAATTTCATAGGATTGGGAGGTTAGAGGGAGTAGAAAATCAATGGGGTAAGAAACCATTCTCACTCCACAAAATTGTCTAATCCCACGAGTTACAGGATGAGACTTGTCTGCTCAAAATTTAATATATTGAAAGGCGACCCATTTTTTTTTTAACGTGCATTTACTCAGTGTTAATCCATATGCATGCTTTAAAGAGGTCTATGGTAGAAACCACAATACTACACTCTGCCTTGCACACTAAGTCACAATCATAATAGGATGAGGAAAGTAACTCTTCCCAAACTTGACAGCCAAATATAGGCTTAAACAGTGAGTATAAAGAAGGCTTTGAAGGGTATATAAATGGAAAATTAGGTGGGAAGGAGCATGCAGAGAGAAAACAATACAATCAGATACTAACTGAAATAACTTTGCCTCATAACAAGAAGGGTAAGAGCTAACTGCTGGCAATGGGCAGGCCAAGGTGCAGGAGCTAGAAGAAGCTAGAACCATCAAGCTGAAGAGAACACAATGGCCTTGTGTGATTCTGAGGGAGGGAGGCTATGACCATTAAATGCAAATCCTAATGAGATTTCCCAGTGCAATCCAATGTCAATACTTCAAATTTGCTCGCACCTACAAATATCAGCTTTTAAGACAATGATCAACAGGCCAAGAGAAACCATCACCCTTTCTTTGGAAGCCATGTGTGATTTACCACTCCTATGTTAACACAATACCTAGAAAGGGCCATCTGTAAATTTTCTATACTTTCTGTATATTTTCTATATAACATAGACTCTTTTGAGTTTCCTGGGGAGAATGGCAGTGATACATGCATTTTGTAGATTAAAAAGGTTTAGTATAAAATATTTGTGTGCTTGTAAGTGGGACTTTCAGTACAGTGAGAAAAACTGCCACATCCTCAGTGACAAACACCTTCCTCCTTAAAATGCTTATTATCACAGCAACCAATATCTTGTTAATAATGAAAACTGCATTCAGATGCTGCACAAATCCATCTTTCCTATGACTGGAACATAGATATGAATGGGGATTATGTAAGTCAAGATCTTAAAGATAAGATAGTTTTACAATGTGTAGATGAAAACTATGTAGATGAAAACTCTATTCAGCAGAGATAAGATTTAAATGCTTTACTATTCCAGTAGTTTCAACTAGTAATTTGATATAAAGCTGAAATGAATTTTTCTCTTAAGAAAAAATTAAGATTCAAAACCTTAAAAAATGTAATGAATCTCAAAGATTTCTAAGAGAAAAAAATAGTTTTGTATTTTAAAACAACAAATTACACAGAACAAATAAAATATAGGAAAACAGACATGTTATTTTGGACAATTAAATAAATACGTTTCTGTATTAATAAGGGTGTTAACTTCTTTAAAATATTTTAATTCAAATATTTCAGGTTTAAAATAATAAAAAGCAGGATGCAGAAAAAATATTGTTTTTGTACAAATAACATTCAGAAATTTTAAAATTTTCTATCAAAAGTTTGACTTTTATTCCTTGATGACAAGAACTCATTCTTTTTGTGTCTATACATCATTATACATTTTCCATGGTGTAAATGTTTCCAAAACATAGGATGAACACATATGCTGTTGTGCCTGGAATGGTCTAGTCCTACTATAATTATTAATTGCTTCCCCCTTCTCAAATAGAAGACTTGCATGGAAAATTATGTGGTCACTCAACCTAAATAGCACTGAATTTTGGGATACTGATAAACTTTTACAAAAAGAATTAGAATTATGCTTTGTGTTTCTCAGTCTGGAAAACAGCCAATTACATGTTTATACTAACTATTCTTATGAGCTAATATTTACTGAGTGCCACAACTTATAAGCTGTTGTACTTTGCCCATATTACACCCTTAAGCTATATACTATTGTCCCTAAGTTATAAAGAAGGAAAATGAAACTTGAAAGTTGTGACTGTCCCAAGGTCATATAAGTATCAAGGAGTAGAATGGGAAATTGAAGACAGGTCTATCTGATTCCAAAGCCCATGTTAAGTTGATGAATGTGGTAAACATCCATTATAATATTTATGCTAGTAATAGTGTGAATGAACCTAGGCATAGGAGAATGTTGTGTAGCTGTTTTGCTTTTCTAAAGTCACAAATCTTGGTGTGACTCCAACTGCATTAATTTCCATTCAGAGTGTCCATTTGAGCATCATAGCTAAAACTTTAGGCACTTCCAGGTATACTCTGTCAGATCCAGTAATGCTCCTCTCACATCTATTTCTCATTGGGATTAATTCTAACCTCAAGGGTTTATGCAATGTAAAAACATTCATGGAGTAAAACAACACTGCTTGTCTTTGATCCATCCTGTATTAGCTTTCACTTAGACGCATAACTGTTCCCTTATGGTCTTTTTTTATTAGCACCAATATCCACAGTTTCCAAGATTCTCAAATCTTGCTATGCCTACTGAATGGGCAGCCTACCCTTTACCATCCTCTCTTCACAGATTAGACAACAATCTGGACCCATGGCTCTCTTGTGCTTTTTTTTTCTTTTTTTCTTTCTCCCTTTCTCCCTCCCTCTCTCCCTTCCTACCTTCCTTTCTTGTCCTCCTGGACACTGGAAATGTTTAGCTGCTTACCAATAGCCCCCTGATATAATGGGGCCCCACAATGCCTATATTTCTATATATCCAAGGTAGTGATTAATTTCCTACTAGCAGCCATGCTATTGCGTAAGGCACATGGGAAGAGCTGCTGCCTCCCAGATTTCCAAATGAAAAGCAAATATATTCTCCCCCACTCTTGCCTCTGCATATTTTAAGGAATATCCATCATCCTAAACTAAGTAACTCTGTGGGGATGCCAAAGTTCCCTTTATCACCCACACCAGCTTCCAACTTCCTTGCTTCTTCTCTAGCTATTACTTTTCTTCCCAGGGTGGAGCTTCTTGTGTAGAACACAAAGGCTATATTTTTTAATTCATCCCCCTTCTACTGCTAAATTTAAATTTTTAGACCTAAAAGTACAAAATTCATCTTTTTTTTTTTTTTTTGTCTCTTATTCCACGTTGCCCAAGAGGGGAAGAAAGCCCTCAGGATACAAATGAGCGAAAAGACAAGCTGAGGTTAATGCATAGTTAATCCTTCAAAAGTGTGACCCTTTGCCCAGAGCAGCATAGAACTTCTTACAGTTGACTACATTTGTGAATACATGCAAACAGTAAAATGCTCAGATGAAGGAGAAGATTCAAGTAGAATGAAGCAAGAATGGGGAGAAGAGAAAAAAGAAAAACAACAAAGGCAATATGGTGACAAGGAAAAATAGAGAATGACAATAAAAAAGAGAAAAAGTATAGTGGTAATAAGACACAGTAGAAAAGGGGAAGGAAAAAAAAAAAAGATGGAAAAGAAGAAGGGAGGAAGATACAAGAGAAATGAAAGCACACACACACAAAAGAAACGAGAGGAGAGAAGAATAGAAAAAGGAAATCCCAATGAAGAAAAAAGTGCAGAAGAGACAAAACAAAAAGAAAAACAAACTTTTCAAAGGGGAAAAACATTTAATTTTTCAAATTCCTAACTGGCACAAACCATCTAACATGGCAGCCTGAATCCATTCTCCCCATTCCTTCTGCCCCATAGTGTGTTTCCTGCTTCTCATCTTTGCAGCCATCCTTTTTAAGTGTACACAGCTGGGTGAGTCCAGACACTACAACTTTTAAATTGCTGCTCCATAATACTAACTACTTTCCCCCTATTTTTAGTGTTAACTGAATTCCAGACACTGATCTAAAAAAGGACTTAAGTGCATTGTCTCATTTATATCTAACCCCACATTCTCTGCCTTCTTAGCTGCTCACCTACCTTCTCTCACATACCTAAACCATGAATATAAATAACCCACTTACCTACCTTTAATTTACTATTTCAAAGTGTTATACAATGTTTGGTTCAATCCTTGGTTTGAGCAATTGTTATAAGTTTCTTTTGGTTTTGATTCCCAATTCAAAGTTGCCTATTCTAATGGTTATATTGCCAATCAATGGAACACATGTTTATTAAAGCAAATCATGGTCAGCAAACTATGTTTGGGATTAGGAGGTACTACTTTATACTCCCAGAGAGAAGTCCTGTATTTAAATTTGTGCAAGACCCAGAATGTCTCCACACAGGTGGGTTATCTCTTACAGTCTGTCTCATGAGTGTAAAGATTGCAGAGTCCTGAAGCTGAAGTGAGACTATGGCAGGACAGTAAATCTTATTCCAACAATTGCAGCTGTTATTTATCATAAAGAAAGGCATTTGAGAAATTCTAGCCAATCATTCAACATTCTTTTCAACAAAGATATGATGGAAGAAACATTTCCATATACCAGGTGAAAAGAAGAGAAACACAGAATTGTGGAGTTTTCTCAAAGATATGTCAGTGGCAGTGTTAGGAAAACTTCCTCAAAAATTCATGACCCACCAACAATGTGATTTCTTTTCTCTGTCTTACAAGATGCTACAATTTGTATTACACAATCTTTTTATAACCCTTATCTCATTACATATGGCTCCTTGAGAGCTGGGCCAGCCAAACATTCAGCCAGGAAGTCTTGGATTTACTTCCCAGTTACTATCTTTGTACCCTTAGGCAAGGTTTTTTAAGCTCTCAAAGGCTCACTTTCTGTATTTGGAAAATGGGGATAATAATAGCTACTAACCCATCCTGTTATGAGCATTAACTGAATTTGGCATGTAAAGTACTAAATAGGCTTTAGCAATAATAACAATAATACTCATTATTCCTATTGGTAGTCCCAGGACTTGTTACAACATCTTGCATAATAGCAGTCTCTCAATAATTGTTTGTTAAATGAATGAATCATCTGATTTGAGAATAAGCATTATTATACGTACACTCACTTTATTAATTAAAAACAAAATGATGATAAAATATTAAAACAAATAATGTTTCAACTTACAGAAGGTTTCATCATTTTTGGAAAGTGAGTACCTACAAAACATTACCCTCTAATGATTCCTGGTTTAATGCTTCCTTCATCGTTTTAAAACTAAGGCATTAAATGAATGTGTAATATGGTGGTAGCTCTAGTAATCTACAAGTTTCCTGTTACCTATGGAAAACTCAGAATGTATATTTTAATAAAATTATACACCAATAACCAGGTACTTGGTTGATTTATTTTCACTCTGGCCAGAGAATTTTATCAAGATCCTTCTACAAAACAGCTCTTTTCTTTCCTATCCCTGTTTTTCATAAATCAATGACTAGCTTAAATTAGCTAACTCACTGTGTTGTATTGCTAATAAATATATGGAGTAAATACACTTAGAACAAATCTTTTCTGTTGAACACAAACTAAAATTATATTGCATCAATCTACTAAAACTGGAAATCAAATCACAAATGACTACATAATTAAACACAGCAAAATCTACTTTAATGTTAATGGTGCATCAAACATTTATTTTTGGTAAATAATAGAAACTTGTTTATATCCAGTTCAACAAGACATCTATATTGACCTAAAACTGTTTGGACTTTCTTAACTGGTTGTGACCTCTTAGAGTTTATGAAATCCCTGATCTGGATGTGAATAAAGCATAACTAAATATTCAAAAGAAACATCTTTTTTCTTCTTTTTTCCCAGGACATATTAGAACTATTTCCAACTGAGTTGCTTATTGCAAAATTTTGAGGCAGTTTATTTTCTCAATCTTCGTGTAGCATGTCACTCCCCCAAATTAGGTTCTTTATTAATCATCTCTGCACATATTATAGTTTTTAAAAGTATACTGTGCTTTTATACTCTATCTTACATAACTGTATATGGGGTTGCATACCCTCTAACATGTCATCAGTATGTCACACAAGATCTCCTTTGTGAGGGCAGGGAGATGTACTAACTTACTTTGATGATCAGGAAACTGAAACACAGCTTCTTTCAACATGTGATAATTTGGGGAACGAAGCATTTGAAGATTAGTACTCTTATAAAGCTATATTTCTTCAAATTAGATGACAAAAATTATATATTAGGAACATTGATAGAAGTATTTTTGTTGTATATGCTGACTTACTGTGATTCTACAGTTTAAAAGGAAGATATCATCTATATTGTCATAATTAAAGCCTCAATAGGAGATTAGGATATCACAAACGTTGAGATTTTAATTTGTATTCTCTGGAAATAGCATGCCACATTATTACATCTTTTTTTCAGTGATATTAATGCATGGAAATACGACAAGGTTCTCCCCCATCCACCCTTTTCCAATTTTTCCACGCAAGGCTTATTTGGTGATGATTAAGTTCTTAGAAGACAGGCTGTTTACAGAGTAGAGGCAATATTGACAAATATAGGCTGCAGTGCTTTACCTCTAGTTTAACAATGAACTGTCAGTCAAGAAAAAGGAATTTTATGTATGAAAGGCCATCTAAATTGCAGGTCTCTTAATTGGGCCAATCCTTTTTCCCCATCCTCCTAGGAAAAGACACCTCTATACAGAAGTTAGTTCTTGGCTAACAAGGTCACCAAATAATAATGCTTAACTACCTTTTCTTATGATCAAATAATAACAAATGCAAAATAACCTGAAGTCCTTATCAACTGATCAAGAAGGATGTATGGTTTCAGAGCTGTCAGTTTAAAGAATCTGTTGATGGGCTAATTTCTCTGCAGTGTTGATTTGGTCCTTTTCTCTTGTAAGAATGTATAGCATGATAACCCAGCTGTACCCTAACCATATGTTCAGATTCACACAAAAGTCAAATCAGCTTTCTTTTTCTAAATTATTTCCTCCCTTGATGTATGGACCTTATTTATAACCTCCCTTTGTGCAGCCATAACTCTATCACATAGGGCTTAGTTTCTAAAAACCATAGCAATTGCCTGAAAATTGATTTGATGTCTTTTGCCCATCCCTCCCTTTGGTCCCTGAAGACATTTTAATATGAGCCATGACATTATGATGGATGAAATTTGGCATTTTACTGTAGCAATGCTACTCCCATGTGGAAAATAACAGCTTGTTCAAAAGCTGGTCTTCCAGCCAGAGTTAGGGTATATGGTAAACCACTTTACTAATCTCTCCCCTTCCCTTTCCTTTTAAAATATCCTTCCCAAACTTCTTTAGGTTATCAAATTTTCCACGTATCACAGGTCAAAGCTAATTGTAGGTCACATAATGATAGTGATAAATGTGTCACGAGAAAACTGGGTTAATCGTGTATAGGAAACAATCTAGAGTTTGATCATAGAATAAAATAATTTTCCAATACAAACTCTATTCTGCAAAAACACCAAGTTTCTGCTGATTTGTGAAGCAATTGTACCTTTTTAAGATATATTGTAAGGCAACTCCCTAATGCCAGTAGACCAGATTGAAAAAAAAAATCATTATACTTACCTTTTATAAACCATATGTCCTTATTTGTAAATCACAACTTTTTTTTCTAACTTTATATTAACTACCACAATCAACTCTTAAAGCTAATAAATACAAATGTATTTACAAATTCCTTAGTCAAAAGGGGAAGAAAAGATATTTAAGACTCCACTAGTGTGTGCAATTAGTGTCACTTATATACAATTGTTGGTGTATCATGGGCCTTGGTGTTTTAAATATACTGGGTAGTAGGACATCTCTGAGGATGAATAACTGCAACTACATTTCTATTTGTTCTGGGTGTTTTGCATAGGTCCATATCCCCTACTAAAATTGAACATGTGGGCTTATGGGAAATGTGAAAATATACTGTAATTAAAGCATTCATAATTCAATACTGTAAATAGTATTTATGCCCTTCACCAGTAGAACTCAATACTTATTTAAAGGCCTGCAGCAAGGAGATGATTAATGATTACAGTAAGGAAGCAGTACTGATCAATGCAAGTTGAATTCAGGGGACCCAACTCCCCAAGTGCAGCCCTATGCCTTCAGATCCGTTCTATCTCATTAGAGGACAGAATAGCTTTTTACATTCCCCACACTTGTTCATGTTTGAATGATAAAGTGAGGCAATCATTGTCAATAAATATATACCCTGTGAAATATTTGTCCATATTCATAATTTTAATGTTCCTGGGAGACCGAGCTGAAGGTAAAATCTAGCTCATGACACTGACACTTTTTTTATTGGTCCAGTGTACTTTGTGTGCATTAATTTCACTTAATTTACTTTTCAGTTTCACTTTTATTTTGTTCACTTTCTGTAGCTACCTCCTTCAAATTCCTTTGACAACCTGAGAATGTCTTGCAGCTGAATGTAATATTAATTACATTTCAAAGCAAACCTTTATTCATTTGGGGACAATCTGTGAAACAGAAATCTGTGACTGAAGCTGTTGCCAAGCCAATTACTGCAAAATAACTCAAATATGTCTCAACAGATTGCATTTTTCCTATTGTTAGATTGTTTATTCTGTAGATCAAAAGGCTACATTCGCTTTAATTAAGATGAACCAACTCACATAGTTAAATATATCATCCGTTCCCTGGGACTATATATGGATTTATGTATAGACAGAATGTGCTAATGAAAGTCTGTTTTTTTTTTTTTTTCCTGTGTAATTCTGCTTTTTTCTAGATGTTCCCAGGCTTTCTTTATGTCAAGACAGCCTTTGTATGAACAAGCCAGACAAGAAAGAACTAATCAGCACTGAAGACCAGAGTGCAAAGAAATTATTCAGTTGCTCAAAGAAATTCACCCCAGCACACCATCACGGTGCATCACACATACAGAAGAGATTGGTGAATTGCAACAGGTTCAGTGGAATAAGCACTTGACATTCAGATTCTTATCTAAACTTTATCTGAACAATTCAGATTTCTTAGCTCCGCAATACAAAGCTAGGGATTTTTTTCTTTCCCTGAGGATCTTGAAGCACTGTTGTATGAGGTTTTAGAAATACCCCCTTCTGTTTAGAGTGAAATAACATCAATCAATATATTGTTCTACAGAAAAATATATTTAAAAATCTTAATTGTCAGATATTTGTATTTAATAAACTATCATCTCTTTTTTTTTTTGCGGTACGCGGGCCTCTCACTGCCATGACCCCTCCCAACGCGGAGCACAGGCTCCGGATGCGCAGGCCCAGCAGCCACGGCCCACGGGCCCAGCCGCTCCGCGGCACGCAGGATCCTCCCAAACCGAGTCACAAACCCGGGTCCCCTGCATCGGCAGGCGGACTCCCAACCACTGCGCCACCAGGGAAGCCCTTATCTCATTTTTTTTTCCAAATTTGCTATTCAGAAGCAAAAGGGGGCTTCCCTGGTGGCGCAGTGGTTAAGAGTCCGATGCAGGGTACACAGGTTTGTGCCCCGGTCTGGGAGGATCCCACATGCCGCGGAGCGGCTGGGCCCGTGAGCCATGGCCACTGAGCCTGCGCGTCCGGAGCCTGTGCTCTGCAACGGGAGAGGCCACAACATTGAGAGGCCCGCGTACCTCAAAAAAAAAAAAAAAAGCAAAAGCGTGCTTCAAAGCCCCTAATATCATTTTTCATTTTTTTTCCAAGACCGTATTTAGCTTTAAATGTATAAGGAAGTAAATTTAAAACCCATGAAGTGTCGGCAAAATGAAATTATTATATGCTGAAAGGCCCCCTTTGCCTTTAACAGTATCTAATATGATTAGTTTGTCTTTCACTTCAGGGGATTTTGATAATATTGAAGGAGAAATCTGAGCAGTTCACTTTGATAGGAGAAAGAATCTCAATGCTCTGGGAAGTTTGAGCTTTAAACACATGCAGCACCAGCCAGGGGAAGGACAATGGAGAGGGTGTGAATAACATAAACTGGGCAAGGAAAACATCAACTAAGTGTTTCCTCTCCCCAGTACGCTTGCTGGAACCCTGGTTCTTTCTCAGGTTCTTCTACTTGCCAGGAGAGTGGGTGAAAAAGGAAGATATTCTCAAACACACATTGCCTGGGCTCTCAGCATGTGGATCAGTGCCATCCTCACGTTCCCTGGCTGCAGTGAATGTCAATGACCCGCACCCACTTGCTACAACACTGTTTGTTCCTCTTCCATTGCCGTAGATGGTGGCAGAGCTCCTGGTCAACACAAGGTTGGTGTTCAGTCCATTGTTCTGCTCTGGGCTTCTTCCCCCTCCTGGCATCCTATCCCCCAGGAAGTTTCTTCATCTCCATGTCACAGGGGATGATGTGAGTCACTCGCAGCAGAACCGGCTGATTCAACTTTCTCCCCCTCACTTCTCTGATAAAGGGCTGTCTTAGCTCGAGCTTCCACAAAATACCACAGATGGAGTGGCTTAAACAACAGAAATTTATTTCGCACATTTCTGGAGGCTGGAAGTCCAAGATCAAGGCGACAGCATGGTCAGGTTCTGATGAGAACTCTCTTCTTAGCATGCAGACAGCTGCTTTCATGGTGTGTCCTCATGTAGCAGAGAGAAAGCCAGCTCTGTTTTCTTCCTCTTCACATAAGGACTCTATTCCCATCATGGAGGTCCCACCCTTATGACTTCTTCCAAACCTAATCACCTTCTAAAGGTCCCACTTCCAAATCCTTTCACTTTCGGTGTTACGGCTTCAACATATGAGTTGGGGTCACTAACAATCAGTCCATAACAAGGTCTGCTTTTGTTCTGCTTCCTCTGCCCCCTCATCTAGAGCTGTCTCACAGGGAATTGGCATATTTTAGTTCTGACACTAGCCACGTTCATCTGCTGGATCTGACACCCCACCCTTTCTCTCTGTTTGGACCTAAGAGTTGAAGGGGGCTTTAAATCACAAGTAAGCCTCTTGGATTTTTGAAATCTGTAATTCTGGTCTAAGCATTTCTGACCACAAGCATCAACAACACTCCTTTGTGTTTCTAATAGTTAAAGGACTATTAGTGATATTCAACAATACAAAATAAGATTCCAAGGATAATTCATCTTTCTGGCAATGGAAATGATGGAATTATCAGCCAACTTGGAAATATAACAATATTTTAAATAAAATGATTTCTATCTTATACAAATGGCCAAAGGATGTGAAATATTTTGGGCTATCTATAACTTCTCCCTTCAACATGCATATCTCTCTTCAAAAATCCACTGAATCATTATAGAATCCTGGGGAAGAGATAAAAAGTTGGGAAGGTTATAAATAATCAACCTTAGGTTCAGAAAGACTGAAGAATGACTAATCTAATGTATATTAAGATATGGATGTGTGTGGCAGCCTTGGGCTTGCCCTACTCAGATCGCCTTCCAGGGAGAGTCTGCTCTAAGAGGAGGAGTTGGCTGACAGCTCCGAGTCGCTGCATCTTCAGCATCCACCACAGGGTTGAGGTCGAGGTCTCCATCTCCCCAGGCTGCTCCTAGCCAATGACTGGGCTTGGTAGGAGTCCTGGGGTCAGATCTCTTCTAATGGGCAATCTTTACTCTGGAGCTACCATCAGCCTGGCTAAGAATTTCTCTGAGTTTCCAAGAGTCGAAGGCTCTTCTTACTCCATCCTTCACCCTTCCCTCTCTTCTCTCACAGATGTCAGACCAACACTGCACTTGAAGGTTCTCCCTGGTCCACTCCTGCTCTTTCTCTCCTTCATCCTTCACAAATGTTTACCCCAATGACTTCCTTACAGTATTAATTCCATTTTGGCATAGGTTTCCCAGAGGACCAGAATTAATGCAGTATGTGTGTGTATTTACATGTATACATCAACTCATGGATACAAACAAAAATGCAAGTATTGATATATACTACGCATTACATACGTTTATGTGTATGGATGTAGTATTCAGATGCGCATGCACACAGGCACACGAACACACTTGTTTAACCAGCAGCCTACATTTCAAAAGTTGAACTGACCTTCTCACACAGACATGCTAAGAGTACATTAAAGAAAATCTGACTTTTCTTTCACTACCTAGATAAAGATTCTTACTGATAAACAAGAAAGCAGCCTTATATGTGTTAGAGGGTACAGCATGATATTTATCATTGGCATGATTGTTTATATTAAGAAAGGTTAACCCAAAACTAAACTCAAAACTGTACTCTAAATGACCAGTATACCTACTCTATTATATTAAAAAGCCTGGGTTTTGTTCTAGCAGGTAGGAATTCACTGAATATATTCATTTTTCAGTTTTAACTGGTATCTTTTGGTATTATAAGGATTCAATCTTCTATGAATAATCTTTTATAAGGATGTTACCAAGGACTAAGCCTACCCTAGAATAAGAATATTTATGTTCACCCAAATAGAAGTTTACTACATTTATCAAATTACTTTAAGAATGTTTCAATGCATTTGCCTTGAGCATTGATAGATTTCAGGCTAGTCATAACATTTTCAGTAAATTTTATCTGATGGCCTGTTGATGACTATCCACCTTTTGATTAAAATTCCATGATTTTATAACTACATTATGTTGAAATTTCTGAAACCAGCCCAAACATGTAGTTCCAAATGGGATATTTGGGAAGGGTCTTTAGATATAATTCCATATGATATTTATTTCTGTATTTTAGAGTGAAGTTTACTTTAAGCCTAATTTAAAATATTTCTATGACTTGACAATAGATGTGAGAATCAATTTTGATGACATATTTAAAAGTAAATTTTTATATCAATGTAATGATTTAATATATCTTCCTAAGTACATACCAAATCTTGCCATTATTTTCTTTCAAAATGTCCCATTTACCTTTTCCTCTTTAACTTGGTACATGAAAGTCCAGTCAAATTTTCAGGATTAAAGCAATTTTTATAAAGTTTGATTTTGCAATGAAGGAATATATTAGGCAGAAGCAGCCTTTTTTGACACCTAAATTTCTCAAGGATTTTCTCGTATTCTTGACTTAACAGGCATGCCTTGAGCATGAAATTCTATTAGTCTTAATCAAAAAAAGGTAGCCCATATGTTGATTAGGAAATATACTTTATGAACACTGTACTTTTTAAAAACAGGAAGAAAAATACATTTCCTATTATTTTTACACCTTTTAAATGCCAAAAGATCTAAAAAGGACAGGTATTCTTTCAATGCCTGTTGAAGCATAAGTTAAAAATTTTAGTAAAGTGCCTAGATAAAAGCAAATTTTATCTTCAGATCTTTTACTGATGGGACTATGAGAGAAAAAAATATTACATGTGTTTTTCTTCTTTCCATTGCATTTTATTAAAAATTAGCTTTTTTTCCTACATGCTAGTAAATGATAAATTATTTGAAGTTTAATAGAATTAAAGAGGAAAAAAACATGAGATAGAGAATAATATAATGAGAACAGTCTCTCTTTCTCCCATTCCTATCATCAACCTCCCTGATTCCAGTGTGCTTGTTACTTGCTCTGTGAAGCAGCCCTGTTCAGGTTGGTTGTTCAAGGGAGCAAGATGGGCTAGTGTGTGTAGATCATAAAGCATTTGCAATTTTTTTTGAAAGAGAGGAAGAGCATATTTTAAAAGCTGATAAAATCCTAAAACTTCCTCTCATCTGGACTTCAAACAGTTCAGGAATCAAAATGCAAAGAATGTCTAAATGAAATATAGGGGTATCATTTCCCTTAAACTTCTGGTTTTTTGAAGTTGTTGATGAATAATTATGAGAGCCAATCATGGGATAAATATTTAAAAGATTTTGGGAAAAATGATTGTTCCAGTTTCCTTATCCATGCTTGGAGCTTATCACCTGCGTAGCTCAAGATACTTAGAAAATTAGGCTGCCAGCCAGATATACTCTCTGGAACTCTATGGATTGGAAAGAAACAAAGAAGCTAAAAAGAATTCGAAGAAGTGGGACTGGGAACCCAATAACTCAGGCACAGACTCCAAAAACAACTATTTCATTCTACTAAGCATCAGAATCACTCAAATACCTACGGTGATTTAGAGATTTATCTCATGATAGTCTAAGAGGCCAGATCAGAGCCTCTTAGGTCAAAATATCTATACATCTCTGCCTCTACTCACATTTAAATAAGTCTGGAGTTCTTTATCAAACATTATTTAAACACTGTTATGGCCTGAATGTTTTCATACCTCCCCAAACTCATCTGTTGGAATTCTAACCCCCAATGTAATGGCACTTGGAGATAGGGTCTTTGAGAGATAATTAGGGTTAGATGAGGTCATGAGAGTAGAGCCTTCATGATGGGATTAGTGCCCTTCTCTCTTGTTCTCTCTCCACCACCTGAGAACACAGCTAAAAGGTAGCCATCTGCAAGACAGGGTGTTCTCACCAAAAACCTGTCTGGCACCTTGATCTTGGACTTCTAACCTCCAGAACTGTGAGAAATAAATTTCTGTTGTTCAAACTGCCCAGTCTATGGTATTTTGTTATGGCAGCCAAAGCCAACATATACAAACACTCTTCTTCCCTTTTGTTCACCAGTATATTTTTTTCTATTATTTATATTAAAGAAGAAGACCGTATATTGTAAGTTCCAGCCATAAGTATAATAATCCTTACTGCAGTGGAACTTAAAATAATAACCAATCTGATTTTGGGAACTTAACAGAACCCTGATTTATGTGAGTCTCTTTTTAAGGGAGAAGGAAGGGAGTAAAGATTAGAAACGGTGACTATGTATATTCCATATACTGTGCTCTTAATCAAAACTTACCATACTCATCAAGAAGGCATGACTTTAGAAGGGACCTACATGGAAAACTGGTAGAAAAAAGGGAACTGCTTTGCCATCTAGATCAGTGTTAATGGAATTATGGATATTTTGGCCAGATTTCCCTCATATCCAAAGGATATTTTCTGGAAGATCTCTTGACTCTTACAGTAAGGCTATAGCTATTTTTTTCCTCTCAAGCCTTCTGCACTGAATGCTCCTCCTTTGTCTACTGCTTAAGCACTAATGTCTCCCTGAGTTCCATCCTTGCAAGATTCTTGATATTTATAGCCCTTACATAAAAGGCTTAAAATGGTTAAACAGCATAACATGCTACATTCAAGTACATCATACATTAACCTACAAATAGGTGAATTCTACACAACGTGGAAGGACACTTTTTCCTGTAATTCTCAATCTGGAAAATTTGTATTTTTCTTTTAATTAATTTATTTTACATTTGTCTTTCCATAGTCTAAGCTGATTATGTTAAGGTTCTTCATATAAAAGAGTAAAATACTGATATAATGAAGACTTGCTAAAGAAAGAGGTGACTGTGTAGAAGAAGAAATGGACAAAACCATTACCATAGTGAGAGATTTCAACATCCTTTCAATTATTCAATAATTATTGGTAGTTACAGCAAAGAAACAGTGACTGTATAGAAGGAATATTTGAACAACATGATTTTTTATATTTATATATAAATATATATTCATGTATTTATCTATGACCCTGTTTTCAATTATATATATTCTTCAAATGATCAGTTTTCTAAATGACCAACAACATGGCCATAGAGTAAGTCAATAAATTTCAAAAGAATAGGTATGTGCAATGACCACACTGCAATTAAGCTAGAAATAAGTAACAAAATTAACATTAAAAAATACAGTTGAGGGCTTCCCTGGTGGCGCAGTGGTTGAGAGTCCACCTGCCGACGCAGGGGACGCAGGTTCGTGCCCCGGTCTGGGAAGATCCCACATGCCACGGAGCGGCTGGGCCCGTGAGCCATGGCCGCTAAGCCTGCGCATCCGGAGCCTGTGCTCCGCAACAGGAGAGGCCACAACAGTGAGAGGCCCGCGTACCGAAAAAAAAAAAAAAAAAAAAATTCCGTTGAGAATTAGACCGCATATATAAATAACTTATGGGCAAAAGAAATAATCTTAATATAAAATTTAAAATACTTTCAACTTTATAATACAACAGTTCAGCTCAAACTAATGAAGTCAAAACAAGATTTCAAAGGACATTTAGGGGTTTAAATGTCTACAATAGAAAGATATCAAGGGAAAAAATGAATTGGTAATGAAATTAGTATTTCAATGGAATAAATACAAAGAAAATGGAAAGAGGGAGAAAATAAAAAATAACAGAAATATAACAGAAAACAAATGTACAATAGCATTGATCAATAGAGTAAACAGAAGGCTAATATAATAGACAAGCCTCTCATGAGATTGATAAGGGAAAAAAAAGATGCAAGCAGACAGTATTAGGGATGAAAAGGAAGGATATGAGTACCTATACAGCAGAAACTATGAAGATATAAAAAGCATTTCCAGTTTCTTGAGAAAAGATTATTAAGTAATAGTAACTAATTAGCTTGTTATAGAGAACGAAGAAGACTGAAAAAAGTTTAAAAAATTACTAAACAGTATTCACAGCCTAATAAAATAGTTATAGATTCCTAGGCAGGAATTCAGAGAAGAGAAGACCTGGAAGATGTGAGTCTGGGAGGTTTCTATTCCAGGAATATGTCAGTCCAGGAAAAGCAGCTGAGAGTCTTAGCCCCTTGTTACTAATGGCTTAGTGCAATGGAGCAGGGTTAGGTTGTTAGGTGCTAAGAACTTGTATATGCCCTTCTCTCACTGGTTTGCTTCATTCACCTTAGAGTATAATCTAGAGCTACAGGTTTTACATTGACCCAACTCAGGAGACTCCCAAAAGGTAGACCTACCTGATGGACATTGGATGCTGAATGAACCAGTGTTAGAGCTTGCCACCTTCTAAAGGCAAAGACTACAGCATACAACCCTGGCTCTGTACTGGCACCCAAAAGTCTCCACTGACTGTACTCTCAGAACTGTTTTGGTGACATAGAAAACACTCCAGCCTTGGTCCTGGCAGGAAGAAATAACAATCCTCTCTGGAGGAATCTAATATTTCCTGACAACTCAAATTATGCATAAAAGTCATTAAAATATACTTTCTGTTAGTTGCTGTTTAATACAAATGTAATATACTTTTTTCTTGTATATTAATCTTACTCCAACTACTTTCTAAAAGCTATTAATCCTAAAAATTTTTGTATATTATTTAAAATTTTCCAGATACACAGTATTATCTTTGAATAATAGTAGACACATTTATTCCTTTCAAATCCTCACACAACTACAGTTCACCCTTGAACAACATGGGCTGGAAGTGCACAGGTCCACTTATACACAGACTATTTTCAATAAATACTACAATATTACAGGATTCATAGTTGGTTGAATCCACAGATGTGAAACTGCAGACACATAGGGTCAACTATGGGACTTAAGCATCTATGGGTTTTGGTATCCATGGCAGGTCCTGGAACCAATTCCCCACAGATACTGAGGGACAGCTGTATTTCTTTTTGCCTTATTGCGTTTTCTGAGGTTGCCAGTAAAGGACTGCACAGAAGTATTATCTTCTTTTTTATTGTATTAAAAGGGATGAAACCCTCAATTTACTATTATAAGTACATAGGCTGTGGGTTTTGATAGATGTCTTATCAGATTAAGAAACTTCTTTTCATTTCTAATTTTATCATTATTAGGTATTGGATTTTATCAGTGATTATTTATATCTATTAAAATGATTATGTATTTTCCCCTTTAATCTGAAAATGAGATGTTATATTACAAACCCATGTTCTTATGCAGTACACTCTACTGCCTTGGCTATATCCAATGTATCTTGAGTATCAAAGGGTTACATATCACACAGTCCCTGTGTTTCCCAGAAAGGATGTTTACTACTTTTACAAGGACAGGGTTTTGGCTTAAATAAGTTTGCTTAGTTAACTCTTCTAGTAAAAGATGGGAAAGTGAAAAATATCCCTCTCATCCTATCAACAGGAGAAGACCATGCTCTGATTTCAAGTGAAGATACTGCAGAGCACAGATGTAGAACACAAACCATTCTAAATAAGAGTGCAGTGAGAATGGAGGAACTACAGAGCCAGCCACACACTGAGAAGAACAATTTATGCATAATAAAAAATCAGAGGTAAACAGCTGACATGGCATAATTAGAGACAGCAATCTTCCCTTAGCTATACAATAAAGTGGTGTTACATTGTAAAACTCTACTTTTAATCATTGAAATATATGAATTCACACCTCTTGTTGAGACTTTTGTAATACCACTCATCCAGCTTCGTCTACTACCCAGAGGTTATCAAGGCTGTCAGCTTTGAATAGCTTTACAGCAATTTTACATACAATGACAAATGCATGTATGTGTAAAAAGATGTCATTTTGTGGAGTCTAAAAGCATGTTCATTATACTGCACTTAACTTGTGTTCTGAATATAAGAATATATTTGTAGAATTCAATGAAATCCTATAACTAAATAATACTTTATACAATCGGTGTTCCATAGATTATTTATTAGTGATAGTCATTTAGATGGTTTTCAAATTTTCACCAATACAATGTAAAATGAATTTCCTTCATTATGCCTGTGCATTAACATGCAATTTTTTAGTGTACATACCTCAAAGTGGAATTGCTGGATTATGAAATTAGCACATTTAAAATTTAATTGATAACTCTAAATTTATACTAATATATGAAATAATACATTTATGTACATTCTCATCTATGCTTGAATTATTAAACATTTACATTTTTTAAATCTGATAGGATAAAATTCTCATCTCATGGTTTTGATGTGTACTTTCTTAATTACTAAAAATCTTGGCATATGTTTTATTGGCTATATCTGTTTCATTTCCTGTGAATTATCTGATCGTGTCAAAATATTCCTTTATAACTTTCATGTTTTGGGTCATAGTTTATGCTTTCCTATCCCAAGTTTGCAAACATAATTTTGTGCATACAATTTTAATAGTTTTAGAGTATTTTTAAAGTTTATATGTCCATCATTCTGCTTAGAAATATACATTAACTAGAATATTTTGAGTATTTGAAACAATAATTTAACTCCATTTTATTTTTCGAAAGGTACGGCCACTTGTGCTAATGCTATTATTTCAATAATCTGTCGTATCACCACTGATTTGAAAATGCTGGCTGTTTCACATACTAAATTATCACACACACACACAGAATATGAACACATGTTGGTCTATATTGTAGACTCCATGTGATCCACTGGTCAATTTCTCTGTTTCTGTCCTAATACCCGTTTAGTAGGAGTTGTATTATAATACAATGTTTTTAGGGTATCCAAAAAATCTAGTAAATAGCCATAATGTCATCAAGGACATTTTGTTTTATTTCACATAGGCTTATTAAAACACATATTTTTCAAATACTGTACTGCCTTAATTAGTTTTATTTTATAACAAACTTACATAGGTGTTTATGTATTTCTTCCTATATTTTACTTTGTCTTCTAGAGTGTCTTAAGCATTTTTGGCGTTTTGAAATTTTTAGAATCATTTCATAAATTTGAACAAACACATTGATACATACACTTGGGTTGTGACAAGGGTCACATTCAATATATATTTATTTGGGAAAATAAACGTATTTTGCATTATTGAGTTCTCCAATATATGAATATGGTATATTCCATGATTGATTAAGTCTTCTCTTATTTTTCTCA
Organism: Aethalodelphis obliquidens; assembly: GCF_003676395.1. Lineage (NCBI taxonomy): Eukaryota > Metazoa > Chordata > Mammalia > Artiodactyla > Delphinidae > Aethalodelphis > Aethalodelphis obliquidens. The sequence continues at coordinate 5,209,977 of NW_020837967.1, read as the reverse complement.
AAATGTTATGTAAATTTCTGTGTCAAAGTCTTCTAAATATTTTGTTGTATTTTATCTTACATATTTGATATTTTGGCTGCAATAATAAATGGTATCTTTGTATTTTTTGTACATTCTACTCATTTCTGAAATAGGAAATACAAGTGTTTTTTTATGCTACCATTTTGTTCAGCAAAACTGCTAAACTGGGCTTCTCTGGTGGCGCAGTGGTTGAGAGTCTGCCTGCTGATGCAGGGGACACGGGTTCGTGCCCTGGTCCGGGAAGATCCCACATGCCGCGGAGCGGCTGGGCCCGTGAGCCATGGCCTCTGAGCCTGCGCGTCCGGAGCCTGTGCTCCGCAACGGGAGAGGCCAAAACAGTGAGAGGCCCGCGTACCACAAAAAAAAAAAACAAAAAAAAAACAAAAAACTGCTAAACTAACTTACTGTTTTTAACAAGTGGTCAATTGTTTATTTTTTCATAACAAAATCACATTCAACTTACAATATGAATATTTTAATATCATACATTCAAGCCTCTATAACTTTAATTTCCTTTTCTTGGCTATTGCAGTGACTGAATGGTCATAAATGTTGAAAAGAAGTAGTGATTAATCTCCAGTAGGTTGCTTGCTTTACGTGCTTTTCTACATACTCTATGATTGTGGATATTTACTCCTAATTGCAGTTTGCTTTTTTTTTTTTAATCAAGAAAAATTGTTGAATTTTACCAAATGCTTTTCACCATTTGAGAGGGTCAAATTATTTTTCCTCCTTATTTTTGAAAGTAGGGAATTATGCTGAGTTTAGAATTTTGGAAAAAATTTTCATTTCTTAGATAAAGGTGCTAATTATATGATATTTTATACTTCTTAGTTTATTTTGGCAATATTTTGTTTAGAATATTTAAGTCTACCTTAATCTGAGATTGAACTATACTTTTCCCATTACATGCTTATCACGCTTTTTAAAATATCATAGCCATAATTTCATTTTCTCTTGAGCTTTTATACGATATTTATTTTTCTCTTTCTGACTTACTTCACTCTGTATGACAGTCTCTAGCTCCATCCACGTCTCTACAAATGACCCAGTTTTGTTCTTTTTTATGGCTAATATTCCACTGTATATATGTACCACACCTTCTGTATTCTTTCTTCTGTCAGTGGGCATTTAGGTTGCTTCCATGACCTGGCTATTGTAAATAGTGCTGCAATGGACATTGGGGTGCATATCTTTTTGAATTATGGTTTCCTCTGGATATATGTCCCATAGTGGGATTGCTGGGTCATATGGTAATTCTATTTTTAGTTTTTTAGGGAACCTCCATACTGTTATCCATAGTGGCTGTATCAACTTACATTCCCATGAACAGTGCAAGAGGGCTCCATTTTCTCCACACCCACTCCAGCATCTACTGTTTGTACCTTTTAAGATGATGCCCATTCTAACTGGTGTGAGGTGATACCTCATTGCAGTTTTGATTTGCATTTCTCTAATGATTAGTGATGTTGAGCAGCTTTTCATGTGCCTCTGGGGCAACTGTATGTCTTCTTTGGAGGAATGTCTATTCAGGTCTTCTGCCCATTTTTTGGTTGGGTTGTTTCTTTTTTTAATATTGAGCTGCATGAGCTGTTTATATATTTTGGAGATTAATCCTTTGTCGATTCGTTTGCAAATATTTTCTCCTATTCTGAGGGTTGTGTTTTCATTTTGTTTATAGTTTCCTTTGCTGTGCAAAAACTTACAGGTTTGACTAGGTCCCATTTGGTTCTTCTTTTTTTCTTTCCTTTTCTCTAGGAGGTGGGTCAAAAAAGATCTTGCTGTGATTTATGACAAAGAATGTTCTTCCTAAGTTTTCCTCTAAGAGTTTGATAGTGTCTGGCCTTACGTTTAGGTCTTTAATCCATTTTGAGTTTATTTTTGTGTATGGTGTTAGAGAGTGTTGTAATTTCATTCTTTTACATGTAGCTGTCCAGTTGTCCCAGCACCACTTATTGAAGAGGCTGCCTTTTCTCCATTGTATATCCTTGCTTCCTTTATCAAAGATAAGGTGACCACAGGTGCATGGGTTTACCTCCGGGCTTTCTATCCTGTTCCACTGTTCTATATTTCTGTTTTTGTGCCAGTACCATACTGTCTTGATTACTGTGGTTTTGCAGGGAGTCTGATTCCTCCAGCCCCATTTTTCCTTCTTAAGATTGCTTTGGCTATTTGTGGTCTTTTGTGTTTCCACACAAATTGTGAAATTTTTTGTTCTAGTTCTGTGGAAAATGCCATTGGTAGTTTGATTGGGATTGCACTGAATCTGTAGATTGCTTTGGGTAGTATAGTTATTTTCACAATATTGATTCTTCCAATCCAAGAACATGGTATATCTCTCCATCTGTTTGTGTCATCTTTAACTTCTTTCACCAGTGTTTTATAGTTTTCTGAGTACATGTCTTTTACCTCCTTAGGTAGGCTTATTTCTAGGTATTTTATTCTTTTTGTTGCAGTGGTGAATGGGATTGATTCCTTAATGTCTCTTTCTGATCCTTCATTGTTAGTGTATAAGAATGCAAGAGATTTCTGTGCATTAATTTTGTATCTTGCAACTTTACAAAATTCATTGATTAGCTCTAGTCATTTTCTGGTAGAATCTTTAGGATTCTCTATGTATAGTATTATGTCATCTGCAAACAGTGACAGTTTTACTTTTTCTTTTCCAATTGGTATTCCTCTTATTTCTTTTTCTTCTCTGATTGCCATGGCTAGCACTTCCAGAACTATGTTGAATAATAGGGGCGAGACTGGACATCGTACTCTTGCTCCTGATCTTCGAGGAAATGCTTTCAGTTCTTCCCCATTGAGAATGATGTTTGCTGTGGGTTTGTCATATATGTCCTTTATTATGTTGAGGTAGGTTCCCTCTATGCCCACTTTCCAGAGAGTTTTTATCATAACTAGGTGTTGAATTTTGTAAAAAAAATTTTCTGCATCTATTGAGGTGATCATATGGTTGTTATTCTTCAATTCATTAATATGGTGTATCACACTGATTGATTTGTGTATACTGAAGAATTCCTGCAGCTCTGGGATAAATCCCACTTGATCATGGTGTATGATCCTTTAAATGTGCTGTTGGATTCTGTTTGCTAGTATTTTATTGAGGATTTTTGCATCTATATTCATCAGTGACATTGGTCTGTAATTTTCTTTTTTTGTAGTATCTCTGTCTGGTTTTGGTAGAAGGCTGATGGTGGCCTCATTGGGAGTGTTGCTTCCTCTGCAATTTTGGAAGAGTTTGAGAAGGATGAGTGTTAGCTCTTCTCTAAATGTTTGATAGAATTCACCTGTGAAGCCATCTGCTCCTGGACCTTTGTTTGTTGGGAGATTTTTAATCATAGCTTCAATTGCATTACTTGTGATTGGTCTGTTCATATTTTCTATTTCTTCCTGGTTCAGTCTTGGAAGGTTACACCTTTCTAAGAATTTGTCCATTTCTTCCAGGTTGTCCATTTTATTGGCATAGTTACTTGTAGCAGTCTCTTACGATGCTTTTGTTTCTGCAGTGTCCATTGTAACTTCTCCTTTTTCATTTCTAATTTTATTGATTTCAGTCCTCTCCCTCTTTTTCTTGATGAGTCTGGCTAAAGGTTTATCAATTTTGTTTATCTTCTCAAAGAACAAACTTTTAGTTCTATTGATCTTTGCTATTGTTTTCTTTGTGTCTATTTCATTTATTTCTGCTCTGATCTTTATGATTTCTTTCCTTCTACTAACTTTGGGTTTTGTTTGTTCTTCTTTCACTAGTTTCTTTAGATGTAAAGGAAGATTGTTTATTTGAGATTTTTCTTGTTTCTTGAAGTAAGATTGTATTGCTATAAACTTCCCTCTTAGAACTGCTTTTGCTGCATACCATAGGTTTTGGATCGTCGTGTTTTCATTGTCATTTGTCTCTAGGTATTTTCTGATTTCCTCAGTGATCTCTTGGTTATTTAGTAATGTATTGTTTAGCCTCCATGTATTTGTGTTTTTTACATTTTTTTCCCTGTAATTGATTTCTAATCTCATAGCATTGTGGTCGGAAAACATGCTTTATATGATTTCAATTTTCTAAAATTTACCGAGGCTTGATTTGTGACCCAAGATGTGATCTATCCTGGAGAATGTTCCATGTGCAGTTGAGAAGAAAGTGTAATCTGCTGTCTTTGGATGGAATGTCCTATAAATATCAATTAAATCTATTTGGTCTATTGTGTCATTTAAAGGTTGTGTTTCCTTATTAATTTTCTGTCTGGATGATCTGTCCATTGGTGTGAGGTACGAAGTCCCCCACTATTATTGTGTTACTGTTGATTTTGTCTTTTATAGCTGTTAGCATTTGCCTTATGTATTGAGGTGCTCCTATGGTGGATGCATATATATTTATAATTGTTATATCTTCTTCTTGGATTGATCCCTTGATCATTATGTAGTGTCCTTCCTTGTCTCTTGTAACATTGTTTAAAGTCTATTTTATCTGATATGAGTATAGCTACTCCAGCTTTCTTTTCATTTCCATTTGCATGGAATATGTTTTTGCATCCCCTCACTTTTAGTCTGTATGTGTCCCTAGGTCTGAGGTGGGTCTCTTGTAGACAGCACAGGTATGGGTCTTGTTTTTGTATCCATTCAGCAAGGCTGTGTCTTTTGGTTGGAGATTTTAATCCTATCACATTTAAGGTAATTATCAATATGTATGTTCCTATTACCATTTGCTTAATTGTTTTTGGTTTGTTTTTATAGGTCCTTTTCTTCTCGTGTTTCCCACTTAGAGAAGTTCTTTTAGTATTTGTTGTAGAGCTGGTTTGGTGGTGCTGAATTCTCTTAGCTTTTGCTTGTCTGTAAAGCTTCTGAATTCTCTGTTGAAACTGAATGAGATCCTTGCCAGGTAATCTTGGTTGTAGATTCTTCCCTTTAATCATTTTAAATACATCATGTCACTCCCTTTTGGCTTGTGGAGTTTCTGCTGAGAAATCAGCTGTTAACCTTATGGGAGTTCCCCTGTATGTTGTCATTTTTTCCCTGTTGCTCTTAATAATTTTTCTTTTTCTTTAATTTTTGTCAATTTGATTACTATGTTTCTTGGCATGTTTTTCCTAGGGTTTATACTGCCTGGGACTCTCTGCACTTCCTGGACTTGGGTGGCTATTTCCTTTCCCATGTTAGGGTAGTTTTTAACCATAATTTCTTCAAATGTTTTCTCAGGTCCTTTCTCTCTCTTCTCCTTCCTGGACCCATATAAAAGCAAATGTTGGTGAGTTTAATGTCCCAGAAGTCTCTTAGGCTGTCTTCATTTCTTTTCACTCTTTTTCTTTACTCTGTTCTGCAGCAGTGAATTTCACCATTCCGTCTTCCAGGTCACTTATTTGTTCTTCTCCCTCAGTTATTCTGCTATCAATTCCTTCTAGTGTATTTTTCATTTCAGGTATTGTATTGTTCATCTGTGTTCGTTTGTTCTTTAATTCTTCTAAGTGTCTGTTCTTTAATTCTTCTAGATCTTTGTTAAACATTTCTTGCATCTTCTCGATCTCGCCTCCATTCTTTTCCAAGGTCCTGGATCCTCTTCACTATCATTCTGAATTCTTTTTCTGAAAGGTTGCCTATCTGCACTTCATTTTGTTGTTTTTCTGGGGTTTTATCTTGTTTCTTCACCTGGTACATAGTCCTCTGCTGTTTCATCTTGTCTGTCTTTCTGTGAATGTGGTTTTTGTTCCACACGCTGCAGGACTGTAGTTCTTCTTGCTTCTGCTGTCTGCAATCTGGTGGATGAGGCTATCTAAGAGGCTTCTGCAAGCTTCCTGATGGGAGGGACTGGTGGTGGGTACAGCTGGGTGTTGCTCAGGTGGGCAGAGCTCAATAAAACTTTAATCTACTTGTCTGGTGATGGGTGTGGCTGAGTTCCCTCCCTCCTGGTTGTTTGGCCTAGGTGACCCAGCACCTGAGTTTACAGGCTCTTTGGTGTTGCTAATGCCAGACTCCAGGAGGGTTCATGCCAAGGAGTACTTCCCAGAACTTCTGCTGCCAGTGTCCTTGTTCCAGCAGTGAGCCACAGCCACATCCACCTCTACAGGAGGCGGTAGGTCTGGTTCAGTCTCCTATGGGGTCACTGCTCCCTTCCTCTGGGTCCTGTTGCACACACTACTTTGTTTGTGCCTTCCAAGAGTAGAGGCTCTGTTTCCCCCAGTCCTGTCAAAGTCCTGCAATCAAATCCTGCTAGGCTTAGAAGTCATTTTCTGGGAATTCCTCCTTATGCTGCAGGACCCCCAGGTTCGGTAGCCTGACATGGGGCTCAGACGCTTCATTCCAGTGGGTGGACTTCTGTGGTATAATTGTTCTCCAGTTTGTGAGTCACCCACCCAGCAATTATGAGATTTTCTTTTATTGTGATTGAGCCCCTCCTACTGTCCGATTGCAGCTTCTCCTTTGTCTTTGGATGTGGGGTATATTTTTAGTGAGTTCCAGTGTCTTCCTGTTGGTGATTGTTCAGCAGTTAGTTGTGATTCAGGTGCTCTCGCAAGAGGGAGTGAGCGCACGTCTTTCTACTCTGCTATCTTTTCTTGAGCTTTTATATCTGTAATTTTTCCTTAAGAATTTACTGACTAAGCCATCTAAGTTGAAGCTTTCTTTTATGAAATGTTTTATCAGAAATCACACTTATTTAGTATTTATAGCAGTGTCCCTATTTTCAATTCCTTCTTTTGTCAATTTTAATCAGTAGCATTTTCTAGGAATTTTACTATTTCAATTAGCTTTAAAGTTTATTGCAAAATTTTTTCATCAAATCCATTTATACTGTTTTAATTTCTCTATAATCTAGTGGGTAACCCTTTTTATTCCATTTTTCTATAACTTCTCATTTTAATTTGTCTTTCAGAGATTATTAATTTTAGCAAGCTTTTCTATAAACCAATTTTAATTTTGCCAATCCTCTTTATTGTGTGTTTAATTTCATTCATTTCTGCTTTTTATAGTATTTTATTACTTGTACAATTTGGTTTTAATTTATCTCTACCTTCTTTTTTTTTTTTTCCCGATACGCAGGCCTCTCACTGCTGTAGCCCCTCCCGCTGTGGAGCACAGGCTCCGGACGCGCAGGCCCAGTGGCCATGGCTCACGGGCCCAGCTGCTCCGTGGCATGTGGGATCCTCCCGGACAGGGACACGAACACGTGTCCCCTGCATCGGCAGGTGGACTCTCAACCACTGTGCCACCAGGGAAGCCCTATCTCTACCTTCTTAACTACATTTTTGGATAATTAAAGTTCAGCATTCCTTTTTTCCTAATGTGTACATTTAAAGCTATAAATTTTCCTCACAGGAAACCTTTAGTTGCATTCAAGAGCTTTTTATATCAGTTATATCATTTATTTAGAAATTTTTATTACTTTTATTTTATTTCTTCCTTGAACCATGGGAACTTAGAAATTTAATTTTGTTTTTGAATTTCCAAATGTATGTAGGTTTTTAAAAGCTATATTTTTCTGTTTAAATTCTAGCTTAACTATGCTATGGTTAAAAACATACTATGAATGTTGTAAGTCATTCAAAATTTTGTTCAGATTTGCTTTGTGACTCAGCATATGGTCAATGAACTAAAAATGATTATGTGCCTTTGAATATAATGTATATATTATGGTTGCTGGATTAAGTTGTTTATATATTTCCAATAAATAAAGCTTATTGTGTTGTTTAAAGCTTCTATTTCAGTACTGATTTATTTTGTCTGTTTGTTGTTTGTATGGAGAGTTGTGCTAAAACCTCTCATTATTATTGTAAGTTAGTCTGTTTCTCTTAGTTATTAATCTTTATGAGTTTTATACTATATTTTTAGGCACATAAAAAGATGAAATTTTTATATCTTGTTGGCAAAATAAAATTTTCATATTTATGAAATGTCCATCTTTATCTCAAGTAATGATTTTTTTGCCTTGACTCTTCTTCACCTGGCATTAATATAGTTAAATCAATGTCCTTGGTTAATGTTTACAAGGTATAATTTGCTACACTTGCACATTATTTCCGAGTTTTTAGTTTTAGATGCCTTTCTTCCAAGAAACGCATGATATATTTTGATTGTTTTACCCAGGCTGACAATCTTTACCTTGTATTTTAGGACAATATTTCACCTGGAGCTAATGTAATTACTGATACATTTGGGTTTAAATCTGTCATCTCACTATTTGATTTGTATTTGTCATATCTATTCTATGTTCTTTTCTCTCTTCTTTCTTTCCTTCCTATTAATCAACTGAGTATTTTTTAATATTCAATTTTTTTCCTATTAGGTTGGTAGGTTTATATTTTACTTTTCTTTTAGTGGTTACACTAAAGGAATAATCATTCATCATTGACTCATCAAAGTCTGATATAAACTAGTTATTTTGTCTCTTATCAAGTAATGAACAAATAGAACACAATAACTACACATTCCAACCCTAACAAATTATGTGCTATTAATGTATTTCTATTTTAATTCCATATTATTGTATATTCCAAAAACATTACTATTATTGCTTTACATAGTCAATATTTACTTAGATGAACCTACATATCCATTTTGTTATTGCTGCTCTTTATTTCTTTTTCTTTTCATATTTTTATTGGAGTATAATTGCTTTACAATGTTGTGTTAGTTTCTGCCGTACAATGAAGTGAATCAGCTATATGTATACATATACCCCCATATCCCCTCCCTCTTGAGCCTCCCTCCCACTCCTATAAGTCGTCACAGAGCATCAAGCTGATCTCCCTGTGCTATGCAGCAGCTTCCCACTAGCCATCCATTTTACATTTGGCAGTGTATATATGTCAGTGCTACTCTCTCAGTTCGTCCCAGCTTCCCCTTTCCCCCATGTCCTCAAGTCCATTCTCTATGTCTGCGTCTTTATTCCTGCCCTGCCACTAGGTTCATCAGTACCATTTTTTTTAATATCCCATATATTTGTGTTAGCATATGGTATTTGTTTTTCTCTTTCTGACTTACTTCACTCTGTGTGACAGACTCTAAGTTGATCCACCTCATTACAAATAACTGAATTTCATTCTCTTTTATGGCTGAGTAATATTCCATTGTATATATGTGCCACATCTTCTTTATCCATTCATCTTTCGATGGACATTTAGGTTGCTTCCATGTCCTGGCTATTGTAAATGGTGCTGCAATGAACATTGGGGTACATGTTTCTTTTTAAATTATGGTTTTCTCAGGGTATATGCCCAGTAGTGGGGTTGTTCTTTATTTCTTCTTAAATCTTCAAACTTCTGTCTGGAATCATTTCTTTCTCTTAGAAAAACACTCTTCTATATTTCCCTTAATATATGTTGGCTGGTGGAAAATTTGGTTTTGGTTTGGCTAAATATTTATTTTAATTTATTTTTGGGTATATTAAAATTACATATAATTCTTGTTGGGCAGTTATTTTCCTTCAGGGTTACTGTTCTGTTGCCTTTTGACTTCTGCTTTGTAGTTTGAAATATTAGTCATCAATGTTTTATGTTGCTCTTTGAAGGTAACATGTCTTCATATTTCTGGCTGTGCTAAGATTGTCCCTTTATCTCATTTTCAGTGGTTCAAGTAGCATCTATAGAATTTTTAAAATCCTATTTGCTATTCATAGGCATTTCTTGAATCTTTGAATTGATATCTTTTGTCATTTTGGAGAAAACAAAAACCTTACTACTTTATGAACTGCTTTTGCCTCATTCTCCCTCTTCCCTGGGAATTCCAAGTACACAGTTGCTAAATATTCTCTGCCCCTATATCTTTGATCCTTATATCTTTGTTTTCAATCCCTAACTTTCCCTGTGACTTGTTTTTAGATATTTTATTCTGACTTGCTTTTCTTTCATTACTTTTCTATTCAGTTGTTTCTAAATGCTACTAAATCCAATCAAATTGTTGATTTTGGTTATCGTATTTTTCCAGCTTTATTGTGATATAATTGACATATACCACTATGTTTAAGGTATACAATATGTTGGTTTGATACACTTATATATATTGCAAAATGATTACTACCATAGTAACTAACAGTTAGCTAACACATACCTAACTCATAGCTAATACCCCCATCACATCATATAATTACCATTTCTTTTTGTGGTGAGAACATTTAAGATCAACACTTTAAACAACTTTAAGTATGTAATACATTATTAACCATAATCTCCATGCTGTACTGTAGACCCCCAGAACATATTCATCTTTTTAGATTTCACACGTTTCAAAATATACATTCTGTTATTTTTTTCCTAGTTTTCAGTTCCCTGCCAAAAGTTTAATTTTGTGCCTCAATTTCCTTAATATGTATCACATAGTTATTTCAAAGTATTATCCCCTTGTGGAACTGTTCTTATTGTTAGTTTATCTTGGATTTCAGCCATATTGTCTTTTCATGTACAGTATTAGTTTTGATTGGGTATTAGACATAACACACAAGGAACTGAAAAAAATATGTTGGGTCCTAGGAAGATACAGAAATATATATTTATAACACCGGCAGGCATTTGAGGACATTGGCTATCCTGTATCAACTTCATTCAATTTAGGGACTAAAATGATTCAAAGGCTTCAATATTTCTTGAGGGTGTGTCTATTTCTGGATCATTTTTGTTCTTATTACATAGACTTTTGGTATCCCATTCCGGGTCTCAGCAGGTTCTGGACTCAAATTTCTGTTCCCCTATTTCTCTCTTGGCTCAAATTTCTGTTCCCCTATTTCTCTCTTGGCTGTGGTGTGTGTTCCTGTTACAGTAGCAGTGGTTTATTCAATGGGACCTCTATTTATATGGTCTTGGGAGATGATCCTGGTTGCATAGCCTCCAAACCTATTCTCTTGTCTAAGAGTGTATGTGCTACCCCAGTATCATTAATGAATTATTTTCCCACTTATATTTGCCAGAGGTGGCTATTGTGGCTGCAACTACAAAATCTGATGGAAGTCAATACATTTAATAATCTCTCAAGGAGAATCTCCATTTACTATCATTCATTTTTCCAAATTATTCTGTGAAATTCTTAGTCATATTCTTCCATGTGGACTTTAAAGTCATTGCATTCAGTTAAACCACAATTTAGGATTCTGACTGAAATTAATTTGTGTATGATTAGGATTTTTAGTGATACTAGTTCTTTCCAGAAAGATATTTCTCTCTAATCACTCAGCCCTATTTTACTCTTCAATAAAGTTTGATGATTATCTTTATATTATATCCCATACCTTTCTTTTTTTATTATGATTTTTTTGTTTTTTTGGTTTTGATGTTATTGAGCTAAGGTCTCATTTTATCCCCTCATTTCCATTTCAAAGTGTTTATTGTTAACATAGAAAGTCTATAGACTTTTACATATTTATTATGTATATGTAGGTGCTTTATCAAAGTCTTACTAATTCTAAAAAGTGACTTAGTTTTTAATTATGTAACTTGAGTTTTCTGTGTCTATAATCATATGTAGGCTTCTTTCTCATTAAATTTGAACAGAAATAGTGGAGTATTTGCAATTTTATATGGTATTTCAGACATTTTTGGAACATATCCTTACAATTAGGCATCTCTTCCTAATTTACTTGAAAAACATATTAAGAATGATAGCTGAGTTTTAGGATATATCTAAGTATTTTGAACTTGTATGTTTTAACTTCTGAATGTAATAATTTAATAAATTTTAATACATTAACAAACCTAAAAAAAATCTATGTTCCTTAATGTTGAAACATCTTCCATTTCTATAATATTCTACTTGATCATGGTATACTGCTGTATTTATTGAACTTGACTTGTCCTAATTTTATTTTCAAGTTTTATCTTTATATTTACAAATGAAATTAAATATTTTTGTGTATCTTTAACTCGGCTAGAATTTAGAGATGTATGGGTTTAAAAGTGAGTTGGGAAATCCATGACATTTTTCAGAGAATTAGAACAAATAATCCTAAAATTTATATGGAACCATGAAAGACCTAGAATTGACAAAGCAATCCTGTAGAAAAAGGAACAAAGCAGGAGGCATAACCCTCCCAAACTTCAGACAATACAAAACTACAGTAATCAAAATATTGTGGTATTGGCACAGAAACAGACATATGTATCAATGGAACAGAATAGAGAACCCAGAAATAAACCCACACACTTAATGGTCAATTAGTTTTCCACAAAGGAGGCAAAACTATACAATGGATAAAAGACAGTCTCTTCAGCAAGTGGTGTTGGGAAAGCTAGACAGTCGCATGTAAATTGATGCAGTTAGAACACACCCTCTCACCATACACAAAAATAAACTCAAAATGGCTTAAAGACTTAAACATAAGACATGACACTATAGAACTCCTAGAAGAGATCATAGGCAAAACATACTCTGACATAAATCATACCAATGTTTTCTTAGGTCAGTCTCACAAGGCAATAGAAATAAAAACAAAAATAAACAAATGAGACCTAATCAAACCTACAAGCTTTTGCACAGCAAAGGAAACCATAAAAAAACCCAAAAAGACAACCTACAGAATGGGGGAAAATATCTGCACATGATATGACCAACAAGGGCTTAATTTCCAAAATATACAAACAGCTCACACAACTTAACAACAAAAAAACAAACAACCCAATTGAAAATGGGCAGAAGACCTAAATAGACATTTCTCCAAGAAAAAATACAAATGGCCAATAGACACATGAAAAGATGCTCAACATCACTAATTATTAGAGAAATGCAAATCAAAACTACAGTGAGGTACCACCTCACACCAGTCAGAATGGTCATCATCAAAAAGTGTACAAATAACAAATGCTGGAGAGAAGGAGGAGAAAAAGGGACCCTCCTACACTGTTGGTGGGAATGTAAATTGGTGCAGCCACTATGCAAAACATTATGGAGGATCCTCAGAAAACTAAAAATAGAATTCCCATATGATAACTCAATCCCACTCCTGGGCATGTTACTGAGTCTAAGCTCGTAATGCTTGCCACATGACAGGCCTGAGGGATGAGTTGTTGGGGCAAGGAACAACGACTTTATCTGGAAAGCCAGCAAACCGAGAAGATGGTGGGCTCATGCCCCAGAGAACCATCTAGCCTGAGTTAGAATTCAGGCTCATTTTATACTAAAAGGGGAGGAAGTAAAGTGGAACACTTTCTGGTTCCTATCAGCCTCCTGAGGGGAGGTGTTAATTTCTTCCTCCCTGCAGTCATTTACAGGTGGGCTTGGTCAGGATGTTTCTTGTGAGCTAAACAAAGGTATTTTAGCTTAATGCTCATTACCTGGGAGGCAGGGTTCCCAAAGATGGGCCATTATGTATAATTTAAGCTTATAGGCAATATCCCTTTAGTGATTAACTTGTAACAGAATACAAAAAGTTCTTCCCTATTACAGGCATATATCCAGACAAAACTCTAATGCAAAAAGATACATGCACCCCTACTTTCATAGCAGCACCATTTACAATAGCCAAGACATGGAAACAACCTAAATGTCCATTGACAGATGAATGGATAAAGAAGATGTGGCACATACATACAATGGAATATTACTCAGCCATAAAAAAGGATGAAATAATGCCAACTGCAGCAACATGGATGCAACTAGAGATTATCATACTAAGTGAAGTAAGTCAGAAAGAGAAAGACAAATACCATATGCTATCACTTATATGTGGAATCTAAAATATGACACAAATGAACATATCTACAAGACAGAAACAGAATTACGGACATAGAGAACAAACTGGTGGTTGCCAAGGGGGAGGGGGTTGGGAGATGGGATGGAGTGGGAGGTTGGGGTTAGCGGATGTAAGCTATTATATAAGGAATAGATAAACAACAAGGTCCTACTGTATAGCACAAAAAACTATATTCAGTATCCTATGATAAACCATAATGGAAAAGAATATTAAAAAAAGAATATATATATATATATATGTATAACTGAATCACTTTGCTGTACAGTAGAAATTAACAGAACATTGTAAATCAACTATATTTCAAATGTAAAAAAAAATGAGTTGGAAAGCCATCATAATTTCTGTGTCTTTGAACAGTTTAAAACACATAGATATATTTGTTAAAATTAAAATCGGCTTGCAAATCTGAGTGACCATACTATTTTTATTAGATTTTTATTAATCTTTCCAATTTCTACTATAATTGATTTGTTAGATTTTCTCACTCTTCTTGGGTCAATTTTGTTAATTATATTTTACCAGAAAAAATTGCATTTCCTCTAGATTTTCAAACTTACCACCATCAAGCTGCATATAATATTTATTATACTTTTACAATTTTATGGTATTTTTAACACTTTCTGTATCTGTGATTATATATCAATTTATGTTCCTCAACCTGTTTATTTTGGTTTCTTATTTTGGCTTTATTAGGTTCTCTAAGTGTTTTCATATTGTATTTTCAAAAAGCTAAAATTTGCTTTCTTTAAGTCTTTTACTGCATTTTCCTTATCCTCCTTTATGTCATCTGATAATACTTTACTAATTTTCCCTGTCTTCTTTTATTTACCTTTACATAATAACATTGTTCTTTTATATATTTAAATCATTGTCAGTCTTTATTTTTAACAATAAAATAATGTATATCTCTAAAGTTCCTTTTAACACAGCTTTACTTCTTTACACTTTTTTTTTTTTTTTTTTTTTTTTTTGCCGTATGCGGCCCTCTCACTGTTGTGGCCTCTCCCGTTGCGGAGCACAGGCTCCAGATGCGCAGGCTCAGCGGCCATGGCTCACGGGCCCAGCCGCTCCGCAGCATGTGGGATCTTCCCGGACCGGGGCACGAACCCGCGTCCCCTGCATCGGCAAGCGGACTCTCAACCACTGTACCACCAGGGAAGCCCTTTACCATGTATTTTAATATGGTTTATGTTTTTAGTTAACTTTTGAATGATTTATAGTTTCATTTTTCTTTTCATTTTGATATAATAATTATTTAGGAGGTGAAGCTGCTGGTGGCTTTTGGGACCACACTAAAGCCACCAAGGTTAATATTACTTTCAGATTTGTTTTAGTAAGCCAGCTGAAAGATGTTATCAAAATTGAAATCTCCCCTCCAGTTTTGGCTCCCAATCTCAGGGTTTCCTGGGGTATATGGGGTAGGGAGTGTGGGGTGAAGACAGACTTCTTTCACGGGACTGTCAGTGCATCCTTGCTCTGAGAACACTAGTGTCAGCCTTCTCAAGCAGCCTCCCTGCTAACAGGCTTCCTAGACCAAAAAAAAAAAAAAAAAAACCAAACATGTTTCCTATTCTCTCCTCTAGATAATTCAAGGCCTCAGAAATTCTCTGATTTATGTCTGGGTCTAACATTATGTTTATTTTATTCCTCATGTTGTTCTAGCACGGAGTTGGGAGGGAAAAGCTGTCATGAGATGCATTCAGTGTGCTCTCCCCAGTAATACAGTTTTTCTCCTTAAATATTTTTGGAAACCCTGCTAATTATCACCCTTCCACTACTATTGTCTTAACTGAAATCCTTATTAGTTTTATCTTGTACTGCTGAGATTATTTCTCAACAGAGTGTCTCTGGCTTGTATCCACGTGAAACCAAGCTGTCTCCCATACTCCCAAAGTTGTCTTTTAAAACACATACATGAACTGTCTTGCCACAATTGTCAGTGGCTTCCACTGTTTACAAGATCATCATAAGTCCAAATTCCTCAGGATGCCATACAAGCCCTTTTCAAACCTGGGTCGCCTATCATAAAAATATCTCAAATTCCCCCACTGCACTTCCTCCTCCCAGTGAATCTATCTTCACCATTTTCTCTAGCTGGTATACTTTTTTCACAGTCCAAATGGTAAAACCTCCAAATTAGTTGCTTTTTCCTTGAGTGTTTATTTCAGGTTTTATTTAGGTATTTATTCTAATACTAGGATCAGTTATGACAATTTGATATTTCAGTAATAATTTGCTCCTGCATCTCCCTACTTTTTTTTTTTAATTGGCCTGGATGATCTTTAATGTCAAAGACCATGTCTTTATACCAAAAATAATATGAAAGTTTAGATACAACAATGAACTTTGAATAAATTAATTACAAATATCTGTTTTATGTTACACGTAAAATTTTCTAATTTTAGTTCTCTAATTTATATTTATTACTTCTTAACGGTGGCAGAAATTTAGAGGCATAAGTGCCATAAATTGTAGTCTAGAGTATAAAATCGATGTAGAGCTGGGATTAGTCAATGAAATAAATCATTTAAATTAAAATCACTCTGCAAGAAGCCCATCATCAAAAATAATCAGAAGCGATAATCAGCCATTTAACATGTAACTAGCACAAAGGTAAATTTGTGGCTGTCACAAAATCTAGCCAAGTAGGCCTAGTAAAAAGCTTAACTGGCTCCAAGCCAAGAAATTAGGCACTTATTTCCATATTGCGCCTGTTGGGAAAAAGATAAATGTGAGAGCCCAGCCTGTGTGTCTTGGAGTTGCCAAGGATATCCACTGAGTGACCATTCTCTTGGCTTAAATAATAAAACATATTGAAAAGGGGTGAAAAAGTAGAAGAACTCCTGCACTGCCAGCAGGAGAAGAGGTGTGGGCCAAAACTGTATCGCACTCAATGTAACAGCCAGTTAGCTGTGTAACTCCATTTTGCTAATAAAAAGGCAACACTGTATTTGAAATACTGCAAATTTCATGTATCTCTATGGCATGTTTCAATTTGAGATAAAGGTGAAAATATCACTTTTTTGTTATTAGTTTTATTATTAATTGATGACTTTAGAAGACAACAACTTAAACATAAAGAAACAGACAGAACAAACCACTATGAAAAGCTTTAGTACAAGTGGACCAAATAAGATGGTAAAGAATTGTCATTGATCATTGGGACTATAGGATGTTAGGGGAAGGATGATCCTGTGACTTTGTGTAAGTAAAATCTACTGCCTTTATTTGCAAGGAAGAGGGAGGATCTTTTATATGAAAGAATAATTACTGCTTGTGGAATACATAATTACACAGGACAAGGTAATACACAGAAGACAATAGTTTTATTTTTTAATGGAATTGCCTTCATTTATCCTGTTTTACTCAGGAATCATGAAGGCAAATGAGGAGTGTGGAGAAAAAGGAGAGGGGATGACAAGAAGTCTAATATCTGGCACTCACATTAAAAGAACAAATAATCTTTTTAAATTTTTGAGCATATTTGCATTTTAAGCTGAGGAGTGATGTAAATAAAAATTTGCATATAACCTAGAAGAAAAATTCATGATAGCAGGCACAGTGAAAGACTCTTAAGTTATTTTTCAGATGATGTGGGGGGTAGGCTATCCAATCTATAGCTTGTTAACTGACCATTCCTTCAGGTCACAGTTTCCGAAGTGTGGTCTACAGAACACTAGCTCACAGGATGTTAATACACCCATGTATAAAAGGTCCTTTGCCCAAATACATTTAAAAATTTTTAGGATAGACAAAGTTAAATAGAATTATTAGTGTAACACTTTGAAAAACCTTTAATATAGAAACACTTCAAAGAAATTCAGGAAGTAGAATTTCCCAAATTTATTTGACCAGAAATTTTCTCCATGTGCTTCTTACAGGACTAATCTTCAAGGAAACAAATTTTAGGAAATACGGTACTGACATATGTTTATGGATCCATATTGCTGAACTGTTCTCAGCAATTTTTTATTTTTTTCTGCGATACGCGGGCCTCTCACTGTTGTGGCCTCTCCCGTTGCGGAGCACAGGCTCCAGACGCACAGGCTCAGCAGCCATGGCTCACGGGCCCAGCCGCTCCGCGGCATGTGGGATCTTCCCAGACCGGGGCACGAACCCGTGTCCCCTGCATCGGCAGGCAGACTCTCAACTACTGCGCCATCAGGGAAGCCCAGTTCTCAGCAATTTTATACAGTATTTTCAATTTTGTGAGGATCTTTTTTATGTTTGTTTCTCAAGGAAAATCATGACTTGCGAAGGGTCTAGAAAGAGGAATTTGTATCTTCTGGTTGACGGGAGAAGTTTTAGTAAACATATAGTTTTTAAACAATTAATACTCTTTTGCTCAATCTGTAGCTTGCCTTCCAGTTTGTATAAAATGTAAAAAGAAAAACAGTGCTTTGTATTTTCAGCATCAATTTAAAAATTAACATGAAAGTTGGTGTGGAGTCTTTTAATAAGGTTCAAAATATTTGATTTCAACAGCTGACTTCTCTCATCAAACACCATACAGCCTAGAAGGCAGTTGAAAAGCATATTTAAACTAAAAATAGAACTACCATATGACCCAGCAAAACCACTACTGGGAATATACCCTAAGAAAACCATAATTCAAAAGGAGTCATGTATCACAATGTTCACTGCAGCACTATTTACAATAGCCAGGACATGGAAGCAACTTAAGTGTCCATCAACAGATGAATGGATAAAGAAGATGTGGCACATATATACAATGGAATATTACTCCAATATTACTCCAAAAAGAAGCAAAATTGAGTTATTTGTCGTGAGGTGGATGGACCTAGAGACTGTCATACAGAGTGAAGTAAGTCAGAAAGAGAAAAACAAATATCATATGCTAACACATATATATGGAATCTAAAAATAAAAATGGTTCTCATGAACCTAGGGTCAGAACAGGAATAAAGACACAGATGTAGAAAACGGACTTGAGGACACAGGGAAGGGGAAGGGTAAGCCGGAATGAAGTAAGAAAATAACATTGACATACATAAACTACCAAACGTAAAATAGATAGCTAGTGGGAAGCAGCTGCATTGCACAGGTGGATCAGCTCGTGCTTTGTGTCCACCTAGAGGGGTGGGATAGGGAGGGTAGGAGGGAGATGCAAGAGGGAGGGGATATGGGGATATACGTATGCATATAGCTGATTCACTTTGTTATACAGCATAAACTAACACAACATTGTAAAGCAATTATACTCCAATAAAGATGTTAAAAGAAAAAAGAAATGTGCTCAGAGAAAACAGCTGTCAACTAAGACTCCTATATCCATCAAAGCTATCTTTCAAAAATAAAGGCAAAATAGGGCTTCCCTGGTGGCGCAGTGGTTGAGAGTCCGCCTGCCGATGCAGGGGACACAGGTTTGTGCCCCGGTCCGGGAAGATCCCACATGCCGCGAAGCGGCTAGGCCCGTGAGCCATGGCCGCTGAGCCTGCACGTCCGGAACCTGTGCTCCGCAACGGGAGAGGCCACAACAGTGAGAG